>NC_041385.1:451079276-451120472 GCF_002162155.2 Triticum dicoccoides
TCATATGATGAGGTGGTTGCCCAGCGCCCTGGGGGCGGTGGTTCCCGTTTTTCTCCGGCATCATCGTCCATACCGTTGATGTCCTCAGAGTCGAAATCAAGCATGTCAGTTAAGTCATCGACAGTGGCTATTAAGTGGGTGGTGGGTGGGGAACGAATTCCTTCGTCGTCCGCTTCCCACTCAAGCCAGACATAGTTCGACCAAGAGTCTCCTGAAAAGGAGAGAGATTTTAATGAGTTCAGCACGTCGCCCAAGGGCGAGTGCTGAAATATATCCGTGGAGCTAAACTCCATGATCGGTGCCCAGTCAGATCCGATGGGCACGGATGCGCGCGGTTTGGTTCCTATGGCCGGAGACGAGTCCGAGGGTCCGACTACACAGACCTCCTTGGAAGTAAAGTCCGTGTTCGGCTCTATCGCCGCAGAGTGTGCGGCCTCTGTGGCGGGGTCCATCCTCCCGGCCTCGGATGGCACGATCTGCTCCGGATTTAAAGCCGGGGTAGCTGCAGGTGTGATCTCCTGAATAGTATCCGATGGCAGATCTAAGTCATGCTCATCGCGACTATTGGGCATACCTATCATGGGCTCTCGAGTCCGTCGAAGATCGAGTCTCCGCGGATGTCGGTAGTGTAGTTCAGGTTTCCGAAACTAACCTGATTGCCAGGGCGTAGCTATCGATATGCTCCAGATGGCCAAGCGAGTTGGCCCGCAGTGCGAAGCCGCCAAATACGAAGATCTGTCTGGGGAGGAAAACCTCGCCGTGGACCGCATCATTGTAGATGACTGAAGGAGCCATTAAGCCTTACCGTGACGACACATTGGAACTCTCAATGAAAGCACCAATGTCGGTGTAAAAACTGGCGGATCTCGGGTAGGGGGTCCCGAACTGTGCGTCTAAGGCTAATGATAACAGGATGTGGGGACACAATGTTTACCTAGGTCCGGGCCCTCTCTATGGAGGTAATACCCTACTTACTGCTTGATTGATCTTGATGATATGAGTATTACAAGAGTTGATCTACCACGAGATCGTAGAGGCTAAACCCTAGAAGCTAGCCTATGATTCTGATTGTTGTTGTCCTATGGACTAAACCTTCCAGTTTATATAGACACCGAAGGGGGCTAGGGTTACATATAAGGAGATCTACATATCTGAATTGCCAAGCCTGCCTTCAACGCAAAGGAGAGTCCCACCCGGACACGGGACGAAGTCTTCAATCTTGTATCTTCATAGTCCAACAGTCCGGCACAAGTATATAGTCCGGCTATCCGAGGACCCCCTAATCCAGGACTTCCTCACAAGGCACGTATTGTATTGTTGCCATCGAGGATAAAAAGATGGGATTTATATCATATTGTTTGAGTTTATCCTTCTACATCATGTCATCTTGCTTAATGTGTTACTCTGTTCTTATGAACTTTATACTCTAGATGCAGGCAGGAATCGGTCGATGTGTGGAGTAATAGTAGTAGATGCAGAATCATTTTGATCTACTTGTTGCGGACGTGATGCCTATATACATGATCATGCCTAGATATTCTCATAACTATGCACTTTTCTATCAATTGCTCGACAGTAATTTGTTCACCCACCGTAATACTTATGCTATCTTGAGAGAAGCCACTAGTGAAACCTATGGCCCCCGGGGTCTATCTTTTATCATATAAGTTTCCATCTACTTTTGTTTGCAATCTTTACTTTCCAATCTATATCATAAAAATACCAAAAATATTTATCTTATCTTATTATCTCTATCAGATCTCACTTTTGCAAGTTACCGTGAAGGGCTTGACAACCCCTTTATCGCGTTGGTTGCGAGGTTCTTGTTTGTTTGTGTAGGTACGAGGGACTTTTGAGGAGCCTCCTACTGTATTGATACCTTGGTTCTCAAAAACTAAGGGAAATACTTACGCTACTTTGCTACATCACCCTCTCCTCTTCAAGGGAAAACCAACACAGTGCTTAAGAGGTAGCAACCAGCCATCGCACACAGTTTCTAAAAGAACAAATGTGCGTGATAAGAGGGAGTAGGTCCCATAGGGTGACCAGCATGAGCAAAATGGTGCAGGTACTGGATTAACCGTTTGTGATGCAAGTGCGCTATAAAATCAGCACGACTGCGCAGGCGCGAGCAAATGGTGGAGGTACTGGTTTAACCATGTGCGATGCAAGTGCGCTGTGAAATCACCACAACTGCGCAAGCACGAGCAAAATGGTGCATGTACTGGCTTAACCGTGTGCGATGCAAGTGCGCTATGAAATCACCACGACTGCACGATCTTGGCCACTCCTACCCCCCATCAATTCCTTTACCCAAATTTTAGTAGCCGCCGTACTTCAACCGTCGCCCACACTCCTCCAGCACCGACCTTATAGTAAAATTGCAGTAGCCGAGGCATTTGAACCGTCGCCCTCCCTCGTCCACCACCATCTCCGCCCACCATTACTAAAAATTTCAGTAGTCATGGCGTATCCTCAAACACCACAACCCCCCACCACCACCACAGTCCCCCACCCGCCCCCTCCCCCTGGAACCCTATCTTGCGGCCAGCGCCAGCGCCGACGGCGCTGCCGCCAACCCATGCCGGTCTGCCCGTTCCTCCTAGCTTAGATAATAAACTTCAGGTTACCCAGCGATTCCCATACCGTCGCCCCACTCCCCTGAGTTTTTAGATGAGGCATGCGGTGTCCCTCCCCACCATATCCACATCCCCTGCTCTAGAATGTCGCAGCCTAAGCTCGACCATGTATCCCGGGGAGCCCAATGAGCATTCGGCCAAGAAGTGGTTTATCATGGCCTCTCCGGCGGACGTGGGCGAGGTGGCTGCCGTTCGCCCCGACCTGTCGATACCGGGGCAACACGTCTCCGTGAAAGCCAGCAAAGACGTTAAGTATGTTGCCATGTCGAAGGCTTCATGTCAGCGGGCTTGCGTATTATTGTATCTCGGGAAAGCTAGCTACAACATCAAGCTCATCGACAACGACGGCTTCACGTGGGCCATGTCACAGGTTACGTGGTCCATCCCCAACCCCTCTGGTTCAACCGCCGTCGATCTCTTCGATGGCCCTCCCGCTGATCTCCTCTGCCAAGCGGTCAAGGATTTGTGATCCTTATACGCCATCGATCCCATTTTGTCATATCTGAAGGACATGTTCTATGGCGACGGCTTGGAATCCTCAATTGCCAAGTCAGATCTCATCAACCACGACCACAAGGAGAGCACCCACAAAGGTTCTTACACCATGGGTCTGTGCTCTTCCAACGGGAAGGATTCGGTCCATGAAATTTGAGTCAACATCCTATCAGCAAATCTTACCTTTTCTAGCTTGCCAACTCGTACACTTTGTTGTAGTAGCATTTGTCGTGCAGTGCTATAATTGTGCCCTCTTTAATTATTTTAGTTATGCAAAAATGCATTGTTCAATAGGGCTATGTGATGTTTAAGTATGAATTGTCCACTTCAGTTTCACGAATGGCTATATTTTGTTGTTTATAGTGAGTAGATGCCTTGTTTATTTGTGTTAGGTTGTTAGGTTGGTTGCAGTGAGCACTTTTCCAGTTATCGAGCCAATGCCTTATTTATATGTATTTTGTCTTAGTTTGGTTGCAGTGAGCATTTGTCCAGTTATCAAGCATATGCCTTGTTTATCTGTAGTTTGGTTGTTAGGTTGCTTTTTTTAGCATTTGCCCAGTTTTCAAGAAGATGCCTTGTTTATCTGTATTTGCTTGTTAGGTTGGTTGCAGTGAGCATTTGTCCAATTTTCAAGCATATGACCTGTTTATCTATATTTGCTTCTTATGTTGGTTCCAGTGAGACTCTGTCCAGTTTTCAATGGCTATATTTGGTTGTTATACTGATCATTTATGCCTTGTTTATTTCAGTCATTCACAATGTGTTGTTCATTATGTGCAAATCGGAATTATGCCGCTCGACTGCATCAATACCAGTTTGTTTGGCTATATTTGGTTCCAATTATGCCTGGTGTAGTTAACAGTTAACACATGCCCTTTATTTCAGTTTTACACATTTATCCAGTGATGTTTAAGCATTACCTACATTCCATTCATTTTCAATAATACCAGTTTGAATTGCAATATTTGATGGCTGTTAAGCCTGCTCTCGGTAACATTACCTTCCCTATTATATATGCTTTAACATCATGCTGAAACCAACACATTCAAGCTATCATTTGGAGATGATATTGTTTACCTTTGCTATATTTGTTTGATGTTAAGGTTGTCGTACTTATCATGCCTATCCACTACTTATGCAGGACAACAACGGGAGTGGACACCATTTTCCGCCGAGGTTAGCTTCATCCCTCGGCATGTGAGGGAGTCTTGGATTAGGGGGTATCCGGACACCCGGACTATATACTTTGGCCGGACTATTGGAGCGTGAAGATACAAGACTCAAGACTCCGTCCCGTGTCCGGATGGGACTCTCCTTTGCGTGGAAGACAAGCTTGGCGATCCGAATATTGTATTTCCTTCCTTGTAACCGACTCCTTGTAAACCCTAGCCCTCTCCGGTGTCTATATAAACCGGAGAGGTTGGTCCTTAGAAGGCCGATCATAATTACAATCATAATCATCATAGGCTAGCTTCTAGGGTTTAGCCTCTACGATATCGTGGTAGATCTACTCTTGTACTACTCATATCATCAATATTAATCAAGTAGGAAGTAGGGTTTTACCTCCATCGAGAGGGCCCAAACCTGGGTAAACATTGTCTCCCTTGCTCCCTGTTACCATCAGCCTAAGACGCGCAGATCGGGACCCCCTACCCGAGATCTGCCGGTTTTGACACCGACATTGGTGCTTTCATTGAGAGTTCCGCTGTGTCGTTGCTGCAAGGCTTGATGGCTCCTTCAATCGTCAACAACACGGTCCAGGGTGAGACTTTTCTCCCCGGATAGATCTTCGTGTTCGGTGGCTTTGCACTGCGGGCCAATTCGCTTGGCCATCTGGAGCAGATCGACAGCTACGCCCCTGGCCACCAGATCAGGTTCGGAAACCCGAACTACACGACCGATATCCGCGGAGACTTGATCTTTGACGGAATCGGGCCTATGCCAGGAGCGCCAGACAGTCACGATGAGCACGGCTTAGACCTGCTGTCGGACAATGCTCGGGATATCACCCCTGCAGCAGCCCCGGACCTAAATCCGGAGCAGACTGCGTGGCCCAAGGATGGATGGATGGACCCCGCCCCGCCGGTCGCACACTCATCGGCGGTAGAGCCGAACACAGGCCTCACCTCTAAGGAAGCCTGTGACTCTGGACCCCCGGACTTGTATCCGGTTGTAGGTCCTAGTCCGCGCGCTACCGATCCCGCCGAGCCTGGTTGGGCTCCGGTAATGGAGTTTACCGCTGCGTATATCTTCCAGCACCCGCCCTTTGGCGACATGCTGAACTGGTTAAAGTCTCTCTCTTTGGTAGGAGACTCTTGGCCGAACTATGTCCAGCTCGAGTCGGAAGTAGGCGACGAAGGAATTTGTTGCCCACCCACCACCCATTTCATTGCCACGATCGATGAATTAACCGACATGCTCAACCTCGACTCCGAAGACATCAACGGTACGGACGACGATGCAGGAGAAGGACATGAACCACCGCTCATAGGGCGGTGGACAGCCACCCCCGTCGTACGATATATACATGGTGGACACGCCTAAGGAGGACGACGGCGACAATCCGTAAGATAAAACCCCCGGGCAAAAACCAAAGCGACGACGCAGACGCCGCTCCAAGTCCAGCAACAGTAAAAATAGCGACAAGAGCGCCAGAAAGATCGACACCCCAGTCAACTCTGAAGGCAACAACGACCATACGGACCCAGCGATGGAGCAGGACGAGCTAGGTCACGCCGAACATAGTTTGGAGCAGACGCCCGATCGCAATGATCCCGAGGGACGAGTTCATCAAACCGCCCCAGGAAAAGAACAAAGTCCGGATGACGATGCATTCACCATCCCGGAAACACATGTGGAACGAGATAACCTCCACAGAAGGATTATGGCCACAGCAAGAAGTCTAAAGAAGCAGAAGCAATGGTTAAAATCCACACAGGAAATGCTCAATCGCAGATGGAATAAAGTGCTAGACACTGAAGAAAGATACGGCGACGATCGCCATACAAAGAGCTATCCAAAACGCAAGCTACTGCCAGAATTCGACGACGAGGCCGTTCCACCAAAGAATAACATGACCAGGAGGCCAGACGTACCACTTCATAACCGCAACAGAGCAGCTACCGATGTCGCGCACGATTTACGTGAGCACCTGGATAAGAAAGCCGGCACGGCTAGGTCCATCTACGGATCTAAAGGACACACCCCGGCACGGGACTATGGTCACCAAAACGATCATACCAACCAAATACTAGTTCGGAATAAACACCGGACACAACAACAACCGACGACATGCCACAGCACGTCCAGATATAGAGGGGCTGCTCACCCCCTTTACTTCACCGAAGAAGTACTGGGCCATGAATTTCCACAGGGTTTTAAACCTGTGAACATAGAGGCATACGACGGAACGACAGACCCAGGGGTCTGGATCGAGGATTTTATCCTGCATATTCACATGGCTCGTGGGGATGACCTGCACGCCATCAAATACCTTCCCCTCAAGTTGAAGGGACCAGCTCGACACTGGTTGAAAAGCCTCCCCGAAAATTCAATTGGGAGTCGGGAGGAACTCGAGGATGCTTTCAGGGCCAATTTTCAAGGGACCTATGTCCGGCCTTCGGATGCGGACGGTTTAAGTCACATAATCCAACAGCCCGGAGAGTCAGCCCGCAAGCTTTGGAATAGATTCCTCACTAAGAAGAATCAAATTTTCGATTGTCCGGATGCTGAAGCCTTAGCGGCATTCAAACACAGCATCTGCAACGAGTGGCTTGCCAGACACCTCGGCCAAGAAAAGCCAAGGACAATGGCAGCCTTAACAAGCCTTATGACCCGCTTTTGCGCGGGTGAAGACAGCTGGTTGGCCCGTAAAGGCACCAGTGACCCAAGCACATCCGAAATAAGGGATGGCAACGGGAAGCCACGGTGTAATAAAAACAAACATCAAAACAAGGAAGAGAGCCCGGACAACACAACGGTCAACATCGGATTCAGGGGCTCTCGACCCGATCAGCAAAGGAAGCCATTTAAAGGCAGTAAAGAGGGATCGTCCGGTCTGAACAGAGTCCTGGACAGACTGTGCCAAATTCATGGCACCCCCGACAAACCTGCGAACCACACGCACAGAGAGTGTTGGGTCTTCAAGAAGCCCGGAAAATTAAATGCCGAACACAAGGGAAGGGAAACACCAAGTGAAGACGAGGATGAACCTCGCCAGCTGAGCACTGGGGGACAGAAAAAATTCCCTCCAAAGGTTAAAATAGTAAACATGATCCACGCAACTCACACATCCACGAGAAGGCACGGACGCGCGCTCAGAGACGCGTACAATATAGAGCCCATCGTACCCACACCTAACTACCGGATGGCTTGTTCGATCACCTTCGATCACACGGACTGCCTGACTAATATTCGGCGCGGAGGATCAGAGGCCTTGGTGCTTGACCCAATAATCGATGGATACCATCTCACCCACGTCCTCATGGATGGCGCAGTAGTCTCAATTTAATATACCAGGACACTGTCCGTAGGATGGGGATAGACCCATCCAGAATTAGCCAAAGCAACACCACCTTTGAAGGGGTGATACCAGGCATTGAAGCCTACAGCATGGGCTCCGTCGTACTGGAGGTAACATTTGGCTCACCAGGCAACTCCAGAAGCGAAGAACTACTCTTCACTATCGCACCCTTCCAAAGCGGCTATCACGCATTGCTTGGAAGAGCGGCCTTCGCCTGCTTCAACGCAGTACCACACTATGCCTACCTTACACTCAAGATGCCCGGTCCACGTGGCGTCATCACCGTTAACAGAAACACAAAGCGCTCTTCACGCGCGGAGGAATACGCGATGGCTCTAGCGGCCGAACTCTAAGCGGCCTCCGATACCAAAAAACATGACTGGTAGTTAAGACCACAGACACGGTTGGACGAGTCCGGCAGCCAGGATAAAAATGAGCCAGGGCGCCATATATGTAATCCCTTAGAGGACACCAGGGGCTATAAATATTTAATAAAACCCCACCGTTGGCCTGACATTATTTACAGGCCAATGCCTTACACCTTTACCATCCATCGCACGCTTACGTCGTACTCTTTTACATGAGTTTTTCTTTTTTATAGACACAATGCGTGTGATACCCTTCCAGGAAACGGCACAACAGAGACAAAGGCGCAGACATGTAGCAGGGCCCCGCTCAAAGGTTTCTCTTTAGATTAAGCCCCTGTGTAAACCTTTTTATTGCCTCTTGTTGTTTACACATCCCATGGGTATTATACCCACAGAGGATACTGCCGTTATTGGCATTTCACCATGACAGACCGATGCACGTACCTAGAAATATAGGGTTTATAATGAAAGGGCGCACTTCAGCCAATTTTCTGTTACAAAGTTCGAATACCTTCGGGAGTGTTCGGCGTCACGAGTTTGGCCTTATATGCATCAGCTCCGACTCATGTCTTTGGTCAAATGTTGGGTTTGCCCGGCTCCTGGGTTTGCCGCCTTACATTCCATTCTTATCGGCTAAGGTGGCCAAAGGAGAACTACTGCGATTGTGCCCTGGTTATTCTGGATGAGCACCTCAGTAGAGAAAGCCGAAAATTGACTGTCATGATACAGCGAGAGACTGTTCAGCCACTTGAAGACTAATCGGAATCTTTAGCATTCCTCCGCATTAATGAAGGACCGTTTCCCGGTCATGTACACACGCGCCCGTATTCGGATGCACGCGAAGGTACCAGGGGCTACATAGTAGCCCCACCGTTAAATTCCCATGGCTAAGCGAAAGTGTTACAGCTATATAGTCCAGTTGCCTAGTTCGACGTGCGATCACCTCCTTAATGGACCAAGACGTTGGATCAAGTGTGATTACACATATTTTTTGCGAACACCCCCGCATTGTATGTGTGGGGGCTGAAGCCAACGACTGCTAACTTTCGGATTACACATATACATAAAAACGGCCGCACAAGAGACGAAATAATACTTTCAGGTAAAAAGTATAAATATAGCCTTGTAATCAAAATAACATTGTTTTTACAATGATTCGATTTGTCACTCGAACAAGACATTCTTCAAGCACTGTGCTTCTATTAAGCGGGCACCTTCTGTTACCTGCTCCAAGTAGTGCTCGGCCGGATCCTGTCCTCCCACCGGATTCTGGGTTGCAATGAGGGTGGCCTCCATATCTGTCCAAAATGCTTTAACGCGGGCAAGTGCCATCCGTGCACCCTCTATACACGCCGACCTCCTCATGGCATCAATCTGAGATACGACACCGAGGAATTGTTGCACCAAACCAAAATAACTGTCCGGCTTCAGCTCCTTTGGCCAAAGATGGTCTGTTACAAACTGCATTGCAAGCCCAGACAGCCTATGAAGCACCGCCATAGCAGCCATCTTCTCACTCAACGGCAGCGGGCGCGCGGGAGCATTGAATTGCGACCAGAACAGCTTCTCCACTTCTTTATCACCTTGATCCTCGAAAAACTTTGTTGCATCAACTGTACTCTTCGCCAAGTCTGCATACGTGTCTCCAGGACTCCAGCATCCATCCAGGGGAGCATACTTCGGATCCAAAAACTTCGTCCGCAGTAAGTAGGAGCCCACAGCCGTGATTTTACCGGCCTGTCGAAGCTCCTCCCGCACACCCCTGACTTCGGTCCGCATCTCCTTGGTCGCATTAAGTGCCTTGTTTAGGTCAGCCGAATTCACCTGATTCTCCTTCTCAAGCAACTCATAACGGTCGGCGGCATTTTTTAACTCCACAGCCATTTCGGCTATCTTTTCCTCGCTTCGGCTATGAGCAGCCTGTTCGGCTCTCAACTCTTAGGCCGCCTTTAGGGCAGCCGCATTGCTAACCCGAGATTGTTCCTTGGCCTGGGCAAGTTCCACCCTCAGGGCTTCCACAGCAGCAGCACCGTCTGCAGTTCAAATATATTGCATCAATATCATGCCCCTCTCAAATTTTCCTATAAAATATAATTAGGAAAGCAGAGCACATACCTTGTGACTCATTCAGCCGCTCATTCACCAGCGTGATATCGGCATCAATGCTTTAACGCGGGACGATTGCTCTCCACTCGGAATGATTTTTTAACTTAGGCGAGTACGGGGTTGCGGCTAAGCCCCCGAGCGGGAGGATTGCTCTCCTCTCGAAATGGTTTTTTAACTTAGGCAAGTACAGGGTCGCGGCTAAGCCCCCGAGTGGGAGGATTGCTCTCCACTCGGAATGGTTTTTTAACTTAGGCGAATCAGGTTCGTGGCTAAGTCCTTGAGTGAGAGGGTTGCTCTTCACTCGGATTGGTTTTGAAACTTAGGTGAATCAGGTTCACGGCTAAGCCACCCACTGGGGGATTTGAACACATGTGTTTATGGGAAAACAATCATTAAGATACTGCAAAAATCTTGTCTTTGATAAACAAACCGAAGGATTCTTATTACCACTCGTCGATCCGAGTGGTTTAGGTACAGAAATGGCGGAGCAGCTCCGCATTCCACGAGCATGGCTCGTCTTCTTTCTTGGCTACATTGTAGAGGTGATACGCCCATTGTGGATCACCTTGGTAATGATGAAGGGACCTTCCCAGGCCGGAGTGAGCTTGTGAGGTCGTTTCTGATGCACCCGGAGCACAAGGTCTCTTTCCTGGAATGCTCGACCTCTAACATTACGGGCATGGAATCGACGCAGGTCTTGTTGGTAGATGGTCGACCGGATCAGAGCCATCTCACGTTCCTCCTATAGGAGATCAACTGCATCCTGGCATGCCTGTTCTGCTTCAGCTTCTGAGAAGAGTTCCACTCAGGGAGCGTTGTGCAACAAGTCACTCAGAAGCATAGCTTCAGCACCATACACCATGAAGAAAGGGGTTCGGTCAGTTGACCGGTTCGGAGTTGTTCTCAATCCCCATAAGATGGACGGCAACTCAGTCACCCAAGCTCCAGCAACATGCTTGAGGTCGCGCATCGGTCGGGGTTTCAACCCTTGAAGCATCAAACCATTTGCCCTTTCCGCTTGCCCATTCGACTGCGGGTGCGCAACAGATGCGTAATCGACCCGAGTGCCTTGGGAAGTATAAAATGCCCTGAACTCATCATAATCAAAGTTGGAGCCATTATCTATGATAATGTTGTGAGGGACTCCATATCTGAATATCAACTCCTTGATGAAACTGATGGCAGTGCTTGAGTCAAGGTTCTTGATAGGCTTGGCTTCGATCCATTTGGTGAATTTGTCGACTTCCACGAGCAAATGAGTGAAACCACTTCTGCCGGTCTTGAAGGGTCCAACCATATCCAACCCCCAGACTGCGAATGGCCAGATGAGTGGAATAGTCTTCAAGGCGGATGCAAGCTTGTGAGACATGTTGGAGTAGAACTGGCAACTTGCGCACTTGTCGACTATATCCTTTGCCATCTCATTTGCATGCGGCCAATAGAATCCCGCTCGGTATGCTTGGGCCATGATGGTCCGAGAGGATGCATGGTGACCACAGGTCCACAAGTGAATCTCATTTAAAATCATTCGACCTTCTTCTGGGGAGATGCAACGCTGAGCCACTCATGTGACATTTTCCTTGTAAAGTTGCCCTCTTATCACGGTGAAAGCTTTGGATTGACGGACGATCTGGCGTGCCTCATCTTCATCTTCTGGGAGTTCCTGCCTGAGCAGGTACGCGATATACGGCACCGTCCAGTCGGGCGTGATCACTAAAACTTCCATGACCAAGTCGACTACAGCTGGGACTTCAATCTCAGTCGGATTGGTTGAACTTATCGGTTGCGGGGGCTCTTCCTTGAAGGGATCTTCTTGTACCGACGGGGTGTGGAGATTCTCCAAGAACATATTACTGGGGATAGGCTTCCGAGTGGAACCTATCTTCGCCAGATCATCAGGAGCTTGATTCTTGAATCGGGGTATGTGGTGGAGCTCTAACCCCTCAAACTTCTTCTCTAGCTTTCTTACTACATTGCAATAACCAGTCATTGCTGGACTCCTGATGTCCCATTCCTTCCCATCAAGCGTCGGACGCCGAGTGAAATGGCCATACAAAATCCATACAACAGTGCCTCATACTCAGCTTCATTATTTGAAGAATCAAAATGAATCTGGAGGACGTAGTTGAGCTTGTCGCCTCTTGGGGATACCAAAACCACTCCCGCACCAGAGCCATTCAACATCTTGGACCCATCAAAGAGCATAGTCTAATGCTCCGAATGAATCTGAGTCAGTTGCTGCTGTTCAATCCACTCTGCGAGGAAATCTGCTATTGCTTGGGACTTGATGGCTTTCTTTGCATCAAACTTGATATCCAACGGAAGGAGTTCAATCGCCCATTTTGCCACTCGACCAGTTGCATCCCTATTATTCAGAATTTCTGACAATGGAGCGTCGCTGACGACTGAAACCGAGGGGTCTGAGAAGTAGTGTGCAATTTTCTTCGTGGTCAAGTAAATTCCATAAACAAGCTTCTGATAATGAGGATATCTCTGCTTGGACAGAGTCAAGACTTTAGAAATGTAATAAACAAGGCGCTGAACTTTGTAGGCTTTGCCTTCTTCTTCCTGCTTGACCGTGAGCATTGTCCTGACAACTTGTCCAGTGGCTGCAATGTAAAGCAGTAAAGGCTCCTTGATGATTGGAGCGGCAAGCACCAGCTGGGTGGAAAGTAGGGCTTTGAGATCTTCAAATGCTGCTTCAGCTTCATCATTCCACTTGAACTTGTCAGACTTCTTCATCAGTTGGTAAAGAGGTAATGCCTTTTCACCGAGGTGTGAGATGAATCGACTCAATGCAACCAGACAACCAGCAAGATTCTGAACATCGTGCACATGCATAGGGCGTTTCATTTGGAGGATTGTGCCAACTTTCTCTGGGTTTGAGTCGATTCCTCGTTCGGAAACAAGGAAACCGAGTAACTTTCCACTTGGGACTATGAATGTGCACTTTGATGGATTGAGCTTGATATCATATCTTCTTAAGTTGGCAAAGGTTTCAGCGAGGTCAGCCAGTAGATCAGAACCTTTGCATGACTTGACCACTATGTCATCCATGTATGCTTCCACATTCCGACTGATTTGAGTGAGCAGGCACTTCTGAATCATGTGCATGAACGTGGCACCAGCATTCTTGAGGCCAAAGGGTATAGTAACATAGAAAAAACACCCAAATGGGGTGATGAAAGCTGTTTTTATTTTGTCGGGTCCATACAGTCGGATCTGATGGTACCTGGAATAAGCATCCAAAAAGGACAAGTGCTCACACCCCGTAGTTGAGTCGACTATTTGGTCGATGCGGGGTAGAGGAAAATGATCTTTGGGGCAGGCCCGATTGGTATGCTTGAGATCAATACACATTCGAAGTGACTTATCTTTCTTGGGGACCATAACAACATTGGAGAGCCACTCAGAGTGGTATATCTCGCGGATGAACTCAGTAGCCAGAAGTCGAGCCACCTCCTTGCCAATTGCCTTCCTCTTCTCTGCGGCAGACCGATGGAGATGCTCTTTAATGGGTTTTGCTTTCGGGCCGACACGCAAACGTTGCTCAGCCAGTCCCCTGGGTACACCCAGCATGTCAGATGGTTTCCATGTGAAGATGTCCCAGTTCTCACGGAGGAACTGGATGAGCGCTTCTTCCTATTTGTCGTCGAGTGTTGTTGAGATATGAGTCAAAGAAGCATTGGGATCGGTCGGGTGAATGTGAACCGGCTTTGTTTCACCAGATGACTGAAATGCGGACTCTGAAGCCGGCCCCTTGGCACGCAACAAATCGCTCGGATCTGCATTCTTCTGGAATTCTTGCATTTGTACTGCTGCCATCTGTTCATCGACGATCTTTGAGCCCTTCTGGAGGCAATCTTCTACTCTTTGCCGATTTCCAGTGACTATGATCACGCCTCTAGGGCCAGGCATCTTCAACTTGAGGTACACGTAACACGGTCGAGCCATGAAACAAGCATAAGCAGGTCTGCCTAGAATAGCATGATAGGCACTGTCAAAATCCACCAACTCAAACATCAACTTTTCCTTGCGGTAATTCTTTGAATCACCGAAAACCACATCAAGAGTGATCTGACCGAGTGAGTCGACTTTCTTTCCTGGGATGACACCATGTAATCTCGTGTTGCTCTCACTGAGCTTGGACATCGGAAGGCCCATCCCTTGGAGGGCCTCAGCATACAGTATATTCAGACCACTGCCACCGTCCATCAAAACCTTGGTCAGTCGAGTGCCCCCAACGACTGGGTCGACCACCAACGCTTGCCGCCCAGGGGTAGCAACGTGCGTTGGTGGTCGGACTGGTTGAATGTAATGGTTTTTTTGACCACTTCAAATATGTCGTCGTTGCCGGAGCAACCATGTTTACTTCTCTATTGATAACCTTCAGTCGACTTTTGCTCTCGAGGTCAGCAAAAATCACCAAAGTAGCATTGACATTAGGGTAACCTCCATCTTCCTCTTTGTCCTCCTCCTTATGAGGCTCTTTGTCCTTTTCACTGTGCTGGCCCTCTCGGAAACCCTAAATCAAAAGTCGACACTGTCGAGTGGTATGCTTTGGAAGAATCAAATTTCCCTCTTCATCCTTTTTGGTGTGTATATGACACGGTAAATCAAGCACATCATTTCCCGCTTGATATTTCACTTTTTTAGGGGTCCAGGGCCCTTTAGGCTTCCCCTTGAACTTCCCTTGATTCAAAACAGCTGCCTCAGCAGGACATGTGGCCTCAGCCTTTCGTTTCTACTTCCGACTGGAGTTTCCTCCTTCGGTGTCCTGGGCGACTGATTCATTCTTACCGCTCCGGAGTCGGTCCTCCTCTTCACCGTTGGCGTATCGAGTGGCAATCTCCATCATCCGAGTCAGAGACATGTCTCTGGTCCGACCGAACTTCTGATTGAGCTCTCTGTAGCAAACACCTTCTTTAAAGGAAAAAACTGCTTGGTGCTCCGACACATTCTCCACTATGTGATGAAGGGTAGTCCATCTCTGGATATAGTCTCTCAAAGTCTTATTCTGTTTCTGAACACAATGTTGCAATTCTGCCAAACCAGCAGGTCGCTTGCAGGTGCCCTCAAATGTTTTGGTAAACACTCGGGCTAATTCTTCCCAATTGAAAATGCTCCCAGGGTCCAACTGATTCAACCAGGCTCTAGCAGAACCCTCCAGCATCAAAGGGAGGCGTTTCATGGTCACCTCATCATTGCCACCACCAATGTGCGCAGCCACTCGGTAATCCTCCAACCAAGTATCGGGCTTCGAATCTCCGGTGAACTTACTTATGTCTGTCACCAACATGAAGTTGTGAGGGATCTCAGCGGCTCGGATGGCTCTTCTGAAGCACTCGGGACCAGAAACGTGCACTCTGCTTCCACTGGGTCGATCTCTATCCAACCCTTCTTTGTATGCTCTGTTCCTGTCGACCAAACCTTGTACAAGGACCGACCTTGCGTTGAATCCAGGCTCTGTTGGGTCAACTGGAACTCTGCGGTCATTACCATATGGGCGCCTATCGTCATACCGCCGGGGCGCGTATGACCCGTCCCTCGGAGGGGGCGAAGGCACTCGACGGTGGTTGTCACGGGCATACTCACGATCAAATTCTCCATGGGCCCTTCCCAAGTGCCGATCTCGACAATGATCACGATCTTCATGTTGCAAAGGTGACCCAGGACTATGTGCCGACTGAACTGTATCTGCCCTCACTGACCTACTGTGGATCCTATTGCGCGACTCAAAAATGGCGGAGTTTTGCTCTCCTCCTGCCCGGAGCAGCGCTCGGATCTGCTCCAAGCCCCTTCCAGCTTCTGAACAGGACGGCTAAATAGACTCTGCTATACGTGCAGCAACTGTAAGATTCTGGATCAGAGTGCGGTATACATGGGGTTCAGGTGGAAACAATTGTCGTTGTCGTCGACTGGACTCGGGGATCCGTTGATGGGCACGTTCGTCGAGAAAATGTTGGAGGTTCCCCAGACGCACGCGCTCGGCCAATGTGGCTAGGCATGCATCCTCCAAGGCCCAAGCCTCGGCGGTCTCCCCCATGATGGGGGTCTGGAGCGCCTCCATGTTGCGGCGGTGCAACTCTTCCCTCTACTGCGAATTGAGAGGTTGGGGCTCGTACTCATCATGGGCGTATGACGGACCGTCACCGTCACCGTTGCAGCCGTTGCGGCGAAACCCCGGTGGGTGATAACCCGCAAGTATACGGGATAGTTGTAGCCTCTTTCGATAAGTAAGAGTGTTGAATCCAATTAGGAGCTAAAGGTAGAACAAATACTCTCTCAAGTCCTATCGGCCACTGATACGACTCTACGCACGCTTGACGTTCGCTTACCTAGAACAAGTATGAAACTAGAAGTACTTTGTAGGTGTTGTTGGATAGGTTTGAAAGATAATAAAGAGCACGTAAATATAAACTAGGGGCTGTTTAGATAAAGAAGCAATAAAGTAAATATTAGTAGAGAGCTTTTTGTTACAAGAAAGTTATTTGTCCAAGGCAATCGATAACTAGACCGGTAATCACTATTGCAATTTTATTTGAGGGCGAGGCATAAGCTAACATACTTTCTCTTCTTGGATCATATGCACTTATGATTGGAACTCTAGCAAGCATCCGCAACTACTAAAGATTCATTAAGGTAAAACCCAACCATAGCATTAAAGCATCAAGTCCTCTTTATCCCATACGCAAACAACCACTTACTCGGGTCTGTGCTTCTGTTCACTCACGCCACCCACCATAAGCAAATCATAAACATATTACAAACCCTACAACGGGGATCCCTCACGCTTGCGCAACACGGAGAGTACCATAGGACAGCACCAATAATAAAACATGCAACTCAAACCAATCACGATAATCAATTAACCCATAGGACAAAACGGATCTACTCAAACATCATAGGATAGCCATACATCATTGGGAAATAATATATAGCGTTGAGCACCATGATTAAGTAGAGATTACATCGGGTAAGAGAGGGGTTACACCACTGCATAGAGGGGGGAAGAGTTGGTGATGAAGGCGGTGAAGTTGTTGGTGAAGATCGTGGTGATGATGATGGCCCCCGGCGGCATTCCGGCGCCACCGGAAGCAAGGGGGAGAGGGCCCCCTTCTTCTTCTTCTTCCTTGACCTTCTCCCTAGATAGGAGAAGGGTTTCCCCTCTGGTCCTTGGCTCCCATGGCGTGGGAGGGGCGAGAGCCCCTCCGAGATTGGATATATCTCTCTGTCTCTCTCTATTTATGCGTTCTCAGATTTTGCCCCTTCACCGTTTCTTTTATATCCGGAGATCCGTAACTCCGATTGGGGTTAATCTTTCGCCCAGATTTTTCTCATAAAATTAGCTTTCTTGCGGCAAAATAAGAGTATCAACTGCCTTACGGGTGGCCCAGGAGAGTGCCAGGCACGCCCAGGGGGGAGGGTGCGACCCTATCTCCTGGCCACCTCGGGCACCGTTTCGCGTTGATTCTTCCTCCAGAAAATCCCAAATATTCCAAAATAATTCTCCGTCCGTTTTTATCCCATTTGGATTCCGTTTGATATTGGGTTTCTGCGAAACATAAAACATGCAACAAACAGGAACTGGCACTGGGCACTGGATCAATATGTCAGTCCCAAAAAATAGTATAAAAAGTTGCCAAAAGTATATGAAAGTTGAAGAATATTGGCATGGAACAATCAAAAATTATAGATACGACGGAGACGTATCAGCATCCCCAAGCTTGATTCCTGCTCGTCCTCGAGTAGGTAAATGATAAAAAAGATAATTTTTGATGTGGAATGCTACCTAGCATAATCTTGATCATATGTCTAATCATGGCATGAATATTGAGACCCGAGTGATTCAAAGCAATAGTCTATCATTTGACATAAAAACAATAATACTTTGAGCGTACCAATAAAGCAATCATGTCTTTTCAAAATAACAAGGCCAAAGCAAGCTTATCCCTACAAAATCATATAGTTTGGCTATGCTTCATTTTCGTCACACAAAATGCTCCCATCATGCACAACCCCGATGACAAGTCGAGCAATTGGTTCACACTTTTTAACGTGCTTCAGCCTTTTCAACCCTCACGCAATATATGAGCGCAAGCCATGGATATAGCACTATAGGTGGAATAGAATATGATGGTGGAGGTTTACGAGGAGAAGACAAAAAGGGAGAAAGTCTCACATCAACGCGGCTAATCAACGGGCTATGGATATGCCCATCAATTGATGTCAATGCGAGGAGTAGGGATTGCCATGCAACGGATGCACTAGAGCTATAAGTGTATGAAAGCTCAAACTGAAAACTAAGTGGGTGTGCATCCAACTTGCTTGCTCATGAAGACCTAGGGCATTTGAGGAAGCCCGTCGTTGGAATATACAAGACAAGTTCTATAATGAAAATTCCCACTAGTATATGAAAGTGACAATATAGGAGACTCACTATATGAAGAACATGGTGCTACTTTGAAGCACAAGTGTGGAAAAAGGATAGTAACATTGCCCCTTTTCTTTTCCTTTTTTTTCTTTTTTTGGGTGGGCTTCTTTGGCCCCCCTTTTTATTTAGGCTTATTTGGCCTTTTCTCTTTTTTTTCTTTTTTCTTTTTTTTCATGGGGCAATGCTCTATAATAATGATCATCACACTTTTATTTACTTACAACTCAATATTACAACTCGATACTAGAACAAAGATATGACTCTGTATGAATGCCTCCGACGGTGTACCGGGATGTGCAATTATCTAGCGTAGCAATGACATCAAAAAATGGACAAGCCATGAAAACATCACACTAGCTATCTTACGATCATGCAAGGCAATATGACAATGAATGCTCAAGTCATGTATATGATGACGATGGAAGTTGCATGGCAATATATCTCAGAATGGCTATGGAAATGCCATAATAGGTAAGTATGGTGGCTGTTTTGAGGAAGATATAAGGAGGCTTATGTGTGATAGAGTGTATCATATCACGGGCTTTGGATGCACCGGCGAAGTTTGCACCAACTCTCAAGGTGAGAAAGGGCAATGCACGATACCGAAGAGGCTAGCAATGATGGAAAGGTAAAAGTGCGTATAATCCATGGACTCACATTAGTCATAAAGAACTCATATACTTATTGCAAAAGTTTATTAGCCCTCGAAGCAAAGTAGTACTATGCATGCCCCTAGGGGGATAGATTGGTAGGAAAAGACCATCGCCCGTCCCCAACCGCCACTCATAAGGAAGACAATCAAAGAAACACCCCATGCTTCAAATTTGTCACACAACGATTACCATACGTGCATGCTACAGGACTTGCAAACCTCAACACAAGTGTCTCTACAATCCACAACCAACCACTAGCATGACTCTAATATCACCATCTTTATATCGCAAAGCTATTGCAAGGAATCAAACATATCATATTCAGCGATCTACAAGTTTATGTAGGATTTTATGACTAACCATGTGAATGACCAATTCCTGTCATCTCTCTAAATAGATATAAGTGAAGCAAGAGAGTTTAATTCTTTCTACAAAAGATATGCCCAAGCTCTGACAATTATAAGTGAAGCAAAAGAGCATTCTACAAATGGCGGTTTTCTATGTGAAGAGAAACAGGCAATACAAACTTCAAATGATATAAGTGAAGCATGTGAAGCATTCTATAAAGCCATACTCAAAAGATTTAAGTGAAGTGAAATGAGCATTCTATAAATCAACCAAGTACTATCTCATACCAGCATGGTGCATAAAAGAAAAATGAAAACTGAATGCAAAAGACGCTCCAAGGTTGCACATATCACATGAACGAAACGAATACGAAAACATACCGATCTTGTTGAAGAAAGAGGGGATGCCTTCCGGGGCATCCCCAAGCTTAGACGCTTGAGTCTCCTTGAATATTTACTTGGGGTGCCTTGGGCATCCCCAAGCTTGAGCTCTTGCCTCTCTTCCTTTTCCTCATATCGAAACCTCCTCGATTAGACACTTCATCCACACAAAACTTCAGCAGAAAACTCGGTAAGATCCGTTAGTATAATAAAGCAAATCACTACTCTAAGTATTGTTGCAAACCAATTCAAATTTTGTTTTTGCATTGTTTCTACTGTAATATAGATTTTCCATGGCTTAATCCACTGATATAAATTGATAGTTTCATCAAAACAAGCAAACTATGCATCAAAAACAGAATCTGTCAAAAACAGAACAGTCTGTAGCAATCTGAACATCCACCATACTTCTGGTACCCCAAAAATTCTACCAAAATTAGGAAACATAAACAAGTTGTACGTCAAGATAGTGCAAAAATAATCAGAACCAATTGACGTTCCAGTTAAAAATGTAAAATTGCGCACTACAGCCAAACTTTCTGTCTTGCACCGTAAAAACCAACAAGCATTGTAAACATCCTAAAGGCAAACCTTGGCACATTACTTTTATAATACAATGGAATTGTACAAGGGGATAATTATTTTTTGTTGAAAAGTTTCTGTAATTAAGATTCACAAAGTTTCCGTGAGCATGAACAAAGTTCAAGGCTAGCTCCCACTTCAACAATGCTTGTCTCTCTCACTTCCACTTTCCTTTTTGAAAAGTTTTTAGGTTCCCCTCTTTATTTACTTTTGTTTTTAAACTATATAAAAGCACTCAACAGAAATAAATGACTCTCTAAAACTTCCGGGTTGTCTCCCTGGCAGTGCTTTCTTTAAAGCCATTAAGCTAGGCATATAGTGCTCAAGTAATGAATCCACCCGGATCCCAAGGTATATCAAAGCCAATTTTAATTAACAATGATTTGTAATTTAGTAGTGAGCACAAATTAACATATATCAAGCAATGATGAAGCCTAACTCTCTTCCTATGCATCGGCATGTCATAAAAGAACAATTCATGCACACATAGTAAAGGCCAATGCATAGTATAAGCAAATTCTTGCAATTATATCGTGTTGGAAACATAAAGAGGCGGAGATGTAGTTCCTCTCTCATAATAATTGCAAGTAGGAGCAGCAAGCACATGCATATTACATCTATCAAAATTATCATGTGCAACGGTAAAAGGCAACCCGTCAATATAATCCTTAATAAGCACAAACTTCTCCGATATAGTGTAGTCGGGAGAATTCAAAAAGATAATAGGACTATCATGCGTGGGTGCAATAGCAACAATTTCATGTTTAACATAAGGAACTATAGCAAGTTCATATCCATAAGCATAATCCATATTGGCATCTTGGCCACAAGCATAGCAGGGATCATCAAAAAGGGATATTTCAAGAGAATCAACGGGATCATAGCAATCATCATAGTAATCATCATAGCAATCATCCTTCGGTAAGCACGAAGGGGAATTAAACAATGTATGAGTTGAAGAGTTACTCTCATTAGAAGGTGGGAACAGGTGATCAATCCGCTCTTCCTCCTTTTGTTCTTCGCTCTCCTCATCATCTTTTTCATCCAATGAGCTCACAGTTTCATCAATTTCTTCTTCCATAGCTTCCTGCAAAATATTAGTCTCTTCTTGGACCGTGGAGACTTTCTCAATAAATGCATTAATATTGTAATTGTATTCATAATTTTCATAGCAATATCCAAGTATAGCAAGATTTTCAGGCCTATAAACATCATCATCAAAAGCTTCATACTTTTCAAACAAAGATTCAATTTCATAAGCAGCCTTAAAAGCAACAAATTCTTCAATTTGTTCAACATCATAGTAATCATATATACCATTAGCATAAGAAGCTAAGGTTTCATTATCATTAAATTTGCATGAAAAGGGAAGGTGTGGAGACTTCATCCTAGAGCAACAAGTAATATCATATCTCAAGCATAGATCCCGAGCATACCAACGCAACATATAAATTTGATCCCATAATAGTCTCCCTTTTTGTGTCAAGCGATAATCCCTAAAGTATTCACGTTGATCCAACGTGTCTCCCATAACAAAGTTGAATGGGGTTTTCTCAGGATTATTAAAGTAGTACATAATTTCTTTCACATAACGAGCATCGAGGGTTTTAGGAGGTTCCCCATCTCCATGAATAGCATCTACACCTATTTTTTTGGTATTTCGTGTTCCATATCCATAACTAAAGATAGAGAACAACTTAGAACATCAAATAAAAATTACTTAGTGATAAAGCAAACAAGCACACACGAGAATATTCACCCCACGCTATGACTCCCCGGCAACGGCGCCAGAAAAAGGTCTTGATAACCCACAAGTATACGGGATAGTTGTAGCCTCTTACGATAAGTAAGAGTGTCGAACCCAACGAGGAGATAAAGGTAGAACAAATACTCTCTCAAGTCCTATCGGCCACTGATACGACTCTACGCACGCTTGACGTTTGCTTACCTAGAACAAGTATGAAACTAGAAGTACTTTGTAGGTGTTGTTGGATAGGTTTGCAAGATAATAAAGAGCACGTAAATATAAACTAGGGGCTGTTTAGATAAAGAAGCAATAAAGTAAATATTAGTAGAGAGCTTTTTGTTACGAGAAAGTTATTTGTCCAAGGCAATCGATAACTAGACCGGTAATCACTATTGCAATTTTATTTGAGGGAGAGGCATAAGCTAACATACTTTCTCTTCTTGGATCATATGCACTTATGATTGGAACTCTAGCAAGCATCCGCAACTACTAAAGATTCATTAAGGTAAAACCCAACCATAGCATTAAAGTATCAAGTCCTCTTTATCCCATACGCAAACAACCTACTTACTCGGGTCTGTGCTTCTGTTCACTTACGCCACCCACCATAAGCAAATCATAAACATATTGCAAACCCTACAACGGGGATCCCTCACGCTTGCACGACATGGAGAGCACCATAGGACGGCACCAATAATAAAACATGCAACTCAAACCAATCACGATAATCAATTAACCCATAGGACAAAACGGATCTATTCAAACATCATAGGACTGCCATACATCATTGGGAAATAATATATAGCGTTGAGCACCATGTTTAAGTAGAGATTACAGCGGGTAAGAGAGGGGTTACACCACTGCATAGAGGGGGGAAGAGTTGGTGATGAAGGCGGTGAAGTTGTTGGTGAAGATCGCGGTGATGATGACGGCCCCCGGCGGCGTTCCGACGCCAACGGAAGCAAGGGGGAGAGGGGCCCCCTTCTTTTTCTTCTTCTTCCTTGACCTTCTCCCTAGATAGGAGAAGGGTTTCCCCTCTGGTCCTTGGATCCCATGGTGTGGGAGGGGCGAGAGCCCCTCCGAGATTGGATCTAACTCTCTGTCTCTTTGTTTCTGCGTTCTTAGATTCTACCCCTTCACCGTTTCTTTTATATCCGGAGATCCATAACTCTGATTGGGGTGAATCTTTCGCCCAGATTTTTATCATAAAATTATGTTTCTTGCGGAAAAAGAAGAGTGTCAACCGCCTTACGGGTGGCCCAGGAGAGTGCCAGGCGCGCCCAGGAGGGAAGGGCGCGCCCTCCTATCTCCTGGCCACCTCGGGCACCGTTTCACGTTGATTCTTCCTCCGGAAAATCCCAAATATTCCAAAATAATTCTTCGTCCGTTTTTATCCCGTTTGGATTCCGTTTGATATTGGGTTTTTGCGAAACATAAAACATGCAACAAACATGAGCTGGCACTGGGCACTGGATCAATATGTTAGTCCCAAAAAATAGTATAAAAAGTTGCCAAAAGTATATGAAAGTTGAAGAATATTGGCATGGAACAATCAAAAATTATGGATACGACGGAGACGTATCGGTGGGATGCGATGGGAGTCGACCATGAGGACTTCTGCCGCGGGGTCGCTGCTCCCGCGCTCGGAAAGAGTATCCGCAGAGCCAGTCAACGGGCCGACTGGACCATAGAGAAATTTGTCGAGCTCGATCGCTGCGACTTGAGGGGTGGCCGTCTGACGGGCAACGCATGCTTTACCCACTGCTAGAGCCGCAACCTACCAGATCGTTTGCGGTGGTGTCTAGCGGAGTGAGTGGATGATGCAAGGACCGACCGATACGGAGTCGACAGCTGTCGTAGAAGAACACCGTAGGCACTCGCGCGGAAGTGCGACGCCCTACGGATCGGAAGAGCCTCAACATCAAGGGGGGCTTCTTGGAGCCAGGCGGAGTCATCGGCGACGAAAGTTAGCGCGCCGAGTCGGAACTCGCGGCCCATGACCAAACCACCGCCGAAAACCATGTTAAGGAAGATCAGAAAAAATGCAACCTCGCTGGAAGTTGCCAAGATGCTTTGCCCCATGGTGGGCGCCAACTGTTGCGGTACTAAGTCTGACAGTAAGAGTAGGGGGTACGTATGAGGAGGCAAGGCCCTGGCTACGGCGAGGTTGTACACATGAGTTTACGAGTTCAGGCCCCTCTCGGAGGAGGTAAAAGCCCTACATCTCGGTCCCTTGAGGTGGTCGACTGGAATATGGGTGTGTGTATACAGGGGGTGCGAACCGTTGTGCCAGAGGAGGGGCGTGGCTTATATAGAGTGCGCCAGGACCCCAACCGTCCCCTGTTACAATGTTCAATGTACATTAAGACAAGACGTTACTGGTAACGCCAGCTATAAAGAGCCATTAATGATCTTTAAGACCACGGAGTGAACGCCTGACCGTTGCCATCCTGAGTGACTCTAGGTCTTCTGTACTCCGAGTGGTTTCTTGTATGGTCGAATGACTTCATCTTGGTCGAGTGAAATTTGGGGTATCTGAGTGGGGTAACTGGTCGAGTGGATTGCACTCCATGGTTACTTCAGTCGATATCTCTTGCTATACTTTGGATGTCCTTGATTCTAGGGTAGTGACCTTGGGTAGGACGTATATGTCAGGCCTATGACCCTACCCTAGGTCCATGGCATCGTCAGGATGCCCAAGGCACCCCAAGGTAAAATTCAAGGACAACCCAAAGCCTAAGCTTGGGGATTCCCCGGAAGGCATCCCCTCTTTCGTCTTCGTCTATCGGTAACTTTACTTGAGGCTATATTTTTATCACCACATGATATGTGTTTTGCTTGGAGCGTCTTGTATGATTTGAGTCTTTGCTTTTTTTGGTTTACCACAATCATCCTTGTTGTACACACCTTTTGGAAGAGACACGCATGAATCGTGATTTATTATAATACTCTATGTGCTTCACTTATATCTTTTGAGCTAGACAATATTGCTCTAGTCCTTCACTTATATCTTTTTAGAGCACGGCGGTGGCTTTATTTTATAGAAATTGTTGAACTCTCATGCTTCACTTATATTATTTTGAGAGTCTTTTAGAACATCATGGTAATTTTCTTTGGTTATAAATTTAGTCCTAATATGATGGGCATCCAAGAGGGATATAATAAAAACTTTCATATAAAGTGCATTGAATACTATGAGAAGTTTGATTCTTTATGATTGTTTTGGGATATGAAGATGATGATATTAGAGTCATGCTAGTGTAGTAGTTGTGAATTTGAGAGATACTTGTGTTAAAGTTTGTGATTCCCGTAGCATGCACGTATGGTGAACCGTTATGTGATGAAGTTGGAGCATGATTTATTTATTGATTGTCTTCCTTATGAGTGGCGGCCGGGGACAATCGACGGTCTTTTCCTACCAATCTATCCCCATAGGAGCATGCGCGTAGTACTTCCTTTCAATAACTAATAGATTTTTGCAATAAGTATGTGAGTTCTTTATGCCTAACGTTGAGTCCATGGATTATACGCACTCTCACCCTTCCACCATTGCTAGCCTCTCTTGTGTCGCGCAAATTTCGTTGATGCCATACACCCACCATGTACCATCCTCAAAACAGTCACCATACCTACCTATTATGGCATTTCCATAGCCATTTCGAGATATATTGCCATGCAAATTTCCACCGCCCGTTCATTATGACACGCTCCATCATTGTCATATTGCTTTGCATGATCATGTAGTTGACATCATATTTGTGGCAAAGCCACTGTTTCATATATGTCACTCTTGAATCATTGCACATCCTGGTACATCACCGGAGGCATTCACATTGAGTCATATTTGGTTTTAAGTATTGAGTTGTAATCTTGAGTTGTAAGTAAATAAAAGTGTGATGATCTTCATTATTAGAGCATTATCCCATGTGAAGAAAGGATAATGGAGACTATGATTCCCCCACAAATCGGGATGAGACTCCGGACGAAAAATAAAAAAAAGAACAGAAAAAGAGGCATAAAAAAGAGAGAAGGCCAATAAAAAATGAGAGAAAAAGAGAGAAGGGGCAATGTTACTATACTTTTTTCCACACTTGTGCTTCAAAGTAGCACCTTGATCTTCATGATTGAGAGTCTTCTATTTCGTCACTTTCATATACTAGTGGGAATTTTCATTATAGAACTTGGCTTGTATATTCCAATGATGGGCTTCCTCAAATTTCCCTAGGTCTTCGTGAGCAAGCGAGTTGGATGCACACCCACTTAGTTTCTTTTTGAGATTTCATACACTTATAGCTCTAGTGCATCCATTGCATGGCAATCCCTACTCACTCACATTTATATATATTGATGCGCATCTCCATAGCCCGTTGATATGCCTAGTTGATGTGAGATTATCTTCTCCCTTTTTGTCTTCTACACAACCACCATATTCTATTCCACCTTAGTGCTATATCCATGGCTCAAACTCATGTATTGCGTGAAGATTGAAAAAGTTTGAGAACATCAAAAGTATGAAACAACTGCTTGGCTTGTCATCGGGGTTGTGCATGATTTAAATACTTTGTGTGATGAAGATAGAGCATAGCCAGACTATATGACTTTGTAGGGATAGCTTTCTTTGGCCATGTTATTTTGAGAAGACATGATTGCTTTGTTAGTATGCTTGAAGTATTATTATTTTTATGTCGATGTTAAACTTTTGTTTTGAATCTTTCGGATCTGAACATTCATGCCACAATAAAGAAAATTACATTGATAAATATGTTAGGTAGCATTCCACATCAAAAATTCTGTTTTTATCATTTACCTACTCGAGGACGAGCATGCATTAAGCTTGGGGATGCTTGATACATCTCCAACGTATCTATAATTTTTTATTGTTCCATGTTATTATATTATCTGTTTTGGATGTTTAATAGGTATTTATATGCTATTTTATATTATTTTTGGGACTAACCTATTAACTGAGAGCCCAGTGCCTGTTTCTGTTTTTTTTGCCTATTTTAGTGTTTCGCAGAAAAGGAATACCAAACGGAGTCCAAACGGAATGAAACTTTCACGATGATCTTTCTTGGACCGAAAGGAAACCAGAAGATTTGGAGATGAAGTTGGAGACGCAACGAGGCGGCCACGAGGCAGGAGGGCGCGCCCCCTACCTCGTGGGCCCCTCATAGCTCCCCTGACCTAGTTCCTTCGCTGATATATACTCTTATACCCTGAAAACATCCAAGGGAGGCATGAAACCACTTTTCCACCACCGCAACCTTCTGTACCCGTGAGATCCCATCTAGGGACCTTTTCCGGCGTCCTGCCGGAGGGGGATTCAATCACGGAGGGCTTCTTCATCAACACCATTGCCTCTCTGATGATGCGTGAGTAGTTTACCACAGACCTTCGGGTCTATAGCTAGTAGCTTGATGGCTTCTTCTCTCTCTTTGATTCTCAATACCATGTTCTCCTCGATGTTCTAGGAGATCTATTCGATGTAATACTCTTTTGCAGTGCGTTTGCCGAGATCCGATGAATTGTGGATTTATGATCAGATTATCTATGAATATTATTTGGTTCTTCTCTGAATTCTTATATGCATGATTTGATATCTTTGCAAGTCTCTTCGAATTATCGGTTTAGTTTGGCCTACTAGATTGATCTTTCTTGCATTGGGAGAAGTGCTTAGCTTTGAGTTCAATCTTGCGGTGTCCTTTCCTAGTGACAGTAGGGGCAGCAAGGCATGTATTGTATTGTTGCCATCGAGATAAAAAGATGGGGTTTTCATCATATTGCTTGAGTTAAGTCCTCTACATCATGTCATCTTACTTAATGCGTTACTCCGTTCTTTATGAACTTAATACCCTAGATGCATGATAGTAGTAGATGCAGAATCATTTCGGTCTACTTGACACGGACATGATGTCTATGTTCATGATCATTGCCTTAGATGTTGTCATAATTATGCGCTTTCTATAAATTGCTCGGCAATAATTCGTTCACCCATCATAATATTTACTATCTTGAGAGAAGCCACTAGTGAAAACTATGGCCCCCGGGTCTCTTTTCCCTATTATTAAATCTCGTTTACATCTTGCTAGTTTCCGATCTACTTTTTTGCAATCTTTTACTTTCCGATCTATAAACCAAAAATACCAAAAATATTTACTTTACCGTTTATCTATCTCTATCAGATCTCATTTTTGCAAGTGACCATGAAGGGATTAACAACCCCTTTATCGCGTTGGGTGCAAGTTGTTGATTGTTTGTGCGGGTATTCGGTGACTTGTGCGTTGTCTCTTACTGGATTGATACCTTGGTTCTCAAAACTAAGGGAAATACTTACGCTACTTTGCTGCATCATCCTGTCCTCTTCAAGGGAAAACCAATGTAAGCTCAAGAGGTAGCACCTCCTATCTATGATGATTATATTGATGAAAGTGGGTTTGGAAGAGTGTCAACTTTAGGAAGTAATGATCTCACTATTTTGGAGGGTGTTGGATCTTATTGTGATAATTATGAAAGTGGATTTGGAGAGATCATGACTTTATTTAGTGATGAATCCACTATTTTGGAAGAGGTTCCAATTGATTATGAGAACAAAGTTGCTATCTATGATGATTATTGTGATGACATGTATGCTATAAAGAATAATGATAACCATGAAACTTGTCATCTTGATTTTAATTTTCAATTGGATTATGCCTCACATGATAGTTATTTTGTTGAGTTTCCTCCCACTACTATTCATGAGAAGAAATTTGCTTATGTGGAGAGTAATACAATTTCTATGCTTGTGCATCATGAAAATAATGCTTTATGTGACGGTTATATTGTTGAATTCATTCCTGATGCTACTAAAAATTGTTATTAGGGAGGAATATATGCTTGTAGGAATTGCAATAATATCAAGTTTCCTCCCTATGTGTTGAAAGTCTTGGAGTTATGCTTGTTTTGCCTTCCTATGCTAGTTGACTCTTGCTCCCATAAGTTGTTTGCTCACAAAATCCCTATGCATAGGAAGTGGGTTAGACTTAAATGTGTTAGTCATATGCTTCATGATGCTCTCTTTGTAGTTCAATTCTAATCTTTTATGCGAGCATCATTGACATCATCATGCCTAGCTAAAAGGCATAAAAGAAACGCGCTTGTTGGGAGACAACCCAATGTTTCTACCTACTGTTTTTGTGTGTCCACATGATTAAGCTATTGTAGTAATAATGTCTTATAGCTTTTGTTCCAATAAAGTGCCAAGTAAAGCCTTTGGGATAGTGTGGATGATAGTTGATTTGATTCTGTGCAAAAACAGAAACTTTTGCACTCAGTCTAGGAAATTTGAAAATTCACTAGAACGTGATTTTGATCTGAATTTTTTACACAATATTGATATACAAATTTCCTAGATTTTCCTAGTTTTTCTGAATTTTTGGAGTTACAGAAGTATGGAAAGTTTCCATATTACTACAGACTATTCTGTTTTTGACAGATTTTGTTTTCTATGTGTTGTTTGCTTATTTTGATGAATCTATGAGTAGTATCGGAGGGTATGAACCATGGAGAAGTTGGAATACAGTATATATAACACCAACGTGAATTTAGAATGAGTTCACAACAGTACCTAAGTGGTGATTTTATTTTCTTATACTAACGGAGTTTACGAGTTTTCTGTTGAGTTTTGTGTTGTGAAGTTTTCAAGTTTTGGGTAAAGATTCGATGGACTATGGAATAAGGAGTTGCAAGAGCCTAAGCTTGGAGATTCCCAAGGCACCCCAAGGTAATATTCAAGGACAATCAAGAGCCTAAGCTTGGGGATGCCCCGGATGGCATCCCCTTTGTTGTCTTCGTTCATCGGTAACTTTACTTGGAGCTATATTTTTATTCACCACATGATATGAGTTTTGCTTGGAGAATCATTTTCTTTTGTTTATATTTGCTTCCTGTTATTCAAATACATGGTTTCCATATTTTAGTTCAATAAAAAGGTCAAGTATAGCCTTTACCATGCTTATTTTACAAGCCTATATGTTGTTGTTTCGAAAACAGAAAGTTTGCTGTTATGTTTTGAATATTGGTGAATAGTCAGAACATGATAAAATATTGAAACTTTGAGACAGTGAGTAACAAAAAAAATTCTACAGTGTGGTAATTTTTCAGAATTTTTGGAGTTAGGGAAGTATGATTCCTCTTGCATTCTTTACAGACTGTCCTATTTAGACAGATTGTTGTTATGTTTGCATTGTTTGTACATGTTTGCTTGTTTAATGATTCTGTTTGAGGATAGGAGCATTAAATATGCAGAGGCATTTAGTAGACAATATAAAATAATAATTTTAGTGATTTGCTACAGTAGAGAATGATAAGGTTATTGTGTTGATTTATACTAACTTATCTCACGAGTTCTTGTTGAGTTTTGTGTGGATGAAGTTTTTAAGATTTAGGGAAACCATGATATAAAAGGAATTAAGGAGACACAAAAGCTCAAGCTTGGGGATGCCCAAGGCATCCCTAATTAATATTTCAAGAAGTCTCAAGCATCTAAGCTTGGGTATGCCCCGGTTGGCATACCACCTTTCTTCTTCAACAACTATCGGCCAGTTTTGGTTGAGCCTAAGTTTTTGCTTCTTCACATGATATGTGCTATCCTTGCAATGTCATTTTATTTTGTTTGCTTGCTGTTTTAATAATATCCCAAGATCTGAAATTCTTAAATGTTAGAGAGTCTTCACATAGTTGCATAATTATTTGACTACTCATTGATCTTCACTTATATCTTTTGGAGTAGTTTGTCATTTGCTCTAGTAGTTCACTTATATCTTTTTAGAGCACGTCGGTGGTTTTATTTTGAAGAATTTGATGAACTCTCATGCTTCACTTATATTATTTTGAGAGTCTTAATTAGCATGGTAATTTGCTTTGGTTATGAATTTAGACCTAATATGATAGGCATCCAAGAGGGATATAATAAAAACTTTCATATAAAGTGCATTGAATACTGTCGGGGAAACTGATCCACGAACACCTATGGGACCGGCGGACCGAGCCCCTTTCGGTTCGGCGGGGGGCGGAGGTCGCACGAAGAGCGGATCGAGGCGAGGCACACGAGCAGTTTACCCAGCTTCGGAGCTCTCCAGAGAGATAATACTCCTACTACTGCTTGTTTGATTCTATTGTGTTCTTGCTCGAGAGAGAGCAAAGTGTTTTTCTGGCTTCCGAATGATCCCAACCCCCGCTATGTTGCGCATGGGCCTCCTTTTATATGCTCAAGGGGTCACCGACAAGTGGCAACGCAGAGAAGGGTAAAAGTGTAAAAAGAGAGGTGGTTGGTACAGTTACTTGTACATTGCACCCTACCTAACCCTGACGGCAGGGGACAAGGGCATTAAATGCCCGTCTGTGTAGCCCAAACAGTGCAGAAAGGTACCATCAGGGACGCCACCGCTCGCCATGATGGCAGTCTTGTCAGCTTCGCATGCCACCGCGCACCGCTGGCTGCACAGCCTTCCGCCACGCGCGCCTGGAGAGGCCCCCAGAGCGACACGTTGGTGGATGCGCTGGAGCGTGGGCGCAGAGTGGCCGCCTGCTGCGGCAAGCGCCTTGCCGCGGCCGTTGTCTTGTCGGGCCCGGAAGCTTGTCGCTCACTGGGCCTTGCCGGGACGCGCGGCGCATCGCGGCAAGTTCCTTGAAATGCCTTGGTTGGCCTTCCCGGCAAGCTCCTCTTGCCGGGGCCTTGTCTCCTTGCCTTGAATACTTTGTTCTTGAATGGCTCCAAAGGAACCACGGAGGACCTTGGCGGTCGCCCGGCAAGCCTTGCCGCGGGGCGCTGCAACTGCCCGTGCACAAGTTCGGGATACTAGGGTACCCCTATTCTAGTACACCGACAGGAGCCCCCGGGCCTGGGCCATACACGGTGCCGAGCGCTGTTGGGCCAGGCCCAAAACAGGGCACGGGCACACGCGGCCTGGGTTACGCCGAATCTTACTCCGTATCCACCGCGCCCTCCCCTACCTGGCGCGCCAAAGATGTCGGGGAAACTGATCCACGAACACCTATGGGACCAGCAGACCGAGGGTCTGGTGAATATCGCCGCAGTCATCGACGTGGAGCTGGCGCAGTTGGGGATGGAGGACTTTGGGTATCCTTCCGACGAGCATCTCCAACCCAGCGCCAAGCTCAGCCTGTTCTTCAAGGGCGTGGCGACAGCACTCCAGCGACTCCGGGAGAGGATCCCAAAGCAGCTGGCCGACGAGTCGCGCAGGATTTGCGCGGGGGCTCTCCAGAAGGTGCTGATGAAGGTGGCCTTCCGCAACCCAGGCCTCAACCTCACCAACGTCCTCAGGTCCCTGCCGCCTGACACCGATCTGGATGCGCTCAAGGCCCTTGTCGCACCCATTGTGGACAAGGTGAGCGAGATCAAGAGGGTTGAGGGCGATCGCGTAGACTAGGCCGACCGTTTTCTCTTTCTCCTTGTCGCTGCTAGCCATATTATAAGATCAATCTGTTAGAGCTGCGACAAGTTATTTTGTAATATAACTCTATTTCTGTTATCAATTGCTACGTTATTTCCTTTACTAGATTCCTTCCTTTGTATGTTTTTACCCTACGCTTTTAGGTGACTTGTCGGCGCAGGCACCCGAGCTGCGAGCACTGAGTGTGGGACGTCAGCAGCCTGCTGGCGGTGCCGCTTCCGACAAGAAACCTTGTCGCGGCTAGTTGCAGCACACTTAAGTTGTTGAGCGGACTCGAAACAAAGTAAGGGCGCAACTAGCTACGAGTTGGTTCCTCCGCGCACAAGTTTTCCATACAAAGCCCGGTCGTTCGAGGAAGATAACTTTAAAAATTAAAACTAATTGCTCAAACTTTGGCAACTTAGCTTTTCTGTCGTTCGCTTCCCGGCAAGGCGAAACTCGCTTGAACGATGCCTGGTCCACATCATAATCTTCTCGTTTCCCCCCGGCAAACTTGTGTGCGAGGGAACCTTCCTTTCCTTTGTTGAGAAAAAGAAAGAAGAGAAAATGAAGATATGGAGCCTTTCGGCTCGTTATTGCTTACCGGAGGTTGGTGCTGCATAAAGTGTCAGATAACGCATGCAAGAAAGAATATAATGCATGAAATTGACAAGATGTGCGGAGCACATGAGCTTTTCTTATGCACGGGATCTGCGCCCTGCTTTGTACAAAGGATTACATGCAACATCGGCAAGACTTGTACAAAAGGTGGTGGCCGAAACAGGTTCCGGCAACCGCGCCCTACGGGTAAAACTTACGAAGATGCTCAATGTTCCAGGAGTTGCTCACCGGAACGCCATCTTCGGTCTCAAGGCGGACAGCGCCGGGCCTAGTGACTCGTTTCACCCGGTAAGGGCCTTCCCACTTCGGCGTCAACTTGTTAGAATTCTTGGCGGACTGAACGCGCCGAAGAACAAGGTCGCCTTCCTCAAAGCTTCTGGCATTAACTTTGCGGCTATAATAGCGGCGCAAAGCTTGCTGGTATCGAGCAGCTCGTACAGCAGCCTGAAGACGATCCTCCTCAAGGAGCAGCGCGTCATCTTGTCGCAGCTGCTCTTGCTCAAGCTCATCATAAGCGAGCACTCGAGGTGATCCGTATACGAGTTCCGTGGGGAGAACTGCCTCTGCTCCATATACTAGAGCGAAAGGCGTCTGGCCAGTGGCTCGATTTGGCGTCGTCCTGATCGACCAAAGAACCACCGACAGCTCCTCGATCTAGTTCCTTCCGCACTTGCGCAGCCTGTCGAAAGTCCTGGTCTTGAGCCCGCGCAGCACTTCAACATTTGCCCTCTCCGCTTGACCGTTGCTTCTCGGATGAGCAACAGAAGCGAAGCAGACCTTGGCGCCAAGATCTTGGACGTACTGCATGAAGGTGCGGCTCATGAAGGTGCGGATCCCGAAACGGCAAACAATCGACCTGAAGAACTTGACTGCCGACTGTGCTGTCACCTTCCTCACTGGTTCCACTTCCGGCCATTTTGTGAACTTGTCGATTGCAACGTACAAGTACTCAAAGCCCCCGACAGCTCGGGGAAAAGGGCCGAGGATGTCGAGCCCCCAGACCGAAAATGGCCAGGATAAAGGGATCGTCTGGAGAGCTTGAGCTGGCTGGTGTATCTGCTTGGAATGGAACTGGCACGCTTCACACTTGGTTACTTGTGCAGCTGCATCCTGGAGGGCTGTCGGCCAAAAGAAACCTTGCCGGAACGCTTTGCCGGCAAGTGCTCTTGCGCCAATGTGGTGACCACATATGCCTCCATGTATCTCTGCCAACAGCTTTTGTCCGTCTTCCCAGCAGATACACTTCAATTTCACACCATTGAGTCTTCTTCTGTACAGTGTGCTGTCAACAAACTGGTACATACTTGACTGCCGGGCTACTCTTTCCGCTTCTTCTTGCTCTTCGGGAAGTTCTCCTGTCTGAAGGAAATGGACAATCTGCTGTGCCCATGCTGGAGCTTGTGGCTCGACAACAAGGACTAAAGGCACATCTGCTGCTGCGGGAACACCCGCTTCTACAGCAAGAACCTGTGGCTCGGCCGGAGCTTGATGTTCCCCGGCAAGCTTGCCGGGGCAAAACTTGTCGGGAGCGTCTGCTTCAACGGAAAAAACACTAAGGTTTGCCGGAGCAAACTGCTCCTCAGCACTCTTGGTGTTGATCTTGGGGACTTTCTTGGCGGCGGCTTCGGGGAGCTCTGCCGGAAAATAGTCACCAGAAATCAACTTCCTCTTCTTGCTCTGTCCAGTTGATGGTGTTACAGACGGTTGAGTCAGCTTGAGCACAAAGATCCCTGGTTCCATAGGTAACTTTAGTGCGGCGCACTTCGACAGGCCATCAGCAATGTCATTCTGAGCTCTTGGAATATGCTCCATCTGTAGGCCGTCGAAGTGCTCTTCTAGCTTTCTCACTTCATCAACATATGCTTCCATCAATGGACTCTGATAGTTCTTGTTCACTTGGCGGACGACAAGCTGTGAGTCACCCCTGACAATGAGCTTCTTGATCCCAAGGTCTGCTGCAATCCTGAGACCGGCAAGCAATCCTTCATACTCTGCAGTATTGTTGGTTGCTTGCTCCTTGGGAAAGTGCATTTGGACTACATACTTGAGGTGCTCTCCGGTGGGTGCGACAAGCAGAATGCCCGCACCGGCGCCTTGCAGTGAGAAGGCACCATCAAAGTACATCAGCCACTCTTTGCTTGTTTCCTTGACGGGGATGCTCGTTTCTGGAATTTCTTCATCTGGTGTTGGCGTCCATTCTGCTATGAATTCCGCCAATGCTCTGCTTTGGATAGTTGAAGTACTCTCAAACTTTAGGCCAAAGCTTGACAGTTCTAGTGCCCACTCGACAATCCTGCCTGTTACTTCTGGATTTTGCAGTATCCTCTTCAGCGGAAAACGAGTGACGACTGTGATCTCATGTGCTTGGAAGTAATGGCGCAGCTTTCTTGAGGCCATGAGGAGGCCAAAAAGCAATTTCTGCACACCGGAGTACCTTGACCTAGCCCCCTGCAGAAGGGAACTGACAAAGTAAACTGGGCGCTGCACCATTCTCTTCTGCATCTTCTCACGCTCCTGCGCAGATCCATCCTTGTCGGGACCAGAGCTTGCCGGACCAGAGCTTGTCGGCGAAGCCCCCTGCTTGTCGCTGGATGCATCTGCGGTGGTTGCTGGCTCATCATCTGCCTCCCTCTCCGCCACTAACGCAGCACTAACCACTTGATTGGTTGCCGCTATATACAGCAGCAACTTCTCTTGCGGCCTAGGTGCGACAAGTGTTGGGGTGGAGGACAGGTACCTCTTTAAGTCCTGCAGCGCAGCCTCCGCCTCCGAAGTCCATTTCATCGGACCTGCCTTCTTCAAAATTTTGAAGAAAGGCAGGGCGCGCTCAGCAGATCTAGAGATAAACCTGCTGAGAGCAGCCACGCAACCGGCAAGCCTTCGTACATCCTTGACGCGCTTTGGTGCTTCAATCTGCTCAATGGCCTTGATCTTGTCGGGATTGGCTTCAATCCCCCGCTGAGACACGAAGAACCCGAGAAGCTTGCCGGAAGGGACTCCAAACACGCACTTCTCGGGGTTAAGCTTGAGGTTGATCTTGCGCAGATTTGTAAATGTTTCATCCAAATCTTGAATCAGGGTCGCCCTGTCCTTGCTCTTGACCACTATGTCATCCATGTAGGCTTCCACATTTCTATGCATTTGTGGCTCAAAAGCGTGGTGGACTACCCTTGCAAATGTTGAACCAGCATTCTTTAAACCAAAAGGCATCTGTACGAAACAGTACGTGCCACACGGGGTGATGAATGCGCTCTTCTCCTCATCCTCTTCTGCCATGAAGATCTGATGGTATCCTGAGTATGCGTCAAGAAATGAAAGCAAATCACATCCGGCCGTGGAGTCAACAATCTGGTCGATGCGCGGCAAAGGAAATGGGTCTTTGGGACAAGCTTTATTGACATCAGTGAAGTCGATACAAAGCCTCCATTTCCCGTTTGCCTTGCGCACGACAACTGGATTGGCCAACCACGTAGGATGGAGCACTCCTCTGACAAGGCCTGCTGCTTCCAACTTCTTGATTTCTTCCGCAATGAATTCTTGGCGCTCCACTGCCTGTTTCCTGACTTTCTGCTTGACGGCCGCGCATGAGGACAGACGGCAAGGTGGTGCTCAATTACTTTCCTGGGAACACCGGGGATGTCAGACGGTTGCCACGCAAACATGTCGACATTCGCCCGCAGGAAAGCAACGAGCGCGCTTTCCTATTTGGGGTCGAGAGTGGCACTGATGGTGAAGGTACCACCAGTGCCGTCCTCCTTGGCGGACACCTTCTTGGTCTCTGGTGGAGCTGCCATTGCCTTCTTACACTTGCCGGTGGAGCTCGATGGTGCGTCCTCGACGGTAGCGCAGCACTCCGAAGAGGTGCGCTTGCCGGAGTGGGCACCAGAACTCTTGCCGGACTTGGTCTTCTTCTTCCCCCCTGGAGCTTCAGCGGCAAGTGACTTGCGATCTGTTGCGGCTGTTGCTTCCCAGTAGATCTTGTCGGCACAAATAAGAGCATCCTTCTTGTCGCCAGGGACAGAGATGACACTTATCGGGCCTGGCATCTTGAGCATGTTGTAGGCATAGTGAGAGGCTGCCATGAACTTGGCAAGCGTTGGACGGCCGAGTATCCCATTGTAAGGCAATGGAAAGTCGGCAACGTCAAAAGTAACCCTCTCAGTCCTGAAGTTCAACTCGCTGCCAAATGTTACCGGCAACGTGATCTTTCCCTTTGGCTTGCTCCTTCCCAGATTGATTCCTTGAAAAGTACCGGTTTCTTCGAGCTCGCTGTCAGGGATCTGGAGTTTCTGGAGCACCGCGGAGGAGATCAGGTTTAAGCCGGCCCCGCCGTCAACTAGCATCTTAGTGACTTTGAGGTTGCGGATAGTTGGTGAAATCAACATCGGCAAGCACCCGACCGCAGTTACGCGATCAGGGTGGTCCTCAATATCAAAGATGATAGGCGTGCTGGACCATTTCAGAGGCTTGCGTGACTCGACGGGTGGTTCTACTGCATTAACTTCCCGCACCAATTGCTTGAGCTGGCGGTGCGAAGTATGCAGAGAAGCACCTCCGTCAACGCACAGGACCTCTGTGGCTTTCTGGAACTCCTGCTCATCAGTCTCCTCATCATCCATGTCTTCATCGTCGTCATCATCTTCATCCTTGTCGCGGCCGCGGGGAGGTCTGTCTCCTTGCCACTGCTTGGCCTTGCCGCGGCGTCCTCCTCGGCCAGGACGTTTCTTGCCGGTCCCTCCAGCACCTTCCTCTGCTTTCTCCTTGTCGCGCCGCTCGTATTCAGCTTTCTGTTGCTCAACAAGCTGCTCGACCTTCTTGCAGCTCTGGAGGTCATGGCCCTTGGTATGGTGGATCTTGCAGTACTGCTTGTTGGTGCCGTCCTGCTTGTCGGCAACTGCCACAACTGCGGCAACCTCCTTGCCGGAGTTACCAGCTTTGGCTTCTTTGCCGGACTGCTCAACGGCTAGCACCTCTTTGCCTTTCTTTTTCCTGTTATTCCGCCGCCGGTTTTTCTTTGCCGGGGCAGCATCATCACTGTCAGATCCTCCTGCTCCTATGTTCTCTCCGGGGAGTCTCCTCCCTTCCTCGGCACGCGCACACTTGTCGGCCAGGGCATATAGCTCACTGACGTCTCTGATCTTGCACATCACCATCTCCTCCCGCATCCTGCGGTTTCGCACGTTCTAATGGAATGCGCTGATCACCGCGGCAGGGTGGACGTCTGTGACGCCCCCGATTCAATCGTACACTAATCATGCACGCAAATGTGTACGATCAAGATCAGGGACTCACGGGAAGATATCACAACACAACTCTAAAACATAAATAAGTCATACAAGGATCATAATACAAGCCAGGGGCCTCGAGGGCTCGAATACAAGTGCTCGATCATAGACGAGTCAGCGGAAGCAACAATATCTGAGTACAGACATAAGTTAAACAAGTTTGCCTTAAGAAGGCTAGCACAAACTGGGATACAAATCGAAAGAGGCGCAGGCCTCCTGCCTGGGATCCTCCTAACTACTCCTGGTCGTCGTTAGCAGGCTGCACGTAGTAGTAGGCACCTCCGGTGTAGTAGTCGTCGTCGACGGTGGCGTCTGGCTCCAGGGCTCCAGCATCTGGTTGCGACAACCAGGTAGAAGGGAAAGGGGAAAAGAGGGAGAAAAGCAACCGTGAGTACTCATCCAAAGTACTCGCAAGCAAGGAGCTACACTACATATGCATGGGTATATGTGTAAAGGGCCATATCGGTGGACTGAACTGCAGAATGCCAGAATAAAAGGGGGATAGCTAATCCTATCGAAGACTACGCTTCTGGCAGCCTCCATCTTGCAGCATGTAGAAGAGAGTAGATTGAAGTCCTCCAAGTAGCATCTCCAAGTAGCATCTCCAAGTAGCATCTCCAGTCGCATCTCCAAGTAGCATCTCCAGTCGCATCTCCAAGTAGCATCTCCAGTATAATCCTACCCGGCGATCCTCCCCTCGTCGCCCTGTGGAAAAGCGATCACCGGGTTGTCTGTGGAACTTGGAAGGGTGTGTTTTATTAAGTATCCGATTCTAGTTGTCATAAGGTCAAGGTACAACTCCAAGTCGTCCTGTTATCGAAGATCACGGCTATTCGAATAGATTAACTTCCCTGCAGGGGTGCACCAACTTACCCAACATGCTCGATCCCATTTGGCCGGACACACTTTCCTGGATCATGCCCGGCCTCGGAAGATCAACACGTCGCAGCCCCACCTAGGCTCGATAGAGAGGCCAGCACGCCGGTCTAAACCTAAGCGCACAGGGGTCTGGGCCCATCGCCCATAGCACACCTGCACGTTGCGTATGCGGCCGAAAGCAGAACTAGCCCCCTTAATACAAGAGCAGGCTTACGTTCCAATCCGGCGCGCGCCGCTCCATCGCTGACATCTGAAGTGCTTCGGCTGATACCACGACGCCGAGTGCCCATATCTTTCCCACGTAGTTGGTTAGTGCGTATAGGCTCGTAGCCAACTCAGATCAAATACCAAGATCTCGTTAAGCGTGTTAAGTATCCGCGAACGCCGAACAGGGCCAGGCCCACCTCTCTCCTAGGCGGTCTCAACCTGCCCTGTCGCTCCGCCACAAAGATCCACACAGAGGGCCGTCGGGACAAAGGTCCTTTCAGCCCCCAATCTGTGAATCACTCGCGGGTACTCATCGAGCTGACCCGACTTTAGTCACCATCTGTATAGTATGTATGTATGTATAGTATATACCCGTGATCACCTCCCGAGTGATCACGGCCCAATAGTATAGCAAGGCAGACTGACAAGAATGTAGGGCCAATAATGATAAACTAGCATCCTATACTAAGCATTTAGGATTGCGGGTAAGGTATCAATGACTGTAGCAACAATGACAGGCTCTGCATCAGAATAGGTATAACAGAAAGCAGTAACATGCTACACTACTCTAATGCAAGCAGTATAGAGTAGAATAGGCGATATCTGGTGATCAAGGGGGGGGGCTTGCCTGGTTGCTCTGGCAAGAGAGAGGGGTCGTCAACTCCGTAGTCGTACTGGGCAGCAGCAGCGTCGGTCTCGGTGTCTAGCGGAAGAAGAGGGGGAAGAAACAATGAATATTTAAGCAAACAGATGCATGACAAAGCAAAGTGTGATGCTAGGCGTGCCCTAACGCGGTATGTGGTGATACCGGTGAAGGGGGGGAAACATCCGGGAAGTATTCCCGGTGTTTCGCGTTTTCGGGCAGAGGAGCCGGAGGGGGAAAGTTGCGAGTTCGATAGGTTAGGGGTGTGTGGCGGACGAACGGGTTGCGTATCCGGAATCGTCTCATCGTTCTGAGCAACTTTCATGTTGAAAATATTTTAATCCGAGTTACGGATTAAAAGATATGATTTTCTAAAGATTTAATCATTTTCTGATCTCAATTAATTATTTAATTTAATCCGAAAATGGAATTATGACATCAGCATGATGTCATGCTGATGTCAGCAGTCAACAGGGGTTGACTGGGTCAATCTGATGGTGGGACCCGGTTGTCATTGACTGTTTAATTAGCAGGTTTAACTAAACAGAGTTAATTAGGTTAGTTAGTGATTAGAATAATTTAATTATGATTAATTAACTTAACTAATTAATATTTTATTTATTTTTATTAGTTACTTAAATATTTTAATTCTTTAACTCTTTTTTTTTAAATGTTCTGGGGCGTGGGGCCCCAAGGTCAGTGGCTCAGGGGAGCCCTAACGGGCGAACGGGCACCGGTCCCGGGCGCACCCGAGCGGGCACTCGCCCGCAAAGCAGGACGAGGCCGCCGGGGCACCGACGACGGGGAAGGCCGGCGCGGTTAGGCGCGCGCTGGGCGCGGTCAGCGCCCGACCT
>NC_041385.1:451120920-451128593 GCF_002162155.2 Triticum dicoccoides
CCCGATCCAGATCGTGGGGGTGAAGGGGGCGAGTGGGGGCGAGGGAGTGGGGGTGTCCTCGATCCAGATTGGATCGAGGGGGGGGGGAAAGTGGGGCGACGGGGGGGTTAGGGTTAGCGGGTGTGAGGGGATAAGGGAGTGGGGTGGGTCGGCCGGCTGGGCCAGTGGGCTGGCCTGGCTATCAGCTGGGCCGGTTGGCCCATTGGGGGGGTCCCTTTTTTTTATTACCTTTTATTTATTTTACTCTTCTGTTTTAAATCATTTTAAATTACTTAGGCATTTTATAAAAATGGGTTGGTTGCACCATAATTACCTTTGTAATATTTAGTACATTCCAAACATTTTTGTTTTAATTTTTGAAAACTTTTATTGTTATCATTAATTTGAGTTTTGAGTCTTGGACCGGTTTTGTCCTAACGATAGCTTAGCAGCAGTAATCGTGGTGACGTGGCACCATTAGCGTGTGATCACTGTAGCTTAATTATCCGGGCGTCACAATTCTCCTCCACTACAAGAAATCTCGTCCCGAGATTTAAGCGGTGGAGTAACGGGGGAAGGTGCTGGTAGCGAAAAACCTAACGAGTCTTCTCGTTCTTGGTTGCCCTTTCGAAGAGGTTGATCCCTTTCGTTGATGTCTTCATTTCTCTGCTTCAAGTCACCATGATCAAGTCATCATCCTTTCTCCCGGGGTCTCCAACGTACTTACGAATAGGTAAGGGGCAGCTCGGCTACGATTGAATGCTTATGAGGGAAAACAATCCGGGGTTAACCCATGAAAGAGCACAAGATTATCTCTCGAGTTGAACATATAAAATACAACGAGAGTAAGGTACGAAGGTACAATAAGAGGTTCCCAGCGGATAGATAGTTGCTCGAAGTCTGAACCAGAGTGAGAAAGGGGTTCAGAGCGGCAAGAGTAAGTATTGCGTCTAATACCAGAACAGATTACTAGGCATGTGGCCCGTGAATTACATACGAAGTCAAGCTCGAGGAATAACTTTGACAACAGGGTGTGTACAGGAGAGTCAGGTTTCGATCCTGTGGAACTTGTGGGTTATGGGCCCACCATGTGGGTTAAAGTAGGAAGGGCGGTGACATCTTGCATGGTCATGATAGCAAGGCATGTCAGAGGGTAGCTGGTCAGTCATGTTGACTGCATCATTGGTACCAAGGGCGAGGGACGAAGAGAACCATTTTCCTGCTCGTTGAACGAGGCGGACCAATAGGCAAAGTTCTCATCCATCGATTGTTACCAGAATGCTATCGACAAATGCAACAGGGTCTTACTGACAGAGTTGTACACCGAGGTGTTTACATAAGAAGTGAATTATTACTGCTTAGGTTATATAGATCACAAGAAAAGGTCAAACAAACCTAATGGAAAGGAAAATGTGATCATCAGGTTAAACAGAACAATGGAAAGAACAAAAAATAATGTGTTTAAACACATATTTCAGGAGTATATCCTTTCCAAGGACAAGAAGAGCAAGATATCCACGACAGGAGATAATGTAGAAAACCCTTTAGGTAAGGGGAGAGAAATTTCATGACATTACCCATACAACGGTGTTTGGATAATTGAGCAAGAAACATTTAGCATTGGGCTTCAAATGTTCTTATTGAAGATTGGAGTACCACAGGCATGCTTCGAGATAGCATTGACATGGTCTTCAAGCAAAGGTCGGACTTTGGATACACAAAGGATCCGTCAGGAGCAACTTATAGAATAAGTCTTACAATTTCCTCATGGAAGAATGGCTAAACTTGCTAAAAAGGATACTACAACAATAGGTCCTCCACCCAGGGGGGGGTGCTAGGCATGACATCATGTTACCGGGTCATCAAAGGACCAACATCATAACTCTTGGAAGGTTGTCCCAACCATCATATCTGACCGAGATTCAGATCCGTTTGGTGTCATGATACCTCAGACTCAGGATGTCCGAGAAGAAAAGGTGCAACACAAATAGACGAAATGACATTTCAAGATTCTCAGGAAATGAACTATGGGAGCGGGTTCTTGAAGTAATAGTTCATCCTTAAACCAAGGAGAGGATGAGGGGGTAGCTGATGGAATCAACGAAAATTCATCGAGAATTCTAAACGGATGGATTTCCACAATAATGTGAACAAGAAGATGACACTTGTCAATTCAAATGATATAATGTTGTATGCTCTAGGAAAACATACACCATCAATCATTAGTTGAAAGGTGTGCCCGAAATATGACCTTAGGCGACAAGATCAATGTTAGAGTGACGATTCAATAACCAACAGTCTAAGAACGAACTGTCGATCATTAACTTCAAAGCAATAGGGTTTCTAGAAGTACAGAATGCAAGCAACATCGTTAGCATATTGGTATCCTTGTTAAAAACAACACGGGGACCAAGGAATGATCGGAGATGGCAGGAAGTATCACTTGTACCAAGAATGCATAAGAGGCAGTGAAATTCTCACGACATTATTGACATAAAAGATGGTAATACTCCAAGGTAAAGAAGAACAATTGCTGGATAGCATGGATCTCAAGGCATAACACGAAACACGAACAAGTTTGTGTTGAACAGGAGGCAATAAAGTGGTCGATGATAATATAAATCATCGAGGGCAAGGATGGTATTTCTCTTCATGAATTCAATTGATATCCCGGAAGAGCTCAAAATGTTGATGATGATCACGACACAATTGTCGAGAGATTTCACGAAGATGTAATTGATCGACGATGACATCAAGTCAAATGAATGATGAAGCGAAAGGTTATTGGAACCACGATTAGGACACAAACTCGAAATCAAGTTTGTTGTTCAAGGAGAAATGATATGACGACGAAAATCGATGCAAGCTTAGCTTATCGTTGAAAGCTGTGCTCCGGGAATAAGGACCAGGTAGCACAATTAAAATCATCATGATAATGATATAGTCAAATAGGCTAGGAATGACGTGATCGGGTACAAACTCGTACTTATAGAAGCTTACTGAAGAGTTGTTGAACCATAGTGCGGACTCGGTTCAGTTATCGGTGTCTTTGAGTGTTTAATGACTCAGAGCCCGTGAAAAATTGGAATCAGTTGGAAGGTAGCACTTGATGAAGAACTCATAAGAAGTTATGCAGTTCCATGATAATCTCGAGATACCAGGGGGTTAGTACTCGACACAAGATCAAAGTAAAGGTTGGACTGGTGTATTGATCCATAGAAGACAATTGTTTTAACTTGTCCGAGAAATGGGATTAAAGAAGAACAATCATGGTCGGAACCACGGTTGCAAGGGATCAATTCACAGATACCACATGTTAGTTATCAAGGAAATAGTTATTATTACAAGAAGTTTCCATGATAGGATATACATCGTGTCCATGGGCATGAACACAAAGGTTCAAGGTCGACTCCCACTTCCTCAATGCATAATCTTCCATTCACTTCTCGTTTCTTTTTGAAATGGCATTAGCTGTTGAAAGTTTTACCTGGTGCAACACCAAATACGTATGACCTGTGAAATCTTTTGGGTTTGCACAGATTAGGGAAGGCATTGGTTCAACCCATCGGGGATTCTTAGGAACATATACCACAAACTTCAGGGTAAATAATACAAGCTCGAAAGTAGAGCATTGTTCAAAAGCAGATGATACAATTTATCAAAGGCGTTATATACCCATGGAACGGCTCTCAAAGTTATTCAATATGAAGGACACTGTCGGATAAAATCCAACAAAGGAACCGATGGTCCACCAGGGATCTGATGTGAGCATCGGTACTCAACCAGAGGAAGAAGAATGCACGGGCATCATATTATAGAACATCTGAATAATTCGATGCTCAGATAACAAAGGAATTTCGATTTCCGAAACAAAGGATCAGAAGCAGTCGCTTTGATCAAGGATGGATAAGTTGGATAGACCAGAGGCACAATTGACGACAAATAGTTTGGTAGAGAACCAGCTCATGTTCAAAAATGATGTCTGAGCCGGAAAGATAATTTAGAAGGGTTGATAGATGATTGTGTGCATTCGCACACATGTTGAATCAATAGGATCAAAATGACGGTGTCAAAAGATATTAGTGAATATTGCCAGATACTATATGGGAAGCATCCATAATGCAAGTAGACAAGTATTTGCAGAGCAATAAAGCTGCTAAGGATTTTCGGAGGATTGAATAGTATTTCAAAGACTTTTGTGAAACATCTGAACAACTGGGGATGAGCGGATACTCGGAAAGTGCGAGAAATTATTCTTAGGGGTATTCAGGTGGCAAGGAACTGCAAGGCAATAGGCACAAAGTATCGTCGGAACATTAAAGAGAATTTCGAGGTATCTTGTAATAACAAGATCGACTGGGTATAAAGTAAGAATGACGGGTGTAAGTATTTATCCTTAGGGATATTGCAGTGGTAGGGAATTGCAAAAGCAATAGGCACAAGGTCTCGGGAGAATATCGGAAGGTATCTTCGGAATCATTCGATGCACAAAGTAATCATCTGGACTGAAGGGGCTCTCCGGGAGAAAGTATTATCGAGAACCTAGAGTCCGAGTTAGTAAAATCGTTTAACCCGAATAGAAGAGATGTCAGAGTCCCAGAGCATAGGTCGAGGAATAAAAGATCCTACTTCCACCCAATGGCAACGTGTGCCGGTAAGACACACAGCCATGTTAGTAAAAGTTTTTGCAACTTCTAGACTCGACTTCGGCCAAGGAGTTGGGAAGGGGGATTTCTACAGGCAGTAGGCTCTGATACCAACTTGTGACGCCCCCGATTCAATCGTACACTAATCATGCACGCAAATGTGTACGATCAAGATCAGGGACTCACGGGAAGATATCACAACACAACTCTAAAACATAAATAAGTCATACAAGCATCATAATACAAGCCAGGGGCCTCGAGGGCTCGAATACAAGTGCTCGATCATAGACGAGTCAGCGGAAGCAACAATATCTGAGTACAGACATAAGTTAAACAAGTTTGCCTTAAGAAGGCTAGCACAAACTGGGATACAGATCGAAAGAGGCGCAGGCCTCCTGCCTGGGATCCTCCTAACTACTCCTGGTCGTCGTTAGCGGGCTGCACGTAGTAGTAGGCACCTCCGGTGTAGTAGTCGTCGTCGACAGTAGCGTCTGGCTCCAGGGCTCCAGCATCTGGTTGTGACAACCAGGTAGAAGGGAAAGGGGAAAAGAGGGAGAAAAGCAACCGTGAGTACTCATCCAAAGTACTCGCAAGCAAGGAGCTACACTACATATGCATGGGTATATGTGTAAAGGGCCATATCGGTGGACTGAACTGCAGAATGCCAGAATAAAAGGGGGATAGCTAATCCTATCGAAGACTACGCTTCTGGCAGCCTCCGTCTTGCAGCATGTAGAAGAGAGTAGATTGAAGTCCTCCAAGTAGCATCTCCAAGTAGCATCTCCAAGTAGCATCTCCAGTCGCATCACCAAGTAGCATCTCCAGTCGCATCTCCAAGTAGCATCTCCACTCGCATCTCCAAGTAGCATCTCCAGTATAATCCTACCCGGCGATCCTCCCCTCGTCGCCCTGTGGAAAAGCGATCACCGGGTTGTCTGTGGAACTTGGAAGGGTGTGTTTTATTAAGTATCCGATTCTAGTTGTCATAAGGTCAAGGTACAACTCCAAGTCGTCCTGTTACCGAAGATCACGGCTATTCGAATAGATTAACTTCCCTGCAGGGGTGCACCAACTTACCCAACACGCTCGATCCCATTTGGCCGGACACACTTTCCTGGATCATGCCCGGCCTCGGAAGATCAACACGTCGCAGCCCCACCTAGGCTCAACAGAGAGGCCAGCACGCCGGTCTAAACCTAAGCGCACAGGGGTCTGGGCCCATCGCCCATAGCACACCTGCACGTTGCGTATGCGGCCGAAAGCAGAACTAGCCCCCTTAATACAAGAGCAGGCTTACGTTCCAATCCGGCACGCGCCGCTCCGTCGCTGACATCTGAAGTGCTTCGGCTGATACCACGACGCCGAGTGCCCATATCTTTCCCACGAAGTTGGTTAGTGCGTATAGGCTCGTAGCCAACTCAGATCAAATACCAAGATCTTGTTAAGCGTGTTAAGTATCCGCGAACGCCGAACAGGGCCAGGCCCACCTCTCTCCTAGGCGGTCTCAACCTGCCCTGTCGCTCTGCCACAAAGATCCACACAGAGGGCCGTCGGGACAAAGGTCCTTTCAGCCCCCAATCCGTGAATCACTCGCGGGTACTCATCGAGCTGACCCGACTTTAGTCACCATCTGTATAGTATGTATGTATGTATAGTATATACCCGTGATCACCTCCCGAGTGATCATGGCCCAATAGTATAGCAAGGCAGACTGACAAGAATGTAGGGCCAATAATGATAAACTAGCATCCTATACTAAGCATTTAGGATTGCGGGTAAGGTATCAATGACTGTAGCAACAATGACAGGCTATGCATCAGAATAGGTATAACAGAAAGCAGTAACATGCTACACTACTTTAATGCAAGCAGTATAGAGTAGAATAGGCGATATCTAGTGATCAAGGGGGGGGGGCTTGCCTGGTTGCTCTGGCAAGAGTAAGGGGTCGTCAACTCCGTAGTCGTACTGGGCAGCAGCAGCGTCGGTCTCGGTGTCTAGCGGAAGAAGAGGGGGAAGAAACAATGAATATTTAAGCAAACAGATGCATGACAAAGCAAAGTGTGATGCTAGGCGTGCCCTAACGTGGTATGTGGTGATACCGGTGAAGGGGGGGAAACATCCGGGAAGTATTCCCGGTGTTTCGCGTTTTCGGGCAGAGGAGCCGGAGGGGGAAAGTTGCGAGTTCGATAGGTTAGGGGGTGTGGCGGACGAACGGGTTGCGTATCCGGAATCGTCTCGTCGTTCTGAGCAACTTTCATGTTGAAAATATTTTAATCCGAGTTACGGATTAAAAGATATGATTTTCTAAAGATTTGATCATTTTCTGATCTCAATTAATTATTTAATTTAATCCGAAAATGGAATTATGACATCAGTATGATGTCATGCTGACATCAGCAGTCAACAGGGGTTGACTGGGTCAATCTGATGGTGGGACCCGGTTGTCATTGACTGTTTAATTAGTAGGTTTAACTAAACAGAGTTAATTAGGTTAGTTAGTGATTAGAATAATTTAATTATGATTAATTAACTTAACTAATTAAATATTTAACTAATTAATATTTTATTTATTTTTATTAGTTACTTAAATATTTTAATTCTTTAACTCTTTTTTTTAAAATGTTCTGGGGCGTGGGGCCCCAAGGTCAGTGGCTCAGGGGAGCCCTAACGGGCGAACGGGCACCGGTCCCGGGCGCACCCGAGCGGGCACTCGCCCGCAAAGCAGGACGAGGCCGCCGGGGCACCGACGACGGGAAAGGCCGGCGCGGTTAGGCGCACGCTGGGCGCGGTCAGCGCCCGACCTGGGCGAGGCAGGCAGTGACGGGCGCGGCTGCAGGTGACCAAGGATGTGGCGGGGGTGTGGGGCTGCGTGCGTGGCCACAACGCGCATGGCACGGGGGCGGCACATGGTGCGGGTTGCGGGGCGCGCGGCCTTCGGGCACGGTTAATGCGCGGGGAGAGAGAGGAGGGAGGAAGGGGCTCACAGTGAGCCGGACGGGGCGGCAGCGGCTCGAGGTGGCGCGGTTCGGGTGCCGCCGGCGAGGCGAC
>NC_041385.1:451128967-451174926 GCF_002162155.2 Triticum dicoccoides
GGGGGCGAGGGAGTGGGGGTGTCCTCGATCCAGATTGGATCGAGAGGGGGGGAAAGTGGGGCGACGGGGGGTTAGGGTTAGCGGGTGTGAGGGGATAAGGGAGTGGGGTGGGTCGGCCGGCTGGGCCAGTGGGCTGGCCTGGCTATCAGCTGGGCCGGTTGGCCCATTGGGGGGGTCCCTTTTGTTTTTTTTTGTTTTTTTATTACCTTTTATTTATTTTACTCTTCTGTTTTAAATCATTTTAAATTACTTAGGCATTTTATAAAAATGGGTTGGTTACACCATAATTACCTTTGTAATATTTAGTACATTCCAAACATTTTTGTTTTAATTTTTGAAAACTTTTATTGTTATCATTAATTTGAATTTTGAGTCTTGGACCGGTTTTGTCCTAACGATAGCTTAGCAGCAGTAATCGTGGTGACGTGGCACCATTAGCGTGTGATCACTGTAGCTTAATTATCCGGGCGTCACAACGTCTGGGATGTTGTGCTGTACGCTGCTGAATCTCTGAATGTACTTGCGCAGGGGCTCTCCTTCCTTCTGGGCGAGTAGGTGAAGGTCACTCTCTTGGCCATGAGGCTTGTGGCCGCCTGTGAAGGCGCCGACAAACTGATGGCATAGATCGGCCCAAGAGGATATGGAGTTGTCCGGCAAGTGCATGAGCCAGGATCTAACGTTGGGCTTGAGCACCAGCGGGAAGTAGTTGGCAAGGATCTTGTCGTCCCGTCCCCCGGCAGCCTGCACCGCAATGGTGTAGATGCTGAGGAACTCCGACGGATGCGTCTTGCCGTCGTACTTCTCCGGTACGTCTGGCTTGAAGTTCTTCGTGCTGGGCCACTGGACTTGCCGCAGCTCACGAGTGAACGCAGGGCAACCTACCGCGTACGGCAAGTCGCCTGGTTCCCCGGGTGCATGCATGTCAACAGAGGGCCCAGCGCGCTTGTCGGATTGACGTCGCGCTTCTCTTCGGCGCTCGATGCGAGTACGAGCGTCTTCTTGCTGTCGATCGCGAAGAACTTGGCGCTGATCGCGACGAGCTCGTGGATCCGACGATGCGGTGGAGTCGCTGTCGAGGTGGATCCGGCGAGTCGGTGATCTTGGCCTTCGGGGTGGTGATTGCATGGTGGTTGCACCTCCACCAGTTTCGTCGCCACCGGCTCGTGCTTGGCAACCCTGCCGCGGTAGCGACGCGCTCGGCTGCCGCGGAGTGTCGCCGTTGGCGTAGCCGAGAGACTCTGAATGGTGGCCCTCCATTCGTCGATCTTGTCCGACGTCGGAGGGTAATCTAGGAGCAGTTGAGCTCGCGCCAAAGCTTCTGCCGGAGTGGTGGGTGGCAGTGGCGGACGGCGCGAGGAGCGGGATGTGCTTGGACTTCTAACTATGTTAGAAGGAGCATTATCCCGTCCGGGCGACCGTGTCTCGCTCGTGCTGGTACGCTGGCGTGTATGCTGGTCTTGAGTGCCCCAGGATCCACCATCTTGATCTTGGCCCAACAAACGTATGGTACTGCGAGTACCATGACGCTGTCGGTCCTGCGCCTCCTGAGACGGGCGCAGAACAAGCGCGGACATCGAGGTCTGCGACGCCTTGCCCTTGGACCTGGCAGCGTCGTGAGCTTCCTCGTCGACGTCCGTCCTTCCGCCGACGTCTACCCCACCGCCCGTCTGCTCTGGTGGTGGTGGGATCGACGTGGACGAAACAGCTGCCTCCGAAGCCTTCTTCTTCGGTGGCATGTTGATGAAGAAAATGAAGATCTAGCTCGTGTGAACGCCGGATCAGGTTCACACAACCTCGACGTCCCCTACCTGGCGCGGCAAAGATGTCGGGGAAACTGATCCACGAACACCTATGGGACCGGCGGACCGAGCCCCTTTCGGTTCGGCGGGGGGCGGAGGTCGCACGAAGAGCGGATTGAGGCGAGGCACACGAGCAGTTTACCCAGCTTCGGAGCTCTCCGGAGAGATAATACTCCTACTGCTGCTTGTTTGATTCTATTGTGTTCTTGCTCGAGAGAGAGCTAAGTGTTTTTCTGGCTTTCGAATGATCCCAACCCCCTCTACGTTGCGCATGGGCCTCCTTTTATATGCTCAAGGGGTCACCGACAGGTGGCAACGCAGAGAAGGGTAAAAGTGTAAAAAGAGAGGTGGTTGGTACAGTTACTTGTACAGTGCACCCTACCTAACCCTGACGGCAGGGGACAAGGGCATTAAATGCCCGTCTGTGTAGCCCAAATAGTGCAGAAAGGTACCGTCAGGGACACCACCGCTCGCCACGATGGCAGTCTTGTCAGCTTCGCATGCCACCGCGCACCGCTGGCTGCACAGCCTTCCGCCACGCGCGCCTGGAGAGGCCTCCAGAGCAACACGTTGGTGGATGCGCTGGAGCATGGGCGCAGAGTGGCCGCCTGCCGCGGCAAGCGCCTTGCCGCGGCCGTTGTCTTGTCGGGCCCGGAAGCTTGTCGCTCACCGGGCCTTGCCGGGACACGCGGCGCGTCGCGGCAAGTTCCTTGAAATGCCTTGGTTGGCCTTCCCGGCAAGCTCCTCTTGCCGGGGCCTTGTCTCCTTGGCTTGAATACTTTCTTCTTGAATGGCTCCAAAGGAACCACGGAGGACCTTGGCGGTCGCCCGGCAAGCCTTGCCGCGGGGCGCTGCAACTGCCCGTGCACAAGTTCGGGATACTAGGGTACCCCTATTCTAGTACACCGACAAATACTATGAGAAGTTTGATTCTTTATGATTGTTTTGAGATATGAAGATGGTGATATTAGAGTCATGCTAGTGGAGTAATTGTGAATTTGAGAAATACTTGTGTTGAGGTTTGTGATTCCCGTAGCATGCACGTATGGTGAACCGTTATGTAACAAAGTTGGAGCATGAAGTATTTATTGATTGTCTTCCTTATGAGTTGCGGTCAGGGACGAGCGATGGTATTTTCCTACCAATCTATCCCCCTAGGAGCATGTGTGTCGTACTTCATTTCGATGACTAATAGATTTTTGCAATAAGTATGTGAGTTCTTTATGACTAATTTTGAGTCCATGGATTATACGCACCCTCACCCTTCCACCATTGATAGCCTCTCTAGTACCACACAACTTTCGCCGGTACCATACACCCACCATATACCTTACTCAAAACAACCACCATACCTACCTATTATGGCATTTCCACAGCCATTCCAAGATATATTGCCATGCAACTTTCCACCGTTCTGTTTATTATGACACAGATCATCATTGTCATATTGCTTTGCATGACCATGTAGTTGACATTGTATTTGTGGCAAAGCCAGCGTTCATAATTCTTTCATACATGTCACTCTTGATTCATTGCACATCCCAGTACACAGTCGGAGGCATTCATATAGAGTCATATTTTGTTCTAAGTATCGAGTTGTAATTCTTGAGTTGTAAGTAAATAAAAGTGCGATGATCTTAATTATTAGAGCATTGTCCGAGTGAGGAAAGGATGATGGAGACTATGATTCCCCCACAAGTCGGGATGGGACTCCGGAGAAAAAGAAAAGAGAAGGCCCACAAAAAAGAAAAAAATGAGAGAAAAGAGAGAAGGGGCAATGCTACTATCCTTTTACCACACTTGTGCTTCAAAGTAGCACCATGATCTTCATGATAGAGAGTCTCATATGTTGTCACTTTCATATACTAGTGGGAATTTTTCATTATTGAACTTGGCTTGTATATTCCAATGATGGGCTTCCTCAAATTGCCCCAGGTCTTCATGAGCAAGCGAGTTGGATGCACACCAACTTAGTTTCTTTTTGAGCTTTCATAAACTTATAGCTCAAGTGCATCTGTTGCATGGCAATCCCTACTCACTCACATTGATATCTATTGATGAGCATCTCCATAGCCCGTTGATACGCCTAGTTGATGTGAGACTATCTCCTTCTTTTTGTCTTCTCCACAACCACCATATTCCATTCCACCCATAGTGTTATATACATGGCTCACGCTCATGTATTGCATGAAAGTTGAAAAAGTTTGAGAACATCAAAAGTATGAAACAATTGCTTGGCTTTTCATCGGGATTGTGCATGATTTGAGTATTTTGTGTGATGAAGATGGAGCATAACCAGACTATAAGATTTTGTAGGGATAAGCTTTGTTTGGCCATGTTATTTTGAGAAGACATAATTGCCTTGTTAGTATGCTTGAAGTATTATTGTTTTTATGCCAATATTAAACTTTTGTTTTGAATCTTATGGATCTGAATATTCTTGTCACAATAAAGAAAAACTACATGGATAAATATGCTAGGTAGCATTCCACATCAAAAATTCTATTTTTATCATTCACCTACTCGAGGACGAGAAGGAATTAAGCTTGGGGATGCTTGATACGTCTCCAACGTATCTATAATTTTTTATTGTTCCATGTTATTATAATATCCATCTTGGATGTTTGCATTTATATGCTATTTTATATGATTTTTGGGACTAACCTATTAACCTAGAGCCCGACGTCAGTTCTGTTTTTTCCTTATTTTTGAGTTTTGCAGAAAAGGAATATCAAACGGAGTTCAAACGAGCTGGAAATTTACAGTCATTTTTTATGGACCAAAAGAAGCTCCCGAAGCAAAAGAGTTGGGCTAGAAGAGTCCCGAGCCAACCACGAGGGTGCAGGGCGCGCCCTACCCCCCGGGAGGGTGCTCCGCCCTCATCATTGACTCGTGGACCTCCTGACGTGAAACCGACGCCCAAAATTCCTATAAATATAGAAACCCCTTAAAAGAAACCTAGATTGAGAGTTACACCGCCGCAAGCCTCTATAGCCACCAAAAACCAATCGGGACCCTGTTTCGGCACCCTGCCGGAGGGGGGAATCATCACCTATGGGTATCTTCATCATCCCGACGCTCTTCATGATGAGGAGGGGGTAGTTCACCCTCGGGGCTGAGGGTATGTACCAGTAGCTATGTGTTTGATCTCTCTCTCTCTCTCTCTCTTGTGTTCTTGATATGGCACGATCTTGATGTACCGTGAGCTTTGCTATTATAGTTGGATCTTATGATGTTTCTCCCCCTCTATGTTCTTGTAATGGATTGAGTTTTCCCTTTGAAGTTATCTTATCGGATTGAGTCTTTAAGGGTTTGAGAACACTTTATGTGTGTCTTGCATGGGATACCCATGGTGACAATGGGGAGTTGCTTGAAATTCATAATTTAATTTCTAAGATAAATAATTTTAGCGGGAGGAAAATACTTGGCAATAAAAGCATCCTTACACTTATCTCAAGAATCAATAATATTTTCGAGGCAAGGATCAAACCAAAGTTTTAGCACGATCTCGTAGTGAGAACGGAAATAATTTCAACTTGATAATATCATTATCCACATCTTTTTCTTTTGCAGATCGCATAATTCAACGAAAGTATTAAGATGGGATGCAACATCTTAATTAGGACTACCAAAAAATTGCTCTTTCATAACAAGATTTAGAAAAGCAACCTTAATATCACATGACTCCGCACTAGTGGTGGGAGGAGCAATTGGAGTACTAAGAAAATCATTATTATTAGTATTGGAAAATCACACAACTTAGTGTTTTCTTGAGACATATCGACAAAGCAAGCAAACAAAAATATTTTTGTGTTTTTCATAATATTGTTTTAGAAGTGGGGATGAAAACGAGAGGCAAATGCAAATAAAAAGGCAAATAAAAATAAGAGCAAGTAGATGATAGTTTATGCAAAGGTACTTGGTAGGTTTTGGTGTTGTCTTCCCGGTAACGGCGCCAGAAATTCTTCCTGCTACTTGTGAACTGTGTTGGAATTTCCTCGAAGAGGAGAGGATAATGTAGTACAATAGAGATAAGTATTTCCCATCGGTTAAGAACCAAGATTATCAATCTAGTAGGAGAATCACACAGAACCTCGTTAGCAGCACCTGCACACACACAAAAACAAATACTTGAACCCAACACAATCAACAGGGTTGTCCATCCCCTTGGTGGTTATTTGCAAGTATCAAATCTCATAGTGATAGATAGATAAAATAAAATACAAAATAAAATAAAGAAATAAAATGCAGCGAGGTATTTTTGGATTTTATATATGATAAAAGTAGACCCGAGGGGCATAGTTTTTACTAGAGGCTTCTCTCTCGAACACATAGCATACGTTGGGTAAACAAATTACTCTTGGACAATTGATAGAAAAGTGCATACTTATGATGATGTTCAAGGCAATGATCATGTATATAGGCATCACGTATGAGGCAAGTAGACCGGCTCCTGCCTGCATCTACTACTATTACTCCACCCATCGACCCGCTATCCAACATGCATCTAGGGTATTAAGTGTAAAACAGAGTAACACCTTAAGTAAGATGACATGATGTAGACAAAGTAAATCCAACAGTATGAATAAACCCCATTGTTTTCCCCTTAATGGCAACAATGCAAATACGTGTCTTTTTTCCTACTTTTTCGCTGGGATATAGAGCATCGCAAGATTGAACCCATTACAAAGCACCTCTCCCACTGTAAGATCAATCAATCTAGTTGGCCAAACCAAACAGATAGATCAGAGAGAAATACAAAGCTATAACAATCATGCATAATAAAACTCAAAAAAGACTCCATTAATATTCATAAATATTCAGATCATAAACCCAAAATTCATCGGATCCCAACAAACACAGCGCAGAAGAGGATTACATCAGATAGAACCTCAAGAAGATCGAGGAGAACATGGTATTGAAGATCAAAGAGAGACAAGAAGTCATCTAGGTACTAGCTATGGACCCGTAGGTCTGTGGTGAACTACTCACACATCATCATAAGGGCGGTAAGGTTGATGTAGAATCCCTCTGTGATCGATTCCCACTCCGACAAAGTACCAAAAAAGGCCTCCAGATGGGATCGCAGAAGAATAGAGACTTGTAGCGGTGGAAAAAGTGTTTCGGGTGTCTCTCTATTAGTTTCCTAATATTTAAGAATTTATAGAAGTGGAATTAGGTCAAACAGAGCCACGAGAGGCCCATAAGGCATTAGGGCGGGCCTTGTTGCCTTGCCGTCTCCTACTTTGCCTTCTTTTCTCCTCCTAAAGCTTCTAGGGTCTCTCTTGTCTAGAAAAAAATCATCAAAAAGTTTCGTAGCGTATGGACTCTGTTTGGTACTGATTTCCTATAAAACCAAAAACAGGCAAAAAATAACAACTGGCACTTGGCACCGGGTTAAGAGGTTAGTCCCAAAAAAATGATATATAATTGCATATAAAACATCAAAGATTGATACTATCTAATTGCATGGAACAATAAAAATTATAGATACATTGGAGATGTATCAGACATCGGGATGTACAATCCAGTCCGCATGGGATGCAACATGCACAGGCAGCCAATGCACCATGCATGGAACGGCCACGCCATATGCAGCAATGGGTAGCCAGCACCCACGCCTGCGGGGCGCGTGAGTGCGCGTGCAACGCAGCCAGCGTAGGTGATAACCCACAAGTGTAGGGTATCGTTTGTAGCCTTCTTCGATAAATAAGAGTGTCAAACCCAACGAGGAGGTAAAGGTAGAACAAATATTCTCTCAAGTTCTATCGACCACCGATACAACTCTACGCACACTTTAACGTTTGCTTTACCTAGAACAACTATGAAACTATTTTGCAAGAATAAAACTACTAGTACTTTGGGAGAATAAAACTACAGATAAATTGCAAGGTAATAAAAGTGGATAGCTTTTGTCAACAAGAAAGTCATTTGTCCCTAGGCAATCGATAACAAATACCAGTAATCATTCTTATAATTCTATATGAGGGAGAGGCATGAGCTAACATACTTTCTCTACTTGGATCATATGCACTTATGATTGGAACTCTAGCAAGCAACTGCAACTACTAAAGATCATTAAGGTCGTGAAACCCAACCATAGAAGTAAGTATCAAGTCCTCTTTACCCCATACGCGACAACCCACCTACTCGGGTTTAAGCTTCTATCACTCTTGCAACCCACCATAAGAGAATCATGAATGTATTGCAACACCCTACCCCTCATGTTTGCGTGAGATGGAGGGCACCGTAGGACAACATCATAAATAAAATATACAATCATACCAACCAACATCACGATTAACCCATAGGACAAAACGGGTCTACTCAAACATCATAGGATAACCATAGATCATTGGGAAATAATATACGGAGTTAAGCAGCATGTTTAAGTAGAGATTACGGCGGGGAGAAGGGGTGTTACACCGTTGCATAGAGGGGGAGAGAATTGGTGTTGACGGTAGCAACATTGTTGATGTAGATCGCTGTCACGCTCCTTGCCCCAGCGGCACTCCGACGCCACCGGGAGAGAGGGGGAGAGAGTCCCCTACTTCTTATTCTTCCTTGGCCTCCCCCTAGATGGGAGGAGAGTTCCCCCTCTGGTCCATGGCCTCCATGGCGGCGGAGGGGCGGGATCCCCTCCGAGATTGGATCTCCCTCTCTGTTCTTTTCTATTTTGCGTTCCCCAGATCTGGCCCTTCACGGTTTCTTAAATTCCTGGAGATCCGTAACTCCGATTGCGCTAAAATTTTTACACGGTTTTTTCCATAAATTATCTTCATTGCGCCAGAAGAAGTGCCCCAACCGACCTTCGAGGAGGGCACAAGATGCCTGGGCGCGCTAGGGGGTGCCCGGCGCGTTGTGGTCACCGCGGGCCCCCGTTTGCATTGATTCTACCTCCGAAAAATCATAAACATTCCAAAATAATTATTCATAAATTTTTATCGCGTTTGGACTTTGTTTGATATGGATTTTCTGCGAAACAAAAAACATGCAACAAACATGAACTGGCACCGGGCACTGGATCAATATGTTAGCCAAATAAATCATATAAAATGTTGCCAAAAGTGTATAAAAGTTGTATAATATTGGCATGAAACAATAAAAAATTATAGATACGACGAAGACGTATCAGCATCCCCAAGCTTAATTCCTGCTCGTTCTTGAGTAGGTAAATGATAAAAAAAAGATGTTTTTTATGTGGAATGCTACCTAGCATAAACTTGATCATATATCTAATCATGGCATGAATATTAAGACATAAGTGATTCAAAGCAATAGTCTATAATTTGACATAAAGACATCAATACTCAGGCATCCCAACAAACAATCATGTCTTTCAAAATATCAATGCTAAAGGAAGTTATCCCTACAAAATCATATAATCTTGTCATGCTCTTTCTTCTTAACACAAAGTATTTATCATGCACAACCCCGATGACAAGCCAAGCAATTGGTTCATACTTTTTAACGCGCTTCAGCTTTTTCAACTCCCACGCAATACATGAGTGCAAGCCATGGATATAGCACTATATGTGGAATAGAGTATGTTGATAGGGGTAAATATAGAGAAGACAAAAAAGTAAGAAAGTCTCACATCAACGCGGCTAACTAACTGGCTATGGAGATGCCCATCAATTGATATCAACGTGGGGAGTAGAATTGCCATGCAACAGATGCACTAAGAGCTATAAGTGTATGAAAGCTCAAGATGAAAACTAAGTGGGTGTGAATCCAACTTGCTCGATCATGAAGACCTCGGGCATTTGAGGAAACCCATCATCGGAATATACAAGCCAAGTTCTATAATGAAAAATTCCCACTAGTATATGAAAGTGACTAAATAGGAGACTCTCTATATGAAAAACATGGTGCTACTTTGAAGCACAAGTGTGGTAAAAGATAGTAACAATGCCCCCTTCTCTTTCTTTTTTTTCTTTTTTTTCTTTTTTTCGCTCATTGTCCGGAGTCTCATCCCGACTTGTGGGGGAATCATAGTCTCCATCATCCTTTCCTCACCGGGACATGCTATAATAATGAATAATGATGATCATAACACTTCTATTTACTTATAACTCAAAATAAATAAAAATTACAACTTGATACCTAGAACAAAATATGACTCTATATGAATGCCTCTGGCAGTGTACCAGGATGTGCAATGATCTAACATAACAACGATATCAAAAAGCGGACAAGCCATGGAAATATCATGCTAGATACCTTGGGATCATGCAAAGCAATATGAAAATGAATACTCAAGTCATCAAAATGGAGGCGGTGGAAGTTGCATGGCAATATATCTCAGGATGCTATGGAAATGACATAATAGGTAGGTATGGTGGCTGTTTTGAGGGAGATATAATAAGGCTTATGTGTGATAGAGCGTATCATATCACGGGGTTTGGATGCACCTGCAAAGTTTGCACCACATCTCGAGGTGATAAAGGGCAATGCACGGTACTATAGAGGCTACCAAATTGCGGAAAGGTAAGAGTGAGTATAATCCATGGACTCACATTAGTCATAAAAAACTCATATACTTATTGAGTTTATTAGCTCTCGAAGCAAAGTACTACTACGCATGCCCCTAAGGGGATAGATTGGTAGGAAAAGACCATCGCTCATCCCCGACCGCCACTCATAAGGAAGACAATCAATAATAAATCATGCTCCAACTTCATAGCATAACGAGAGACTATACGTGCATGCTTCGGGAATCACAAACCTTAACACCAATATTCCTACTAACCACGACCCTTTACTAGTACCTCCCACATATTATCATCTCTATATCGCAAAACTATTACAAGGAATCAAACATATCATATTCAGTGATCCATAAGTTTTATGTAGGATTTCATGACTAACCATGCAATTGACCAATTCCTATTGACTCTCTAAATAGATATAAGTGAATCAAGAGAGTTTTATTCTTTCTACAAAATATCATGCTCTAATAAATATAAGTGAAGCAAAAGAGCATTCTACAAATAACGGTTTTCTATGTGAAGAGAAACAAGCAATCCAAACTTCAAATGATATAAGTGAAGCACATGAAGCATTCTATAAAGCCATACTCAAAAGATATAAGTGAAGTGCAATGAGCATTCTATAAATTGACCATGGACTATATCATACCAGCATGATGCATAAAATAAAAGTAAAGCCTAAACACAAAAGACGCTCCAAGATTTACACATATCACATGAACGAAATGAAGACGAAAACATACTGATACTTGTTGAAGAAAGATGGGATGCCTTCCGGGGCATCCCCAAGCGTAGACGCTTGAGTCTCCTTGAATATTTACTTGGGGTGCCTTGGGCATCCCCAAGCTTGAACTCTTGCCTCCCCTCCTTCTCCTCATATCGAGACCTCCTCGATCTTTGATCACTTCATCCACACAAAACTCGACAGAAATACTCGTTAAGATCCGTTAGTATAATAAAGCAAATCACTACTCTAAGCACTGTTGCAAACCAATTCATATTTTGTTTTTGCATTGTAGCTACTGTAATATAACTTTTCCATGGCTTATACCACCGAAAAAAATCGATAGTTTCATCAAAACAAGCAAAACAATGCATCAAAAACAGAATATGTCTTAAAGAGGACAGTCTGTAGAAATCTGAACATCTACCATACTTCTGGTACTCCAAAAAATATGAAAATTTAGGAACAAATAAACAATTTGTATGTCAATATTGTGCAAAAGGTTTCAGAAGCTTTTGACGTTCCAGTAAAAAATGTAAATTCATGCACTACAGTCAAATTTTTTGTTCCTACACCGCACATACCAACAAACAATCTACTCGTCCTAAAGGCAAATCTTGGCACAATAATTTTACAATACAAAGGATTTGTACAAGGGGATAACTATTTTTGTTGAAAAGTTCCGTAATTAAGATTCACGAAGTTTTCATGGGCATGAACAAAGTTCAAGGCTAGCTCCCACTTTCACAATGCTCGTCCCTCTCACTTTCACTTTTCTTTTTGTGAAGTTTTAAGTTCCCCTCTATATTTTTTTGTTTTTAAACTTTACAAAAGCACTCAACAGAATAAAATGACTCTCTAAAACTTTCGGGTTGTCTCCCTGGCAGCGCTTTCTTTAAAGCCATTAAGCTAGGCATAAAGTGCTCAAGTAATGGATCCACCCGGATCCCAAGGTATATCAAAGCCAATTTTAATTAGCAATGATTTGGCATTTAGTAGTGAGCACAAAGCAACATATATCATGCAATGATGAAGTCTAACTCTCTTCCTATGCATCAGCATGTCATAAAAGAACAATTCATGCACATCAAGTAAAGGCCAATACATAGCATAAGCAGTTCCTTGCAATTCTATAGTGTTGGAAACATAGAGAGGTGGAGATGTAGTTCCTCTCTCATAATAATTGCAAGTAGGAGCAGCAAGCACATGCATATTATATTCATAATAATCATCATGTCCAATGGTAAAAGGCAACCCATCACTGTAATCCTTAATAAGAGCAAACTTCTCCGATATAGTGTAGTTGGGAGAATTCAAAAATATAATAGGACTATCATGTATGGGTGCAATAGCAACAATTTCATTCTTAACATAAGGAATTATAGCAAGTTCATATCCATAAGCATAATTCATATTGGCATCTTGGCCACAATCATAGCAAGCATCATTTTCATCAAAAAGGGATATTTCAAAAGAATCAACGGGATCATAGCAATTATCATAACATTCATCCTTCGGTAAGCATGAAGGGAAATTAAATAATGTATCAGTTGAAGAGTTACTCTCATTAGAAGGTGGGCACGGGTAGCTAATCCGCTCTTCCTCCTTTTGTTCTTCACTCTCTTCATCATCTTCTTCATCCAATGAGCTCACAGTTTCATCAATTCCTTCTTCCATAGACTCCTGCAAAATATTAGTCTCTTCTTGGACAGCGGAGACTCTCTCAATAAACACATCAATGTCGCAATTGTATTTATAATTATCATAGCAATATTTAAGGATAGCAAAATTTTCAGGTCTATAAACTGAATCATCAAAATCTTCAAACTTTTCAAACAAAGATTCAATTTCATATGCACCCTTAAAAGCAACAAATTCTTCTATTCGTTCCACATCATAGTAATCATATCTACCATTAGCATAAGAAGCTAAGGTTTCATTATCATTAAATTTGCATGAAAAGGGAAGGTGTGGAGCATTCATCCTAGAGCAACAAGTATAACCTATATCTGGCATAAATTCCAAGCATACCAATGCAACATATCAATTTGATCCCACAATATTTTCCCTTTTTGTGTCAAGCGATAATCCCTAAAGTATTCACGTTGATCCAACGTGTCTCCCATTATCATGTTGAATGGGGTTTTCTCAGGATTATCAAAGTAGTGCATAAGATTTTTCACATAACGAGCATCGAGGGTTTTAGGAGGTTCCCCATCTCCATGAGTATCAAGTACAACTAACTTTTTTGGTGTTTCGTGTTCCATATCCATAACTAGAGATAGAGAACAACTTAGAACAAGAAATAAAAACTACTTGGTGATAAAGCAAACAAGCACATACGAGAATATTCACCCCACGCTGTTGCTCCCCGGCAACGGTGCCAGAAAAAGGTCTTGATAACCCACAAGTGTAGGGGATCGTTTGTAGCCTTCTTCGATAAATAAGAATGTCGAACCCAACGAGGAGCTAAAGGTAGAACAAATATTCCCTCAAGTTCTATCGACCACCAATACAACTCTACGCACACTTTAACGTTAGCTTTACCTAGAATAAGTATGAAACTATTTAGCAAGAATAAAACTACGAGTACTTTGCGAGAATAAAACTACGGATAAATTGCAAGGTAATAAAAGTGGATAGCTTTTGTCAACAAGAAAGTCATTTGTCCCTAGGCAATCGATAACAAGTGTCGGTAATCATTCTTGTAATTCTATATGAGGGAGAGGCATGAGCTAACATACTTTCTCTACTTGGATCATATGCACTTATGATTGGAACTCTAGCAAGCATTCGCAACTACTAAAGATCATTAAGGCCGTGAAACCCAACCATAGCATTAAGTATCAAGTGCTCTTTATCCCATATGCAACAACCCACCTACTCGGGTTTAAGCTTCTGTCACTCTCGCAGCCCACCATAAGCGAATCATGAACGTATTGCAACACCCTACAGCGGGGACCCCTCACGTTTGCGCAAGATGGAGGGCACCGTAGGATAGCACCATAAATAAAATATACAATCATACCAACCAAGATCACGATTAACCCATAGGACAAAACATATCTACTCAAATATCATAGGATAATCATAGATCATTGGGAAATAATATATGGAGTTGAGCACCATGTTTAAGTAGAGATTACAACAGTGAGAAGGGGTGTTACACTGCTGCATAGAGGGGAGAGAGTTGGTGTTGACGGTAGCAAGATTGTTGATGTAGATCACCGTCACGATCCTTGCCCCGGCAGTACTCCAGCGCCACCGGGAGAGAGGGGGAGAGAGCCCCCCCTCCTTCTTCTTCTTCTTTGGCCTCCCCCCCCCCCTTAGATGGGAGGAGAGTTACCCATCTGGTCCATGGCCTCCATGGAGGGGAGGGGCGGGAGCCCCTCCAAGATTGGATCTCCCTCTCTGTTCTTTTCTGTTTCACGTTCCCTAGATCTAGCCCTTCACGGTTTCTTAAATTTCCGGAGATCCGTCACTCCGATTGCGTTGAAATTTTTACACGATTTTTTTGAAGGAAATATGCCCTAGAGGCAATAATAAAGTTATTATTTATTTCCTTATATAATGATAAATGTTTATTATTCATGCTAGAATTGTATTAACCGGAAACATGATACATGTGTGAATACATAGACAAACATATTGTCACTAGTATGCCCCTACTAGACTAGCTCATTAATCAAAGATGGTTATGTTTCCTAACCATAGACATGAGTTGTCATTTGATTAACGGGATCACATCATTAGTAGAACGATATGATTGACATGACCCATTCCGTTAGCTTAGCACTTGATTGTTTAGTATGTTGCTATTGCTTTCTTCATGACTTATACATGTGCCTACAACTATGAGATTATGTAACTCCTATTTACCGGAGGAACACTATGTGTGCTACCAAACGTCACAATGTAACTGGGTGATTATAAAGGAGCTCCACAGGTGTCTCCAAAGGTACATGTTGAGTTGGCGTATTTCGAGATTAGGTTTTGTCACTCCGATTGTCGCAGAGGTATCTCTGGGCCCTCTCGGTAATGCACATCACTATAAGCCTTGCAAGCAATGTAGCTAATGAGTTAGTTGCGAGATGATGCATTACATAACGAGTAAAGAGACTTGCCGGTAACGAGATTGAACTAGGTATTGAGATACCGACGATTGAATCTCGGGCAAGTAACATACCAATTACAAAGGGAACAACGTATGTTGTTATGCGGTTTGACCGATAAAGATCTTCGTAGAATATGTAGGAGCCAATATGAGCATCCAGGTTCCGCTATTGGTTATTGACTGGAAACGTGTCTCGGTCATGTCTACATAGTTCTCGAACCCGTAGGGTCCGCACGCTTAAGGTTTCGATGACAGTTATATTATGAGTTTATGAGTTTTGATGTACCGAAGGAGTTCGGAGTCCCGGATGAGATCGGGGACATGACGAGGAGTCTCAAAATGGTTGAGACGTAAAGATCAATATATTGGACGACTATATTCGAACACCGGAAGTGTTCCGGGTAGTTTCGGAGAAAACCGGAGTGCCGGAGGGGTTACCGGAACCCCCTGGGGAAGTATTGGGCCTTAGTGGGCTTTAGGGAAGAGAGAGGGCAGCAGCCCAGGAGGTGGTGCGCCCCCTCCCATGAGGGGTCCGAATTGGACTAGGGGAGGGGGGCGCACCCCCCTTTCCTTCTCCTCTTTCCCTCTCTTTCCTTCCCCCTTCCCTCTTCCTAGTTAGACTAAGAAAGGGGAGTCCTACTCCTACTAGGAGGAGGACTTCCCCCCTCCTTGGTGCGCCCTCCTCCTTGGCCGGCCGCCTCCCCCTAGCTCCTTTATATACGGGAGCAAGGGGGCACCCCAAAGACACAACAATTGATCTCTTGATCTCTTAGCCGTGTGAGGTGCCCCCCTCCACCATAGTCCTCCTCGATAATATTGTAGCGGTGCTTAGGCGAAGCCCTGCGATGGTAGAACATCAAGATCGTCACCACGCGATCGTGCTAACGGAACTCTTCCCCGACATTCTGCTGGATTGGAGTACGGGGATCGTCATCGAGCTGAACGTGTGCTAGAACTCGGAGGTGCCGTAGTTTCGGTGCTTGATCAGTCGGGCCGTGAATACGTACGACTACATCAACCGCGTTGTTCTAACGCTTCCACTTTCGGTCTACGAGGGTACGTGGACAACACTCTCCCCTCTTGTTGCTATGCATCACCATGATCTTGCGTGTGCGTAGGATTTTTTTTTGAAATTACTACGTTACCCAATAGTGGCATCCGAGCCATGTTTTATGCGTAGATGTTATATGCACGAGTAGAACACAAGTGAGTTGTGGGCGATACAAGTCATACTGCTTACCAGCATGTCATACTTTGGTTCGGCGGTATTGTTGGATGAAGCGGCCCGGACCGACATTACGCGTACGCTTACGCGAGACTGGTTTTACCGCCGTGCTTTGCACACAGGTGACTAGCGGGTGTCAGTTTCTCCAACTTTAGTTGAACCGAGTGTGGCTACGCCCGGTCCTTGCGAAGGTTAAAACAACACTAACTTAACGAACTATCTTGTGGTTTTGATGCGTAGGTAAGAACGGTTCTTGCTCAGCCCATAGCAGCCATGTAAAATTTGCAACAACAAAGTAGAGGACATCTAACTTGTTTTTGCAGGGCACGTTGTGATGTGATATGGTCAAGACGTGATGCTATATTTTATTGTATGAGATGATCATGTTTTGTAACTGAGTTATCGGCAACTGGAAGGAGCCATATGGTTGTCGCTTTATTGTATGAAATGCAAGCGCCCTGTAATTGCTTTACTTTATCACTAAGCGGTAGCGATAGTCGTAGAAGCAATAGATGGCGGAACGACAATGATGCTACGATGGAGATCTAGGTGTTGCGCCGGTGACAATGGTGATCACGACGGTGCTTCGGAGATGGAGATCACAAGCACAAGATGATGATGGCCATACCATATCACTTATATTGATTGCATGTGATGTTTATCCTTTATGCATCTTATTTTGCTTTGATTGACGGTAGAATTTTAAGATGATCTCTCACTAATTATCAAGAAGTGTTCTCCCTGAGTATGCACCATTGCGAAAGTTCTTCGTGCTGAGACACCACGTGATGATCGGGTGTGATAGGCTCTACGTTCAAATACAACGGGTGCAAAACAGTTGCACACGCGGAATACTCAGGTTAAACTTGATGAGCCTATCATATACAGATATGGCCTCGGAACACGGAGACCGAAAGGTCGAGCGTGAATCATATAGTAGATATGATCAACATAGTGATGTTCACCATTGAAAACTACTCCATCTCACGTGATGATCGGACATGGTTTAGTTGATTTGGATCACGTGATCACTTAGATGACTAGAGAGATGTCTGTCTGAGTGGGAGTTCTTAAGTAATATGATTAATTGAACTTAAATTTATCATGAACTTAGTCCTAGTAGTATTTTGCAAATTATGTTGTAGATCAATAGCTCGCGTTATTGCTTTCATATGTTTATTTTGATATGTTCCTAGAGAAAATTGTGTTGAAAGATGTTAGTAGCAATGATGCGGATTGGATCCGTGATCTGAGGTTTATCCTCATTACTGCACAGAAGAATTATGTCCTTGATGCACCGCTAGGTCACGGACCTATTGCAGGAGCAGATGCAAGACGTTATGAATGTTTGGCTAGCTCAATATGATGACTACTTGATAGTTTAGTGCACCATACTTAACGGCTTAGAATCGGGACTTCAAAAACGTTTTGAACGTCATGGGCCATATGAGATGTTCCAGGAGCTGAAGTTAATATTCAAGCAAATACCGAGTTGAGAGATATGAAGTCTCCAACAAGTTCTATAGCTAAAAGATGGAGGAGAATCGCTCAACTAGTGAGCATGTGCTCAGATTGTCTGGGTACTATAATCGCTTGAATCAAGTGGGAGTTAATCTTCCAGATAAGATAGTGATTGATAGAGTTCTCTAGTCACCATCACCAAGTTACTAGAACTTTGTGATGAACTATAGTATGCAAGGGATGACGAAAACGATTCCCGAGCTCTTCGTGATGTTGAAATCGACGAAGGTAGAAATCAAGAAAGAGCATCAAGTGTTGATGATTGACAAGACCACTAGTTTCAAGAGAAGGGCAAAGGGAAAGAAAGGGAACTTCAAGTAGAATGACAAGCAAGTTGTCACTCCTGCGAAGAAGCCCAAAGCTGGACCAAAGCCTGAAACTGAGTGCTTACACTGCAAAGGAAATGGTCACTGGAAGCGGAAATGCCCTGGATATTTGGTAGATAAGAAGGATGGCAAAGTGAACGAGGGTATATTTGATATACCGGTTATTGATGTGTGCCTTACTAGTGTTTATAGTAGCCCCTGAGTATTTGATACTTGTTCGGTTGCTAAGATTAGTAACTCGAAACAGGAGTTACATAATAAACAGAGACTAGTTGAGGAGAAGTGACGATGAGTGTTGGAAGTAGTTCCAAGATTGATATAATCATCATCACACACTCCCTATAATTTCGGGATTAGTGTTAAACCTAAATAAATGTTATTTGGCATTTGCGTTGAGCATGAACATGATTTGATCATGTTTATTGCAATACGGTTATTCATTTAAAGTCAGAGAATAATTCTTGTTCTGTTTAAATGAATAAAACCTTCAATGGTCATACACCCAATAAAAATAGTTTGTTGGATCTCGATCATAGTGATACACATATTCATAATATTGATGCCAAGAGATGCAAAGTTAATAATGATAGTGCAACTTATTTGTGGCACTGTCGTTTGGGTCATATCGATGTAAAGCACATGAAGAAACTCCATAAAGATGGATTTTCGGAATTACTCGGTTATGAATCATTTGATGCTTGCGAACCGTGCCTCATGGGCAAGATGACTAAAACGCCGTTCTCCGGAACAATGGAACGAGCTACTGACTTGTTGGAAATAATACATACCGATGTATACGGTCCAATGAGTGTTGATGCTCGTGGCAGGTATTGTTATTTTCTGACCTTCACAGATGATTCAAGCAGATATGAGTATATCTACTTGATGAAACATAAGTCTGAAATATTTGAAAAGTTCAAAGAATTTCAGAGTGAAGTGGAAAATCATTGTAACAAGAAAATAAAGTTTTTGCGATCTGATCACGGAGACGAGTATTTGAGTTACGAGTTTGGTCTTCAATTAAAACAATGTGGAATAGTTTCACAAACTCATGCCACCTGGAACACCACAGCGTAATCGTGTGCCCGAACATCATAACCACACTTTATTAGATATAGTTCGATCTATGATGTCTCTTACCGATTTACCATTATCATTTTGGGGTTATGCATTAAAGACAGCTGCATTCACTTTAAATAGGGCACCATCTAAATCCGTTGAGACGACACCGTATGAACTATGGTTTAGCAGTAAACCTAAGATGTCGTTTCTTAAAGTTTGGAGTTGTGATGCTTATGTGAAAAAAGGTTTCAACCTGATAAGCTCGAACCCAAATCGGAGAAGTGCGTCTTCATAGAATACCCAAAGGAAACTATTGGGTACACCTTCTATCACAGATCCAAAGGGAAAACATTCGTTGCTAAGAATGGATCCTTTCTAGAGAAGGTGTTTCTCTGGAAAGAAGTGAGTGGGAGGAAAGTAGAGCTTGATAAGGTAATTTGTACCGTCTCCCGAATTGGAAAGTAGTTCATCACAGAAATCAGTTCCAATGATTCCTACACCAATTAGTGAGGAAGCTAATGATGATGATCATGAAACTTCAGATTAAGTTACTACAAAACCTCGTAGGTCTTCCAAAGTACAGTCCGCACCAGAGTGGTACGGTAATCCTATTCTGTAAGTCATGTTACTAGACCATGATAAACCTATGAACTATGAGGAAGCGATGATGAGCCCAGATTCCGCAAAATGGCTTGAAGCCATGAAATCTGAGATGGGATCCATGTATGAGAACAAAGTGTGGACTTTGATTGACTTGCTCGATGATTGGTGAGTCATTAAGAATAAATGGATCTTCAAGAGGAAGACGGACGCTGATAGTAGTGTTACTATCTACAAAGCTCGACTTATCGCAAAAAGGTTTTCGACAAGTTCAAAGTGTTGACTACAATGAGATTTTCTCAACTGTAGCGATGCTTAAGTTTGTCCGAATCATGTTAGCAATTGCCACATTTTATGAAATCTGGCAAATGGATGTCAAAACTGCATTCCCTAATGGTTTTCTTAAAGAAGAGTTGTATATGATGCAACCAGAAGGTTTTGTGAATCCTAAAGGTGCTAACAAAATGTGCAAGCTCCAGCGATCCATCTATGGACTGGTGCAAGCATCTCAGAGTTGGAATATACGCTTTGATAAGTTGATCAAAGCATATAGTTTTATACAGACTTGCGGTGAAGTCTGTATTTACAATAAAGTGAGTGGGAGCACTACCGCCTTTCTGATAAATATATGTGAGTAACATATTTTTGATCAGAAATGATGTAGAATTTTTCTGGAAAGCATAAAGGAGTATTTGAAAGGAGTTCTTTAAAAGAAAGACCTCAGTAAAGCTACTTACATATTGAGCATCAAGATCTATTGAGATAGATCAAGACGCTTGATAAGTTTTTCAATAAGTACATACCTTGTCAAGATTTTGAAATAGTTCAAAATGGAACAGTCAAAGAAAAGAGTTATTGCATGTGTTGCAAATGTGTGAAATTGAGTAAGACTCAAATCCCGACCACGACAGAAAATAGAAAAGAGAATGAAAGTCATTCCCTATGCCTCAGTCATAGGTTCTATAAAGTATGCTATGCTATGTACCAGACCTATTGTATACCTTGCTCTGAATTAGGCAAGGGAGTACAATAGTGATCTAGGAGTAGATCACTGGACATTGGTCAAGAATATCCTTAGTGAGGACTAAGGAAATATTTCTCGATTATGGAGGTGATAAAAGAGCCCGTCGTAAAGAGTTACATCGGTGCAAGCTTTCACACCGATCCAGATGACTCTAAGTCTCAATCTGGATACATATTGAAAGTGGGAGAAATTAGCTAGAGTAGCTCTGTGCAGAGCATTGTAGACATAGAATATTTGCAAAATACATACGACTCTGAATGTGACAGACCCGTTGACTAAGCTTCTCTCACGAGCAAAACATGATCACACCTTAGTACTCTTTGGGTGTTAATCACATAGCAATGTGAACTTGATATTGACTCTAGTAAACCTTTTGGGTGTTGGTCACATGGCGATGTGAACTATGGGTGTTAATCACATGCAGATGTGAACATTAGTGTTAAATCACATGGTGATGTGAACTAGATTATTGAATCTAGTGCAAGTGGGAGACTGAAGGAAATATGCCCTAGAGGCAATAATAAAGTTATTATTTATTTCCTTATATCATGATAAATGTTTATTATTCATGCTAGAATTGTATTAACCGGAAACATGATACATGTGTGAATACATATACAAACATATTGTCACTAGTATGCCTCTACTAGACTAGCTCATTAATCAAAGATGGTTATGTTTCCTAACCATAGACATGAGTTGTCATTTGATTAACGGGATCACATCATTAGTAGAATGATATGATTGACATGACCCATTCTATTAGCTTAGCACTTGATCGTTTAGTATGTTGCTATTACTTTCTTCATGACTTATACATGTTCCTACACCTATGAGATTATGCAACTCCCGTTTATCGGAGGAACACTTGTGTGCTACCAAACGTCACAACGTAACTGGGTGATTATAAAGGAGCTCTACAGGTGTCTCCAAAGGTACATGTTGAGTTGGCGTATTTCGAGATTAGGTTTTGTCACTTCGATTGTCGGAGAGGTATCTCTAGGCCCTCTCGGTAATGCACATCACTATAAGCCTTGCAAGCAATGTAGCTAATGAGTTAGTTGTGAGATGATGCATTACATAATGAGTAAAGAGACTTGCCGGTAACGAGATTGAACTAGGTATTGAGATACGGACGATCGAATCTCGGGCAAGTAACATACCGATGACAAAGGGAACAACGTATGTTGTTATGCGGTTTGACTGATAAAGATCTTCGTAGAATATGTAGGAGCCAATATGAGCATCCAGGTTCCGCTATTGGTTATTAATCGGAAACGTGTCTCGATCATGTATACATAGTTCTCGAACCCGTAGGGTCCGCACGCTTAAGGTTTCGATGACAGTTATATTATGAGTTTATGAGTTTTTATGTACCGAAGGAGTTCGGAGTCCCGGATGAGATCGGGGACATGATGAGGAGTCTCGAAATGGTCGAGACGTAAAGATCGATATATTGGACGACTATATTCGGACACCGGAGGTGTTCCGGGTAGTTTCGGAGAAAACCGGAGTGCCGGAGGGGTTACCGGAACCCCCCGGGGAAGTATTGGGCCTTAGTGGGCTTTAGGGAAGAGAGAGGGCAGCAGTCCAGGAGGTGGTGCGCCCCCTCCCATGAGGGGTCCGAATTGGACTAGGGGAGGGGGGCGCACCCCCCTCTTTCTTTCTCCTCTTTCCCTCTCTTTCCTTTCCCCTTCCCTCTTCCTAGTTGGACTAGGGAAGGGGAGTCCTACTCCTACTAGGAGGAGGACTTCCCCCCTCCTTGGTGCGCCCTCCTCCTTGGCCGGCCGCCTCCCCCTAGCTCCTTTATATACGGGGGCAAGGGGGCACCCCAAAGACACAACAATTGATCTCTTGATCTCTTAGCCGTGTGCGGTGCCCCCCTCCACCATAGTCCTCCTCGATAATATTGTAGCGGTGCTTAGGTGAAGCCCTGCGACGGTAGAATATCAAGATCGTCACCACGCCGTCGTGCTGACGGAACTCTTCTCCGACATTCTGCTGGATCGGAGTACGGGGATCGTCATCGAGCTGAACGTGTGCTAGAACTCGGAGGTGTCGTAGTTTCGTTGCTTGATCGGTCGGGCCGTGAAGACGTACGACTACATCAACCGCGTTGTTCTAACGCTTCCGCTTTCGGTCTACGAGGGTACGTGGACAACACTCTCCCCTCTCGTTGCTATGCATCACCATTATCTTGCGTGTGCGTAGTTTTTTTTGAAATTACTACGTTACCCAACATTTTTCCCATAAATTATCTTTCTAGCGCCAGTAGAAGGGCCCCAACCGACCTTCGAGGAGGGCACGAGATACCTGCCGCACCAGGGGGTGCCCGACGCGCCCTGGTGGGTTGTGGTCACCGTGGGCTCCCGTTTGCGTTGATTCCACCTCCCAAAAATCATAAATATTCCAAAATAATTCTTTGTAAATTTTTATCGCGTTTGGACTTCGTTTGATATGAATTTTATGTGAAACAAAAAACATGCAACAAACTGGAACTGGCACTGGGCACTGGATCAATATGTTAGTCCAAAAAAATCATATAAAATGTTGCCAAAAGTGTATCAGTAGGCCAGTGCGAGCGACCACCGTAGCGGCGTACACGACGCACGTGCGTATGGCCTGAGGCATCGTTTGGCAACCGATCCCGTCATAGAGACGATGAAGATGCTGATGAAGTAGACATGCACGTTGTAGATGACGAACCGCGGCGAGCGACGCAAGCTGATTTAAGATTGGAAAACCAAAAAAGAACCGCCGATCAAGATGTCCAACGAGAGAGAAAATTCAGATCAAGAGATCGGAAAAAAGACTCTCTAGGGCAGCCGGTCAACACAACCGAAGAACGAACCCTAGGTACAGGTGAAGCGGCCCTCGGTGGCGATCATGGAGGTCGACCGCCCTGGGGCGGCGCGGTGCGGAAGCGGCGACGATGGCTACAGTTGTTGATCGAGGTTAGGCTGGAACCATGTAGGAATGTATAGAGAGAGATTGGTGGAATCGATTGTTGTATTGCTTGAGCCTCGTGGGCATATATATAGGAGTGGAGTACATGATCAACTTGAAGTACAAGACAAGTCAGAACAAATCCTAGTCTATCTCATATTTCCTAACTGATCATGATACTCAACAATGCTAAATCCAACGTTGTTACTTCTAGTTGTTCTATTGATTCCACTTGATTTTCTTAGCCAAGTTATTCACTTGAGCAAGAAAATAATTTATTGAAAGGGATCATAGAAAATGGTGTCTACAAGAGCCTTGTCGGGAGTAAGCAGTTTGATGAGATTGTTCGCAAGCAAGGATGCCAGCGGAAGAATTAAGGTGTTGGTTTTGAATGAAAGATCAATGTAATGGAGTTGAGTGGGAAGAAGATCAATACTCCAAGACGAAGTTTGTTCCTCAACAAAGGAAGTATGGCACTACTTCTTTCAAGGGGACACAAGCTCGAGATGATAAATAACGAAAACGTGGACATCCATATCGACCCCTATACTCACACGAATGATATTTGAGTGAACATTTGGTTATCATATGTTATTGCTTTTGCTTCGCGGTACTTTACAAAACTCGAGATGAGATATATCAGTATTCTCGTGAGACAAACTCATGCTCACTAATACCGGGCTCCTTGTTATCGGTTTTGTTCTCTTTTCTCCTTCTCGTGTTTCGGCCCCCCGTGATCAATTCACGCCGTGTCTAGCCACACGATAATGGATGCTGTCACACCGAGAGGGCCCTAAGAATATCTCTCCATCGTTAGAGGAGCAAATCCCAGTCTCGAGCTATCTACTCCCTTGTCATACGTTTTCATGAGCCCGTAATTTCCTGTCATGATCATCCTATTACAGATGACGTTGGAACAACCCAAAGCGCATCGTCCTGTATGGAGTGGATACTCTCATGTTTTAAGGAATCATACATACGTTAACTCATGTGTTATGGGTTGTAGACATCGTATAACAAACACTATGAGTCAATTCAACATGAATGTTTTTCCAACACCGTGCTCTCAAATGTTACTGGCATTATGGTCATGCCCATGATTAGGAAAACAAAATCGTCGATCAACACTTTGAGCTAGTCCTAGAGGCAAGACTAGGAATCTTATTTTACCGTTTATGACTCTACACGTGCTCATGAATTTCCCTCCAAATCGCATATTCGAGAACCATAGCAGTTATAATATAGAATACAAATATTAACCATAAACCTGAAAATAAATAGTAACACAATTATTATTGCCTCAAGAGCATATTTCCAACACTGCATGGTTCCCAGTGATGAGCGAGATCAAGATTGCTCCCAAATGTTTTGCATCTTATCAAATTCACCACATCGGAAAGGACCAAAATCAGATGGCTCATGAGCTGACAGCTCATGCCAGATTAAGGGAAGATGAAATATTAATATCTTAATAACCAGCGTTCCTGAGGAGCTTCGAAACTTGTGTATTCTAAATATTCTCCTGCTCCTTCGGTAACTTTGTTACTCTTCCCCTCATAAAGAAAAGAAAAAGACAGGTTATCTATCTACCTATTAATACAATATGCTCTCTAACTTTGAAGCTTTGTCATTCGATTGAGGTGTTTAGTTTTGAATTTGGTTCACGAATTTAAATCGGTCAATGGTTTTGATTGAGATTATTTTGAATTTGATTCATGATTTTCATTCAATTGTGGTGTTTAATTTCAGATGTTTCATAATTTTAACTGGGTTAACGATCTTGACTGAGGTGTCCACATTTGGATTTCGTTCATGATTTCGACCCAGGTAATTATTTCTCAAATCAATCAATAACAACGAGCATACCAAAAAAGTATCAACAATCAACCTATTAAACACATGACTCCCGCGAACTCTCTCATCACCTGGCAAAAAAAAAAGAAGAATTCGCCAACATGTGACACTGTAACACAAATACAGTACATGCGGCCGCACGTGTCGGAAGCTTTCCCACGTGTATCACCTTGTGGAAGGATCCACTCAAACACCGCATTATAAAAAACATAGCCCATCATCTTCTTCATGCGCCGAACCCAATATATCTCTTTATGAAATTCCAATAACACAAACGGCGCAGCAAAAATACACACATTTTTTTAGGAAGTGCACAAACCTTCTATTAGTACACAAAACCTAAACCTGATATATAAAAAAAGTAAAGCCTACAAATTTCACGAAAAGAAAGTTGAGAGAATCCCAAAATTCGTCTTCCACTACCTCCGCCGTGGCGGACTGTTCAACGGCCAGCCCCATCCCCACATCCGCTCCAAACCCCCACCCCCACCACTAAACCAAAAACCAAGTGTTTCCCCCCCTCTTTCACTCCCTCCCACCACGAAGCTTGTGGAGGTGGAGCCAGCACAGCACCGAAATGGTACCACTCTCCTACGCGCCACCGCTACCGCCGCCGCAGTCGCGACCGAACCCCAGCCCTAGCCACAAGCCCAAGCCCCAGCCGTGCGTGCTTCTCTTCCCCGCCGCCCTCCGCACGGCGGCCGCGGCGGCCGCCATCTCCTTCTCCCTCCTCGCGGGCAACGCCGCGGCTGTGGCGCCGGTGGAGCAGCCCCCGGAGATATGCCGCGGCCAGGACGACGGGAGGGAGGTGGAGGTGAAGGCCGAGGCGGTGACGAACGAGCAGCTCGTGGAGGAGGCGTGGGAGGTGGTCAACGAGGGCTTCCTCCCCGACGCCGGCAGCCGCCCATGGTCACCGGAGCTGTGGATGGTAAATTTGTCTCGTGATGCGATTCTGTATCACTGTATTTGTTGGTTCACATTACTACAATAAAGTCTCAATGCACACTGTAGCTAGAAGCCCAGAACGCTCACTTCTATCATCAGTGATAGTGGATCTCTCAATTTTAATTTGATGCAGCAACGGAAGCAAGATATTCTTCAAGGCTCAATCAAATCCCGCTCTAGAGCCCACGACATCATCACGAAAATGCTAGCTAGCCTGGGTGATCCATATACAAGATTCCTGTCGTCCTCAGATGTAAGTTATTTATAAGTGGCACTGTTCTATGCCATTGATTTCAGCAAGCGAAACATGGCTCAAACTTGGATTGATGTTTATTGTTTCCCCAATCCACTAAGGTCATTACCTTTTGTCCTTCATGATCCACGTATCCATTTTACATCTTTTGTTAGATAATAATGACATAGAAGCTCTCCCCGGGCCATTTTGCATGTTACTAGCATGCCACGAGCACTTGAGTTCCATGATATCGTCAAGTACATGTGCGAAAGTTGATGTAAACTAGATCTACTGTTTCCTCTTGGATCTCAGGCAAAAAATATTTCATTTCTTTCTGCACTGGAAGTCATAGTGTCATGCATGCTGATCTTCAAAGAGTTCTCTAGATCAGCATAAGTTGGACTACACTTGAGAATACCATCTGACTTGGACTTCCACTCTCTGTTGTTGTTTTGTATGTTTGGTACATGGTACACACTCTGGCGGTCTGGCCTAACGAACCTACATCTGGAGACTGTAGCAATGCGATGCCATCTTTATTAGCTAGTACAGATCGGTTAGATACTAGGCTGTCCTACGCATATATATATATGCCTGTACCTGCCCCTTGTAAACACAACGAAAAAGCAATTCAAATAAAAAGAAGCCAGGAGCGACACGCTCCTGTAGCTATCACCAAAATCAGTTTTCGTCTATACTAGTTTACGTTCGCAAGTTTACGAGAGTTCCGTCGAGGGAGTCACCCCGTCGATCCAAGATCAAATCGATCCTGTGTAGTACAAGTCGCCGGCGAGTACAACCTAGCTAGCTACTATCAATTAAGCTGCCTGCTTGGTTGCTTGTTGAAGCTAGCTTGCACGTACAGGTTGCTCCTGGTTGATTTGTTCTAGCGTTCAAAAGCTAACAATTGGTATCAGAGCAAGTCAGCAACAAGTGGTGGCGGAACGGGCGGCGCCAATGTACAGGCGCATCGCAACATCCCCATCCAGTACCCGATGCTCACCGACGCCAACTACGGCGTGTGAGCGGTGAAGATGAAGATCATTCTCCGAACCCTTCGAGTGTGGGAGGCCATTACGGACGACGACGTCGACAAGGAGTGCGACGAAGGTGCCATGGCCGCCATAGCCCAGTCTGTGCCGGATTCCGTGCTGATGACATTGGCGGAGTTCGAGACAGCAAGAGAGGCGTGGAACGCACTCAAAGAGATGAGGATCGGAGAAGATCGCGTCACCAAGGCTCGGGCACAAGTGCTGAAGCGCCAATTTCACAAGTTGCAGATGGAGGAAACTGAATCGGTGAACGACTATGCCATGCGTCTGACTACATTGGTGGGAGAGATCCGCGCGCTTGGTGCAAAGCTCGAGGAGACCGAGATTGTGGAGAAGTTTTTCAGTTCGGTGACTGCTAAATTCACGTACATCATTGGCACGCTCGAGCAGCTTTACGACATCGACGACATGACCATAACGGAGGCGATCGGACGCTTGCGGACATGGGAAGAGAATGCTCGTGGTTGTCGGAAAGGCAAAGGAGGAGGTGGTGACCAACTCATGTACTCGCGCACAGATTGGGAGTCCCCAAGTAGCAAAGGAAGGCACAACGTTGGCGAAGGCTCAAGCAACGCGAAGCGCGGCGGACAAACCAGAAAAGGCAAAGGAAAAGGCAAGCCACAAGGTCGTGGTAAGGCAAACCGATCTAAAGAGTGGAAGCCAAGGAACTTGGATATGTCCGAGGTCAAGTGCTATAACTGCAACGAGATGGGTCACTTTGTGAAGGATTGTCCGGAGCCTAACAAGCGGGAGATCAAGGCAAATTTGGTGAAGCAGGAAGACGAACGTCCAGGTCTTCTGATGGCCGAAGTTTGTGATCTCGTCCAAACGGCGGTTGTGAAACCAAACCGGAAGGTGCTACTTCATGAGAAAAAAGTAACACCAAAGTTATCCGGAAACCAGAACATGTCATGGTATCTAGACACGGGTGCCAGTAACCACATGACGGGGTGCAAGGAGAAGTTCCTCGAGCTGGAATATGATGTTCCAGGCTCAGTCAAGTTCGGTGATGGTTCAAATGTGGAGATTTGCGGGCAAGGCTCTGTCCTCTTCGAGGGTCTCACAGGAGAACATCGCATACTCACCGGAGTGTACTACATCCCAAGGCTTCGCAACAACATCATCTCTATCGGGAAACTTGACGAGAATGGATGCAAGGTGAATATCGAGAACGGAGTGATGACGATCTTCGACAACCTCCGAAACGTGCTAGTGCGTGTGAATCGCACGCGGAACAGGCTCTATATTCTCAACCTTGATCAATCTCAACCGGAGTGTTGGCTCGCCAAGAGTGATGATGATTCATGGTTATGGCATGCTAGATTTGGACACGTTAACTTCTACGCCTTGAAGAAGATGTCGAAGATGGAGATGGTATCTGGGATGCCGTTTATCGACCATGTTGATCGAGTATGTGATGGGTGCTTGGTTGGAAAACAGCACCGCAGGCCATTCCCTGCTCAGTCTACCTATCGTGCAAGTGATGCACTCGAGCTGCTCCATGGTGATCTATGTGGCCCTATCACCCCAGCAACTCACGGAGGAAAGAAGTACTTCTTCCTTGTGGTAGATGACTACTCGAGATATATGTGGGTCGTTCTCCTACGATCTAAAGATGAGGCGTTTGAAGCGTTCAAGAAGCTGAAGGCTGCAACGGAGATGGAACACAAGCTGAAGGTTCGCGCTCTACGGACAGATCGTGGCGGAGAGTTTACGTCGAACGAGTTCTATGACTACTGCGAGAAGATTGGCATAAAGAGGTTCCTGACGGCACCTTATACGCCACAGCAGAACGGGGTTGTTGAAAGGCGCAATCGAACCGTCGTTGACATGGCGAGAAGTTTACTCAAGAGCAAGAACTTGCCGGGGACTTTTTGGGGAGAAGCTCTCTCGACGGCGGTCTATCTTCTCAATCGGGCTCCAATGAAGGCGGTGATCGGCAAGACTCCATATGAAGCAATTTACGGACGAAAGCCGAATGTGTCTCATCTACGGACGTTTGAGTGTGTGGCGCATGTGAAGACGGCGGAGCCGCATCTCTCAAAGCTTGCCGATCGCAGCACCAAGATGGTGTTCATCGGATACGAGAGGAGTTTCGGCACCAAGGCATACCGCTTCTACAATCCACGAACCAAGCGTCTACGGATTTCACGCGACGTTGTGTTTGAAGAAAACCAAGCGTGGAATTGGAGCGCAGCAGCCGACGATGCTCCAAACGGTAACATATTCACTGTTGAATTTCCAACTGATGAAGATGCAAGGGAGGATGTCCAGGTGGTTGGCAAGACAGTCAACCAAGGTGACCGCAATGGCAGTGATCGCCATGGTGCCGACACCAACGACGATGTGCATGGGTCGCAAGGTGATAGCAACAACGACGCGCAAGACACGGGTAGAGATCTCGGCGACGACATCGACAACGAGGCGCATAGTGATGATGACAATCAAGATGATGGTCACGATCACGACGACTACGCTGACGACGCGGATGCCAACGACCCGGCATCTACCACGCCCGAGACTCAACGGTCTTCCTCAAGTGCATCGACGCCGTCACAATTTGTGTCACCCCCTTCGCAAGCCACGACGGATTCTTCCGGGCCTCGTCGCTACAAGCCCCTCAAGAAAGTCTACAAGTATGCAAAGCCAGTTACACTTGAGTACTCCGATTTGTGTTTACTCGGAGTTAAGGAGCCGGCGAACTTCGTAGAGGCGAGCAAAAGTTCAAGTTGGATGCACGCCATGGATGAGGAGATGAAGGCGATCGAGAGCAATGGCACGTGGACTTTGGTAACCCGACCTCCGAACCAAAAGGCCATAGGTTTGAAGTGGGTTTACAAGTTGAAGAAGGACACGAAGGGTGCCATTGTGAAGCACAAGGCAAGACTCGTCGCAAAGGGCTACGTACAACGTCAAGGAGTTGACTATGAGGAGGTGTTTGCACCGGTTGCTCGAATCGAGACGGTGAGAGTGCTCCTAGCTTTGGCAGCACAAGAGGATTGGAAGGTTCATCATATGGATGTGAAATCCGCTTTCCTCAACGGCGACCTCAAAGAAGAAGTGTACGTGGAACTACCCCTCGGCTACGAGAAGAAAGGCGAAGAACGGAAAGTTTACAAGCTCAAGAAGGCACTTTACGGGCTGAAGCAAGCGCCAAGAGCTTGGAACGCAAAGTTAGACCGAAGTTTGGTCTTGCTCGGGTTCAAGATATGTCCCCTCGATGATCCAAATGACAGTCTATCAAGCACCGAAGAACAAGTGAAGGTTAAAGACGTGACCAAGGAGGAGTGCTGGCGTCAAGCTACAGACGAGCCGACGACAGCAAAGACGGTCCCTGAAATGCTACGAGGAACGACGAAAGGAATGCCAACAGTAAAGCATACAAGCAGTCATCGCATTTGGGATCCAGGCCGTAGCGAGGACGTCATGTTTAAGGGGGTGAATATTGGGATTAAACCCGACGTCCGAGTACACGTCTGTGTACGTGTCCGAGTAGTACAACATATAGGATACCGAGTAGGATTGGTATTAGCTAGTACAGATCGGTTAGATACTAGGCTGTCCTACGCATATATATATGCCTGTACCTGCCCCTTGTAAACACAACGAAAAAGCAATTCAAATAAAAAGAAGCCAGGAGAGACACGCTCCTGTAGCTATCACCAAAATCAGTTTTCGTCTGTACTAGTTTACGTTCGCAAGTTTACGAGAGTTCCGTCGAGAGAGTCGCCCCGTCGATCCAAGATCAAATCGATCCTGTGTAGTACAAGCCGCCGGCGAGTACAACCTAGCTAGCTACTATCAATTAAGTTGCCTGCTTGGTTGCTTGTTGAAGCTAGCTTGCAGCCTTGCACGTACAGGTTGCTCCTGGTTGATTTGTTCTAGCGTTCAAAAGCTAACAATCTTGTGCTCTTTTTCTCCTTTGCTTTCATAGTGTTGTAATACAAAACTCTTGCTTGAATGTTTTTACTAATTGCTGATCTTTGATTGATTTTATTTGGTAATTTTGCATATGTTCAATCAATCTGCTAAAGTTCTCAAAGATGTCAAAGTATGACATGACTGGTATTGGGTTGAACTTACGAGAGATTCCTGATGACAATGGTTCTTTAAGATTGGTGGTATTAGGACTGATACTAGATGGGCCTGCTCACTCTGCTGGTGTTAGACAGGTATCAACTGCTAAGCATTTAGGCTTTTTAATTGATAGTTTGCTTTTCTTTTCTATGGGAATCTTGCTTATACCACAATGTTTTCAAACCGACCATGTTCCGGTTTCTGGTATGTACTTCTTGTACAAAGTTATCTTAGCAGATAGTCAAACTGCATGACCAGTTACATATGGGCAGCATTTGACTATATACTCCCAATTTAAGAATCAAGATGCTGAAATAATGTTGGCTCATGTCTCTGCTTATACCTTATGGAGTAACTAGATCAGTAATGCTTTTTTTTTGTCTTGAAAAGGATGACTAAAGCTTTTAATCTTTTTTGCATGGATTAACCGAACCCTTTCTATTTCATATTTTGTGCTAAGCGCTTCACTATAGAACATAGTATTCTCAGCTTTAGCTTTTTTTATTTCATTCCTAAAAATTGAACGTGTTAAGATATTTGAACAAATGGCAAGTTCTATTTTGACTTTTCTCATTCTCAACATACTAAAGGCATCATTTTTTTAGGGGAAAGCAGCATTTATTTCGGAAAATACACTTTTGGTAATTATTATCAGAGAACACTGTTATTTTACTGTTGATTGCTGGGAGCCTAGGATTATCCCATGACCTAGTTGGGTATGAAGTTAGATCATATACACACATCACCTAATCCTTCCGGGTCATTTATCTTTATCAGGGTGATGAGCTTATGTCTGTCAATGGTATCGATGTAAGAGGTAAATCTGCATTTGACGTGTCATCGATGCTGCAAGGCCCAAAGGAAACTTTTGTTACAATTAAGGTTTTGAACAATCTTATGAACACTATTAAGAGTCTGTCTGGCATCTCTTTGTGTCCCTTATTTTCAAACTATCTTACTCTTTTTTATAATATTATATATAGGTTAAGCATGGCAACTGTGGTCCTGTTGAGTCAATGAAAGTGCAAAGACAGATGGCTGCTCGCACTCCAATTTTCTATCGTTTGGAGAAAAGAGACAATGAGAATTCATCTGTCGGATATATTCACATTAAAGAGTTCAATGCAGTGGCCAAAAAAGATTTGGTCAGCGGTGTGTTGCTGGTTTGTTCACCCTATCCTCTGTCATTTCTAAATCTGTGCCATTTTTTGTATAACTATGTTTTGCAAATTGCTATCTAGTGTCTAACTCTAGTGAGCTGATTTGCATACATCTAAATATTTAAATTCTTATCCAAATTGAGAACATAACGACAGTTTATAATACCCCCTCCCTTTTTTGCAAACTGAATGTACACAATTGATTGTTTCTGCTCTTTTAGTACCTTTGGCTTGCATGTGATTCTGTTGATACTACAATAATCTTAGTTGTAGTCTTTTAGATATCATTGTTGTTGATTTACAGCAAGATTTGTCCTTTTAACGTTACCTGTCTCTTGCAGCACTGAAACGTCTACAGAATTCAGGTGCCTCCTATTTTGTTTTGGACCTGAGGGACAATCTTGGTGGACTAGTGCAAGTATGCCATTTTTTTCTTTTTCAAATTACGCCCACGCTTCCTAAAGTAGATGTCATTCTAGGATTATGAGCAATATCTAAAGGCATGTATACAAAAGGCTATATTACCGCCCTTCATTAGGTCACTTCTTGCTCTCGGATGGTGTATAGGAACCAAAATTTGAATGCTAGAATGTCCTATCTTTAATCTGCTAGAAGCCCGGAATTAAATTGTGTTTGGTAGGGTATTCTCTTCTTATTGAGGCTCTTGAGTTATTGTGAATTTCTTGAAATAGTTTGAGGCTCGTCACATAGGTTCAGAAATGAACTGCCAAGATATCATCTTTTTTCGATGGGTTATGCTTACACGGTCTGATGTTATGTTTATCTTGAAGGCTGGAATAGAGATTGCAAAGCTCTTCTTGAACAAAGGAGACACGGTATGGAACTTTACTTCTTTATTTTTAACTTGTGCTTTCTTTTCTGCAATCATTACAAAATTGGTGCATATGTTTTATTTTCATGTCAAAATGGTGCTAGATCATTGGTTATGGCTTTAACAGCTTTGCTTTTACCCACATGACTAGTCAAAGTAAATTCTGTTGGGGATTTTCTGAAATAAAGGGAAAGTAGAGGAAATTTTGGAGTGAACTGGATTTTCCTATGTATGCCTGGAATGAATGAATGCTTAGGATTGCTTTGAAGTTCCTATGGAATGACCCATTATAGAGGAAATTTGGGTAAAAACAACGGCCCGCTTGGGACTTTGGAAATATTAGAAGCGGGATTAGGAGAAACACAATAATTGCTCCCTCCGTCCCATAATATAAGAAAGTTTTTGACACTACACTAGTGTTAAAAACGTTCTTATATTATGGGACGGAGGGAGTAGATGTCAATTCTACTGGGTTCCTAGAGGAAATGAAGACACAGAAATGTACAAGATAGCTATTTGGATGCTCTACATGCATTCTTTACAGTAATATCATTTTTGTTACAGAGAGAAGATGAACCATGGCTAGGTTTTGAGATCTTATGGGTTTCAACTTTAGCCTACCCCAACTTGTTTGGGATTGAAAGGCTTTGTTGTTGTTGTAGAGAGAAGATGTGTGAGAAAGAGCAGTCATGCTTTAAAATGGGGCTTGAGCTGAGCTCATATTAACTATCCTCCAATATGTTGAAGAGAGGAAGGGTTTCCATTGTAGTTCGTTGGTCCATTCCGACATTCCAAAGGCTGTTATGGAAAGAAAAAAAAATCCACTCTCCAGATTCTTGTATGCTTTGGAACAGCCATTTGAAACCGTTCATTTGGTTTTGTTTCCCATAGGATTTCACTATTCCTGCGGTTTCCTTGGTCTGGTGTTCTCCAATTCAAGTATTCTGAAGCTGGCCTTAAAATCTTATGGAACTTTTGTGTCCATTTGAATACAAGCTTACTTTCCATGAAATAGTAACTCAGGAATCTTCTATATCTAAATAGCTAGCCCCCACTAACATATTTCTCCCAACATGCAAGCATGCTACCTCATCATTCAATATGCAAGGGAAAAGGCCCTCCTCAACATGCAAACATGCATGCATGGAAATTCCATTCTATAATGCTATTTACATTTAATTCTTATATTAGTTTAAAAATTACTATTTAAAATATTCATTTTCCATATAGCCAAAACCTCATTGAAATATTGCAAAACAGTCCCGCAACAACGTGCGGGGCATCATCTAGTTAAGTACAATGCATGTGCCAGATGCTTTAATCTTGGTTGGGACATGGTCATGGAAGCAACTGATCGTGCTAGGTTTTCGTTGATGTTGACTAATGATTTGAAATTCTAAACTAATTCCGCAGTTCAAAATATATTAACAACATGAAGAGGTTGTTACCATCACCACCGCCACCGTGATTCATATTTTCAATTAATAAAAATCATGCGCTCATTTAGCAGCGTGTGGTTTTGTTGGGTTACTAGTTTTAATTTTGATGTTTGTATCGTGCATACAAGGGAAAATGCATATATTCTACCGGTGGGAGGAATTGAATGGTGTCATTTGGCCCATGAACCAGCCATTTTTACATAGCAATCAGTAGCTACCAGTACACCAGTTAAATAGTGATCACCGCTGGTTTAGGTCCTGATGTTTTTCCGCTGGTCACCAGCCTAACTGTAATGCAGGCTCTCTATGGAAAAAAAAATCTCATTCTTGAGCAGTTGGTAACATTTATCTGTTGAAGTGTATATATGGATTGCCTGGCGCTTTCCATCAGTTCGGACTTTTGGTTGTGTTGGCTAGCGCATGAATCTTAACATGCTATCAGAGTCCAAGGTCTTGAGTTCAAGTCCTGGCTTTGCGATTTATCTAAAAATTGTTGATGCCCCCTTTGTGTCCATGTATAGGTGTATATATGGATTGCCTGGTTCATGAAGCTTAACATAGTATCAGAGCCCAAGGTCTTGAGTTCAAGTACTGGCTTTCGCAATTTATCCAAAAATTGATACATCCGTATCTAGAAAAATTAAGACAAGTTGGGACGGAAGTAATACCTGCTAATCTTAACAGACCAATAGTTAGTTAAAAAGCCAATGCATATGGGCTTCTAGTTAGTAGTTACCTGTTAGAGTACGTAATGGGCCTAATGGCCTGGGCTGGTGGTATAGCCCGTTAGTCTTAGGGTTAATTAGAGATAAGGGTCGCTTGCTTAGTAAGCCTTGCTTGGGAGTCAAGTAAGCCTCTCTATATAAAGAGAGGAGATGTATCAATCGAATCAAGCAAGAATTAAGAAGGAAATCCCTTCCCTCTTGCCCGGCCGTGGGCAAAAGGCTCCCGGCCGGCCCTCTCGCGCCCTCCTTCTAGCAGCGCCATAACATTACCATTCTTCATATGCTTTCGATAAAGACTGTTAAAAGTCAAAAAGTCTTTCTTTACATAGTAGTAAGTTTGAGAGCGTCATGTATTGAATTGCTTAAAGCATTTCTATTTATAGTTTCATGTTCTTAACTAAACTTTGGTAGTGAAACATATATGCCCTTAACGGATTGTTTTTCAGGTCATTTATACTACTGGCCGGGATCGTCAAGTCCAAAATACAATTGTTACTGACAGTGGACCTTTGGTTACAACTCCTGTGATGGTATGTTTTAATGATGGTGATGTACCTATTTCGAAATGCTTCAAGAGTTAGTAGTACAAAGATATCTCAAGCAGATACACTTCTCCACTGTTTTGTTGAACCGTGTAAGTGTGAATACAGCATTTACCCACACATTCCTCGGTCCTTACCACATTAAAGTTGTTAAGCAGCTTCAGCTGGCTAATTCAATGTTAACACTTTCCTATAATAAACTTGACAATGTGAGTATCCTTGAGTTACAGATTATTTCCTGATTTACCTGTCCATACTTCATGGGTCTTCTTACTTCACACTTTTAATCAGATCAATACTATAAATAAATGGTTTATTGCAGATTCAGTTTTATGTTGTAGCAAGTCCCCTAGTTAACTTGTTGCTTACAGAAATTTAGTAGGTCATGCCATATAGGAGTATTTATTATGGTGCAGTCAGATCTCCAGACTCATTTGTATCTCACTTGTCCATCCGCACCTTATGACACACAGGTACTGGTGAACAATAGGACAGCGAGTGCCAGCGAAATAGTAAGTAATTTTTTTCTCACTGGTAGTATAAAAGATCATAGTAGTAGGATCTCACCAAGTTAATGATAATTTATAGGTTGCTTCAGCACTTCATGACAATTGCAAAGCCGTTCTTGTCGGCGAAAGGACTTTTGGCAAGGTTTAAAGTTTGAACCACCTGAAATAGCAGATCATATGTCAATCCCTGCTGTGACCAACAGGCTTATAGTATGCCCGTTCTCATATGTAACTCAAGTGTCTATGATATTGCAGGGCTTAATCCAGTCTGTATTTGAACTTCATGATGGTTCTGGTATTGTCGTCACAGTTGGCAAATATGTCACGCCAAATCACAAAGACATCAATGGAGATGGAATAGAACCAGACTACCGCCGTCTTCCTGGTGCTGTTCACGTTCACCAGATTTTCATTTTGTTACACCTGACATGCAACGTACTTTACTACTTCGGCTGAATGTACTTTTGTGACAGATCTCAATGAAGCCAGAGATTATCTTATGCGTTGCCAAAGCAAGAAATTAAATTGAGGTGAAGTGCTTCATTACAAAGCTTCTTACGCAGTAAGAAAAACTATTTATCCTTGCATATTTAGCTCTTCATGCTATAATAAAGAAAAACGATGCACTTGACTGTTCGTAGCAATATGCTAATCCAGCTGGTCTGAGTTTGACTGCTTGCACTATTTCACATCAGTACTTGTAATTTTATATCTCAATTAGTTTCACAAAACATTGTCTAAAATATTTTCATGGGTAAATCATAGGGATTCACACACTGGCTATTCATAAGTTTTGGAGCCACATGTGCTCACACTGGCCTTGCACTGCGCAGAAATACTGGCCTGGCCTATGATTCTCCACTTGGTGTTTATGATATGTTTCCATCTCATAAAATGTCTCTTTTGACTTGCAAGCTACTGAGTATGGACCTAATGGTCAAATGTACTCCCTCCGTAAACTAATATAAGAGCATTTAGATCAGTATTTTAGTTATCTAAACGCTCTTATATTAGTTTATATGGAACGGAGGTTATGCCCGGGAGAATTGTACAGCGAAGAATGAACTCTCCCTGGTGAGGCGAGACCACAAGCTCTACATCGAAGCATTAATGTAGGCTTCTGCAGAAATCAGAGTGAGCATGTCCTTGCATTCTCACCGGTTCCGCAGCTCGGTAGAGAAAGGAAAGGAGAGAGCCCTTGGATTGCATTGGCTTCTGCTGAATATACCCAGCACCAGTATGTAAATAACCTGTGATCCGTGTGCAACCAGTGGCATTCGTTATATAAAGAAGTCCAACAGTAGCTCTAATCCAAGCATTTTGCCAAGACAACACTATCTTAGAGCAACGGTAGCAGATCCCCCAAAAAGGCAGCCTCCGAAATCGTTTTGGAGTGCACTCTAAATTTTACAGGACACATTTGAAGTATGGAGAAACAAAAAACTAGTCCTGTGGGCTGTGGCAATCTTGGACACACGCATCAGGCATGGCAACAAGATTCTAGTTGGGCGGTACCTCTGGACAAATACATTCCCATGTTACAAACTTCTTTGCCTTGAGGATAAGGCGCAACTCAAGATGATGATAGTCTATCATGTCTCAAACTCATCTAAAGATTCACTTCTACCTGAAGAAACACAACACTAGCATTGAGTGGAACAAAATGCTCCAGAGAATGAGCGACTGAGACGAGCCAAGGCGACTTAAGTGAAAGATGTGCGGCTTTACATTCTTTTGCTGACACCCTTTTCGCGGAACATCAACGTTTACTTCTAGCTATGCAGGCTATACCATTGTAATATCTCTTTTCCCTACTTAGAGCATTACTAGTAGAGCCCTCAAACCCCTGAAAATAACCGCTTTTTTTATAGTTTTCGCCGAAAAAACGCCGTAGACTAGAACCTCTAAACCCTCAAACCCGTAAAAAAATTTAGAGGTCCAACCCTCGAACGACTTTGCAATCTGTAGAAGTAGGGGTTGAGGGGAAAATCTCCCCCCAACCCGCACTCCTCGTCGCACTCCTCCTCATCGCGCGGGAGCCAACCGCTCCTTCTCCGCTCCCGCCGCCTCCCGCCGCGCCGGCCATGGAAGGCCCCAGCGTCGCCAAGCCCCCGCCCGCCGCTCCCGCCCTGCTCGCCCCGGCGCCCGCCCCCGCCCCCGCCCCCGCCCAACCGACCGTCGCCGACGTGGTGGCGGCGACCCACGTCGGGGCGAAGCGGCGGCGGGCGGGCCTCGCGGCGCCTCCTCCCGCCTCCCAGCCTCCCGCCCCGGCCCCCGTCTCCGCCCCGGCGCCTGCCCCCGCCACGGCCCCGGCGCCCGCCCCCAAGAAGAGCCGGCTGAAGGCGGCCGGCCGTGGGCCTCGAGGGGCCGCCAAGGTCGTCGGCTCGTCCCCGGCCGTGAAGAAGCCGCGGAAGAAGCCCGCCGCCGCGGCCGCGGCCCCGCCCGCCACCGTCGCCGAACCTCCTCCCGCCGCGCACGAGGTGCTCGAGGAAATGGCAACCCCATCCTCGTTCATGGACCTCCTCCAAAACGCGGAGGTGGACCCAAGAAGTCGGCAATGCTAAGGATGGACGATAGTGAAGATGAGGAGGAGAGGAACGTGGGCAAGCCCGAGGGAAACAAGAAGGGCAAGCTAAGGGTGAAGATGGAAGAAGAGGCGTCAAGCCTAAGGGAGAAGATGGACCACATGATGAAGGCAAGAAAGGAATTGACAACGAAGACATTGGAGACGAAGCTTCTTATCACCGAGAAGAAGAAAGAGGTCAAGCTTGCACAAGTTGAAGCAAAGCGTGAAGAAGCAAAGCGCAAGGCCAAGTTGGAGGAGAGGATGATCAAGCTCAAAGAGGCAAAGGTATGGAAAGAACTCATGGTGGAAGAGAAAGAGCACATGATGATGTCCAAAAAGGACATGGATCAAGACCAATTGCAATGGTGGAAGGACTACAAGGAGGACATCGCGGAGAGGAAGAGGATGTTCCGTGTTGCGTCCTCTACTTTTCGAGGTGACACTCCGATGAGTAGTTGTGGTGATGGCGGTGTGTACGACTCCACCGGTGCCGATGGAGATGCTTGATGGAGCCCGCTTGTGGTCTAGGAGATGGCGCCGAGGTGCAACTTTTGGTGATGGTGCCGATGAGAGGAGGAAGATGATGATTTTGTGATGTAAACTATTAAACCATGCATTAATGATTGTCATTTGGTAGTTTGTTTGGAAGTTGATTGTGTTCTTGTTGTCATAAATTGTGAGTTCTCAAATGATAGATTTAAAGATTGGGGTTGAGGCAAAGACTAGAACCCTCAAATCCAACCCTTAAAGCAGCTTACGGGTTGGGTTTGAGGGTTCTAGTATTTGCCCCTGTTTTTCAACCCTTAAAAGTGTCAAAAAGTGGCACTTCTCAACCCTTAAAAGTGCTTTAAGGATTTGAGGGTTTGAGGGTTCTACTAGTAATGCTCTTAGAGCATTACTAGTAGAGCCCTCAAATCCTCAAACCCTTAAAAATAACTGCTTTTTTACAGTTTTTGTCGAAAAAAAGCCGTAGACTAGAACCCCTTAATCCTCAAACCCTCAAAAAATTTTAAAGGTCCAACCCTCAAACCCTCTCCCAATCCTCAAAAGTAAGGGCTAGGGAGCAAAACCTACCCCAACCCTCATTTGGCGGTTATCCTCGTGCGGGAGGGGAAAATCCTCCCAACTCCCGCGCCCACGCCCGCGACCGCCGCTGCTAGTCGCCCCAATCGCCGGTGGCCACCCCGTCGACCTCCCGCGCGCAACGACAACGTCGTTCATGGGGAATATTCCGTTATAAGGGTTGGATTTGAGGGTTCTAATCTTTGGCCCTGTTTTTCAACCTGTAAAAGTGCACAAAAAGATTATTTTTGGATCCTTAAAACGCTAGTGAAGGTTTGAGGGTTTGAGAGTTCTATTAGTAATGCTCTTAGCTCTTTAGCAGAACTCATGGCATCTTCAATGCTATCACCTAAAACGAACACGGTATTTGTCCGCGGATGCATCTCGACGAGTCCGTGGCATAGTGCACCTCCTTTGTTGTCTATATTGTCGTCATCATTGGAGCAGTACAATGATATGGCATCCAACGCTAGACATAAACGTCCGCCTGCAATACAAAACACATTCAGATGAAATTCATGCAAACATGATAGAATTCATTTAAGTTCGGACATAAATTTACGTAAAATGGACAACGATACCTCCTTCGTCATCCATGTCGTCGTCGTCATCATCGGAGAGGTACAGTGATATGGCATCCAACGCTAGACATAAATGTCCGCCCGCAATACAAACACATTCAGATGAAGTTTATGCAAACACGACAAAATTAATTTAAGTTCGGACATAATTACGTAAAACAGATTTCGTCCGTTCAACCAAAATCTTAAAAAAAACTAAACTATCATATAGCGCAAGGTGACCTCGTACGTGTGGCCCGCGACACCTCCTTCGCCGTCCATGTTGTCGTCATCGTGAGAGCGGCCCCCCTAGCGGCAGAAGAGCGCATGTGCACGGGAGACCGGCTGCTACCTGCCGCTCGTGGAGGAGTCACCAATGCCGACCCTGGCTAGGATGCCCTGGGCTTGCACCTGCCGTCGGCGACGGAGGTGTCACTGAGCGACCACCCCTCGCCGATCTTCCCATCGACACGGCATAGCCGATGCGCAGAAGTCTTCGCGGTGGTCACCGTTGTAAGCCCAGGCCTCCGCGAGAGACCCATACCGGCGCCGATTGGATTTCGCAAACGCCCAGCGGCACCTTATCTGGTCCAACGTCACACTTTGACAACAATATCTAAGATGAATAGCAACTGAACCGTACATTTAAATACGAAATCGTTGGATGTTCAACAACCTTTTTAAATTCATTGATCCCAAATGCAAATGAACAGTGTGTTCGTGCCAAAGACCTTGATATTTAGAGTCTTAAAAGCGGCATCCATCTGAAACTTCCTCTCCTCGAGCTTAAACCTCTTCTTGGCACATGCTTTTTAATAGCTATGCCATTGAGCTACATTGAAAAATGCATCAACGTGGTCAACAAGTTACAACATTAAGCAAACTAATGAAATGACCAACACATAGAGCAACAAGAAGCAAAACTTACAAGCTCACGAGTGACATGTCTCTTAGCCACTTTCTTTTCACTTGTGCAATCACACCGCAATACTTGTTGATGGCCTTTTGAATGGTGTACCATTGATGGAGTAGCGATTGCATCGCAATCATGGATCACTTCCATGTTGTAGGGTGTGTAGTTATTTTGCTCGTTGAACCAAACATGCACACTTTGCAAAAATGTTACGTTTCGCTTCATGCCTTGAAACTCCACACTGTCGACCACGCCTCACATAATAATTCATTCTCCTTCGCCGAGTATACAACCATTGTGTGTTTCCTTTAAAGTCAACAACAACAACAACGCCAAAAAATCCCGCTATGGTTTGGCCAAACACCTGATGAGCATGGCGTGCGCCATGGATGATAGTGGCAGGGGCGGATTGTACCTGGCCTTTGGCAGGAATGGCGATGTAAACAAAGGCGGGCATGCGTTGGCTGGAGCGGCAGAGGTCCTGGGTTCGGCAAGGCATGAGTGGAGGTGGTCTCCGAGTGTGCGGATACAAAGCACGTAGGAGAGATGGAGCAGGGAAAGGGGCTACAGGCAGGGTATTTTGGTGCCGTGATGTCCAAGTCTGATGTGACGGATGTCCAAACTCCATTGAACTTTTTCAGGGTTGGTGTCGGCTCTTGCCAGGTTTGGTGTTGGTTTGCGGAATTTTAGACGTCCGGACTCCCCCAACCCTTCCCAGGTCAAACCCTTTCGATGACTGTCGATGGATGGCAAAAGAATGTTCCAACCGTTATACCCAAACATTTGCATATGATTTGATTCCCCAAAGGAGATTTCCGATCCCGATATTTACGTGTGTTTTGGTGATCTGAGTTGAGTTGGAGAGATGCCCTGACACAAGGTAATACTAGTGATATGCCCCCTCCAAAAGAAAAACAGCAGTAATAGTCTGGACCATAAACGACCATAAATTCCCAAAGCGAGTTGAGCTGACGGTGAAACACCATGGAGCTGGCCCAAAAAATACCATGATCAAACATAACAAAGTCGAAAACGTCGCGTTTCGACCCTAACAGAATGCCACCCGAATGACCAGAGGAGGGAAGAAAATTCCAATCAAAGCGATCAGCCCCCGCAATAGAAGAAAGTTCGTGGGGAGAGAAGGAATGTTTGAAGGTTTCAACCAAACCAATCAAGTCTATATTATCACCCCTGACAATATCTTTAATTTGGTCCCAGCGCCCGAGCCCCGAAACCTCTGCTATTCCAGAAAAGGGCTCTCATTTGTAAGACAGATTCTTAATGCATAAGCTCGACCTGCAGGGTGCCAAGCAAGTTTTAGCACGTTTTGAGACACCCTTCTTCACATAAATCTGCGGGGCAACATCGCTAGCAGGGCCCCCCTCCTCCATAACCCCAGCCACAACTGGGGGGGGGGGCAGGAGGAGCCGCGGCGGCCTCTTTAGCCTTGGCCAAAGCCGCCTGAGCCACCTCATTGGCCCTAATAAGAGCAATCAGAGAAGAGGGAGATCCAAAATTATGATCAAGAGAGATACCAGAATCCGCGAGAACCTTAGTCAAATGCTCATCCGAGTAAGAAGGCAATACAAGCCTAGTAGGTGAAGAGATGTTCTGAACCGACGGGGAAGGGGCAGGAGGAATACCTGAAGCAGGAAGGTCACGAGCAGCCGCACGCCTAGCCGCCTTGTCAGCCACCCGCATACCACTGTCGCGGATCCGTCCGCTTTTACGCGCCGTAGAGGAGGGAGATTGAATCGGAGTAGACCGAGCCGCCACCGGGGAGGCCTGACCCGCCACATCGCCCATATCACCATCGAGGCGGCGGCACAGACCCGCAGCAGATAGCTTGGTCCCTGAAGAAGCCCGACTGCGAACGGAGAACTTGCGAACAGAAGACTTGCGCTTGGGAAGAGACCCCATTGCAGCGCGGAGCGGGGAGGCGGGGAGGTCCTCAATGCCAGAAAGAGACGGAGACCCCGGCCGAACCGGCAGGTTGGAGCACACCCCCGACATTAGAGTGCCAGCAGGAGGAGCAACCGGGGCAGCCTGAGCAGAGACATGTGCATCATTTTGATCATTTCCACCATCCTTACTCTTCGGGGCATTCTCCTTGAAAAGCTCGCGACAATCCGAACCCAATCCATCCCATTCAGAGGCCGTGAAGTGAGGGAGCGAGCCCCCACTCAAGTTGCCATCATTATCACCCTCACCGCCCAGGTTATCGGCCGAAGGAGGAGGAGGAGGGGGTGGGGAGTGGGAATTGGCGCCGCCCTCCACTCGCACCCGAAGCCTGAAGCCATCCGCAGAAGGAAAGACATCGACATGGCCATGTATGCACAAGGGGTCCACAGCCCAGATCTTGAGGCGAACGGGGCCAAGGACAGAGAGGGAATCCCGATCAACCAAGATAGGCTTGCCAATAAGAACACCAAAGGCCATGACGAACTCGGTAGAGCGTAAGCTAGGGGGGACATCATCCACAAGGACCCAAATCTCCGAGAGGGGTGATATAGGTTTTGCACCATTGGCAGCCGCCTTCACCGAGACAACCATTTGGTTAAGAGGAAGAGTGAAGCTTATGCATGAAGATATCATCTTAAGACTGCTCTTGGAAGGGAAGACCACATCGAAATCAAAGTCGGACAACTGTCGGACCTGCCAGTCCCAGCCCCCATCATCCCAAAGTTTAAGCTCGTCTAGGAGAGTTTGGGTGGAGATTTTGTGGTCTTTGATCGAGATGATAGCAACGTTGGAGAGCGCAGGGGCCACTGCCACCTGAGGGATCTCACTGTCAAGCGTGAAGAAGGAGCATCCAAGGAGACCTTGACCAAAGAGCTTAAAAGATGCAAACTTGCGACGATTTTGGCAGTTCACCGTAAGGTGGCCTTCCTTTCAATAGATCAGGCAGAACGGGGGGGTTGAAATAGAGGGATTGGAAGTGGCCAGGTTGATGGTAGGCGAAGCATGTAAGATTAGGGTTAGGAGGATGGAGAGGCGGAGGAGATGGACGGGCCGGTGGAGGAGGAGGAGGAGGGAGAATCCCGTCGCCCAAGGCGCCAGAGGATGAACCAGGGCCAGAAACCGGGGGACGACGACCAAGGGAGCCAGATCCGCAGCCCCCACAACCCATCGAACGCCCACCAAACCCAGATGGCGGACAAGAGACGCGGCCGCCTCCACGAGCCAGGGGGCGGTCCCTGCGAGGGAGGAGGAGGGGGACGGGCCACGGGACCAGAGCCTCCCATGGATCAGCCCCAGATCCGCCCGATCCGGGGGCATCAGATCCAGAGCCCGCCACGGCCGGCGCCGCTGCCCTAGCACGCTCATCCCTCTGGAGCCACTCAGGCCCCGCCGCCCAGGCCTCGCGCTCCCGAGCCACTTGTCGCCGAGCCGCCTGCTCGGCCTCAAGCTTAGAGTGCAGGGAAGCCTCGAGCTCCAGATCAGCCGCCCCGTCGCCCGCGTCCTCCCGCTGCCGCTTCATGCCCGACACGACCTCGCTCGAAGAACCACGGGAGCGATCCATGGCCACCACCGCCGTGAAAGGGAGGGAGAGAGGTGGGGGAAGGAGATCTACGGTAGGTGGGGATGCGGGAGGCGGGAGCGGCGCAGAGACGCAGGAAACCCTAGAAATGGGGGAGTCGAACCCTTTCAGACC
>NC_041385.1:451175429-451208624 GCF_002162155.2 Triticum dicoccoides
GAAACGCAGGCCGGGCCAGCCAAGGCAGAGGAAGGCATGAGGGCCGCGCTGGGCCCAGGGCCCAGGATGGAGAGGGGGGGAATCACTAAAGGACAACAGCGTTGGCGGCCCAGCAGGAGCAGACGGCCCAGGTAGGCCCAACTGAAAAGGCACGGAGGGCCCACGAGCCTCACACACAGGGGATGGATCTAGGGTTGGGGAAGGAGAAAAAGCGACCGTCGTCGCCGCCAGCGGCGCCGACACCAACAAGGCCACCGGCGGCGAGGACGGCGAGGAGCAGGAGGAACACGTAGGGCCACCCGCCCGAGAAGAAACGCCACCAAAAACCGCATGACCCGGCGAGGAAAGCGTCCCCCGAGCGCTTCCGTCGCCGGCCATACCTCACCTGGAGCCAACCCAATCCATTCCCCTCAACAGAGGCCACCGGACGACCACGGCCGCCAGGGGCAAACTTCTGAACCCGATCAGACGGCATCGATTCCAACGCCAGTGAAGCGGGCGGAGGAGAAACCAAGGGAAGGGAGGGAGCACCAACCTCCAGATCGGAATCCTCATCCGCCTCGCCCGACGACAAGGCCCAGAACTTGTTCCCAGATCCGGATCCAGAGGCGAGCGAGCACCGAGCAGACCCGAGAGGCGAGGGGGGGCGACGAGGGTGAGAGCCTGTGATGGCAGAGGGAGGGAAGCAGGGAGGACCGGACCAGGACACCGGAGTGGGGATGGGGAAGGGGAGGAGGGAGAGGGGAGAGAGGAGGAAGGAGGAGGAGCCATCCTCAGTCGGATCATTGGACCATGTTCTTTGATCATAAAATTGTTTAAGTTCAGACATAATTATGTAAAACAGATTTCGTCCGTTCAACTAAAATCTTAAAAAAACTAAACTATCATATAGCAAGGTGACCTCGTACGTGTGGCCCGCGGCACCTCCTTCGTCATCCATGTTGCCATCATCGTCGGAGTGTCCCCTCTAGCGGCAGAAGAGCGCATGTGCACGGGAGCCCGACTGCTATCTGGCGCTTGTGGACGAGTCACCCCGCTTTCTCTCGCTCCGTGGGGGAGGGGGGGCTCGGCCAATGCCGACCCTGGCTAGGATGCCCTGGGCTTGCACCTGCCGGCGGCGGCGGAGGTGTCACTGAGCGACCACCCCTCGCCGATCTTCCCGTCAACACGGCATAGCCGACGCGCAAAAGTCTCTGCGATGGTCACCGGTGTAAGCCCAGGCCTCCGTGAGAGACCCATACCGGCGCCGGTCAGATTTTGCAAATGCCCAGCGGCACCTTGTCTGGTCCAACCCCACACTTTGACAGAAGTATCTAAGATGAATAGCAACTCAGCCGTACATTTAAATATGAAATCGTTGGATGTTCAACAACCTTTTTAAATTCATCGATCCCAAATGCAAATGAACAGTGTGTTCATGCCAAAGACCTTGATATTTGGAGTCTTAAAAGCGGCCTTCATCTGAAACTTCCTCTCCTCGAGCTTGAACCTCTCTTGGCACATGCTTTTTAATAGCTATGCCCTTGAGCTACATTGAAAAATGCATTGACATGGTCAACAAGTTGCAACATTAAGCAAACTAATGAAATGACCAACACATAAAGCAACAAGAAGCAAAACTTACAAGCTCACGAGTGACATGTCCCTTGGCCACTTTCTTTTCACTTGTGCAATCACACCGCAATACCTGTTGACGGCCTTTTGAATGGTGTACCATTGATGAAGTAGCGATTACATCGCGATCATGGATCACTTCGATGTTGTAGGGTGTGTAGTTATTTTGCTCGTTGAACCAAACATGCACACTTTGCGAAAATGCTACTTTTCGCTTCATGCCTTGAAACTCCACACTGTCGACCACGCCTCATACAATAATTCATTCTCCTTCACCGAGTACACAACCATTGTGTTTCCTTTAAAGTCAACAACAGCAACGCTAAAAAATCTCGCTATGGTTTGGCCAAACACCTGATGAGCATGACGTGCGCCATGGATGATAGTGGCAGGGGCGGATTGTACCTGGGCTTTGGCAGAAATGGCGACGTAGGCAAAGGGGGGCAGGCGCTGGCTGGAGCGGCAGAGGTCTTGGGTTCGGCAAGGCATGAGCGGCAGTGGTCTCTGAGTGTGTGGATACAAAGCACATATGAGAGATGGAGCAGGGGAAAGGGGCTACAGGTGGGGTATTTTGGTGTCGTGGTGTCCAAGTCTGATGTGACGGATGTCCAAATTCCATCGAACTTTTCCAGGTTTGGTGTCGGTTCTTGCCAGGTTTCATATTGGTTTGCGGGATTTTAGATGTCCGAACTCCCCCAAACCTTCCTAGATCAAACCCTTTTGATGACGGTCGATGGATGGCAAAAGAAAAAGAATGCTCCAACCGTTAGACCCAGACATTTGCATATAATTTGATTCCCCAAAGAGATTTCCGCTCCCGATATTTACGGGCGTTTTGGTGATCTGAGTTGAGTTGGAGAGATGCCCTGACACAAGTTAATCTACTAGTGACATGCCCCCTCCAAAAGAGGGCAGTCATACGCGCCGGCGCACCGGCCCAAGTTTGGGCTGGTCCGCCTGCAGCCGTGCGATCTAGCAGGCAGGAGCCGTCTGATCCCCCTCCCCCACGTCATATCATCTTCTTCCTCCCTCCCCACGCTTCAGATCCATTCGACGCGATGTGTCCCTGCCCCAGCCACCGCATGCGTGTGCTCCGGCGAGAATAGGAAGCATCCACGTCCTCTCCCTCGCCGTCGCAGCACCCCGGCCTGTCCTCTCCCCTCCGTCGCCGCTCGTCGCTGTCGCCGCTCGTGCGCCCACACTCGTCCCCGGTTGAAGCTTTTTTAGCCTCTGGTTGAAGCTTTTCCTACGCCGATTGAAGCAATTTTCCATGCGTGAAGCTTTTTCATGGGGTTGAAGCTTTTTCCACTATGCCTGTTGAAGCTTTTTCCGCCGGCGGTTGTAACTTCTCCTAGGTGAGTTGAAGCTTTTTTCCATGTCAGGTTGAAGCATTGGCGCCTGTCATCTGCCACGCATGTAGCAAAAAGGTCGCCGGTTGTAGCAAAACCAGGATGTGGTTGTAGCAAAAAAGGATGTGGTTGTAACATTCCCCGTGGTCACCATGGTCACCACTGAGGGAGGAAAAGCTAGTTCCAGCAAACCGTGACAACGGTTCCAGCAAATCACCAAGCTGGTTGTAGCATTTCATCGATTTTGTGATGGGGGTGCTTCTAGCAACCGCGGTCTCTGGTTCCAGCAAAATACGACGCCGGTTGTAGCAAATCGTGATGATGGTTGCAACATTGTCGTGGTGTCCCCACAGCGCTCCACCGCTGCACCATTAATCAGGCTCACCGTCCCTCGTTCAGCTCCACTGACGCGCCGCTCATCGCGCCACCATAACACGGCCGTGCACGAAGCTCTCAATGGTTGCAGCTTGGCCATATGTTTGCATCTCGTGCGGGGAGCATCTCGCCGGCGCGGACTCCGGCTCTTACTCCGGCCACGTGTGGTAGAAGCTCGCCGGCGCGCACTCTGGCTCGTCCTCCGCCCACGTGCGGTAGCAGCTTGCCGGCGACCAGGGGTTGGTCGGATGGGTAGCAGCGGGGAAAGAGAAAGTCAACGTAGAAAGAAGCAAAGGGATAAGATGGGTACGCAACTTCTGGCCACGTGATGCAGCCGATTGAACGTCCCGTGCGCGTCCGGCCGAAAGTTCGGCCGGCGCACCGGGTGTAAACATTTACCAAAAGAAAAACAGCAGTAATAGTGCTACTACTAGTACTGTACGTGTCAAAGGTCCTGATCCTGGTAGAAAAGGAGTGGTCGCGGCAAAGCAAATCAAGCATTTGCATCTCCCTTTTCTCGAAGCACCCGCTCCGCTCCACTCCACTCGGCCGCTCCTCCCTTCTTCCGCGATTCCCTCGCCCCCGCTTCGGTTCCCCCCTCCCCCCCTCTCGCTTTCGAAATTATTTCCGTTCCTCCTCCCTTCCGCGGAACCACCAGGGCGGGCTTGCGCGCGGGGGCGAAAGAAGCGCGCAAGCTTAGCACATGCGGACACCGTCGGGGCCCCGCCGCCAAGCTTGAAAGGTAAGGTTCCACCCCGGCGCGGCGTCGTGTCGGCGCTGCTGCCGGCGCCGCGATCTGGTTCCGGCGTGCGTATTTTGCAGGCCCCTAATCTGCTCGAATATATTTTTGCTTCACCTAAACCCATCGCATGCCCCCCTGCTTGCGAACGAGCCCGTCCCATGAACTCATGCTTACTGATTGCGCTGTGCTGGATGTGTCGAGCGTGCAAATTATGGAACCCTACAATGTTTGCTGTGTGTTTGATTTGATCCGATCCTCGTATGTGGTGTATACGGAGTACAATGCGAGGGAGATAGACTTTTGCGTAGAGGACGAGTCGTACGTGGTTATGGTTTAATCCTATTCTATCTCTAACTTAAACACAATTATACTTGTAACATCCGAGAAATCAGTATCGGCATCTCTCACGTATCCCCTGCTGAACCCATCTGCACGCAGGTAGAATTGGAAGTGGCATGGCTGGCGTGGAGGGGCAGCCGCCGCCTCAGATCAGCAGCATGTCCAACTCCAAGCTGCAGGACGGTGGCACCAAGCCGAATCTGGTCAAGGAGCACGTTCCGGGGAGCGAGCTCTGGACCGATGGCCTTATCTGCGCTTTTGAGCTCGTCAAGGGTCACAGGAAGCTGGTTCATCACAAATCGTTGCCAAAGATTGATCTCGCGCACATGAAGAACCAGGCAGCTAGGAATGGGCATCGCGTTGTGAGCCCGGCACCGAATGAGGGAGGTGTGGTGGAAATCCCCAGCCAGGCGGAGCTTGGTATCGATCCTTTTGCGGTCAAAGACAGGCCATCACATGCTGGAGATGTTCATGATCACAAGTGGGTGCCCATTGGATGGTCAAGGATTGCTGAGCTGAGCCAGAGGGTTCAATCAGATGCTAGCTGGGAGAATGAACATGTGCCGATCAGCGACAGCGAGGATGATTACACTGTAGCCGATGTTGCGGCTCCGTACTGGCTGCGTCCTGGGGGACCTACATGGTGGTTCCATGTCACCGCAGGCCATCCTTCCGTTGATGCATGGTTGGGTAGTGCTCACTGGATGCATCCAGCTATCAGAACTGCACTGAGAGATGAAAGCCGTCTGATAAGCGACCGGATGAAGTACCTTCTCTATGAGGTTATCTTTCTCATTCTTATTTGTGTATGCACATTTTCTGCCTGCAATTTTATATCGATATAGCTATTCTTTGATGTTTCTAGACTAGTGAATTCAGGTTCAACATTTTTGAACTAACCATGTTAAGTTACTGTTTATTATGCAAACTCTCCAAAATGCACTAATGATCAACTATCAATTCTCAAGAGAGCATCCAACACGTCTTCACAATCTTTTGATCGCCTGTGATTTCCATGTGAAAATTATCTGATTGCTTCAGAGTTCAGATCCTGTTTGCATAATATTATCATGATAGCTACCTTTTCTCCTTGAATGTTGTGGTGACATATCAATCACGCGCTGGCCTAATTGGGTGGTTCAGACCAGCTAGAACATAAATAATAATTCATCCTAGATTTTATCATAGTTCAAGAGCTTTCACTGGTGCTACTGCTACAGCTGAGGAGAAAAGTAAAGAACACTTGGAATACATCAGACGCCATTACAATCAAGACTACATCGACTCCTATCTACTATGCCCTACACCAATCTGCAAATTGCGTGTGGTCTATGTTTAACAAGTTGCTCTTGTTATAAAAAGACATGCAATAGTAGCTCGAAGTCAAGCAACTTTAGTGTTTGTTTTCATGGGTTCACATTTTTGGTAGGTGTCTACTCATGACCAATTATAGCAAGTGTTCTATGTTTGAAAAATATTGCTAAAACATTTTCCATTATGAATTGTACGCATCTCTTCTGATAACTGTGCATGAACAATATGGGGAAGTAGGCAAATATAAATGTTGTCGAACTGTTCTACCTTTTTCTCTTTGCAAATTATAATGGCTGATTCAGATAGTAGTTTGTCCAACTATATTGGGAAATGCTGTTTTCAGTATGTTTTATCTACCTCGTCACATGTTACAAGTAAGATAATTACTCTGATGATGATGATGTGTTCATTACTTCTATGTCTTGCACATGCTGTGTTGATATGATCTGGTTATCATATTTATCATAGAAGTCGTCTCTGTTTGCTATTCAGGTTCCAGTTAGAGTTGCAGGAGGACTGTTATTTGAGCTTCTTGGTCAATCAGTTGGGGATCCAAATCATGAAGAGGAAGACATACCAATTGTACTTAGATCGTGGCAGGCACAGAACTTTCTTTTAACTGCAATGCATGTGAAAGGTCCTTCAACCAACGTAAATGTTTTAGGAGTGACTGAAGTGCAGGTATCAACTAAAGTTTTGTTTACCGCTAAAAAATTGAAGTTCGGTGCTTTAAATGTACATCTTAAGATGCTTATGGGAATCTGTCCAGGAGTTGCTTATTTCTGGTGGAAGTCAAACACCCAGATCAGCTCATGAAGTAATAGCACATTTGGTCAGTCGTCTTTCGCGATGGGATGACAGGTACTTTTGATATTTTATCATCACTTCCATTTTTCTAACTGTGTCGGTTGTGGGATTCATCCTCATCAATAAGGTCAACATCTTAGGATGCAGAGACCAGGGTTAATAGATACTTCCATTTTCTAAAAATAATCTTCCGTTGAATTTGCGATAAAATAGCTTTTGAGATGAGACTCCAATAGGTTGTTTTTCTCATAGAAGATGTATTTACTTGTAAGTTTGATATGTACCGACCTACTCTCCGTTCCAAATGCGTGCCATTCTAGGATTTTGTACTTCAACCAAGAACAAGTGTTGAGAAGACCAAATTCCCCTCATTCAGACATTCAGTAATGTAATGAACTTCTGGTTAACATGGTCACTCTGCTTTCAATGCCACACGGTGCAACATGTCCTTTGGATTGAATAGAGAAGATGTACGACTAGTTAATCGTTCTTGGAACTGCATAGTGCACAGTAGTTAATGTCCTTTAGAAATAGTAATGCTTGTGAGACTAATATTTTGCATACCATAGAATTGTGAAGAGAAGACTTATACAAGAAGGGGAAAAAAATTTAGGGAGTGATTTTCCGTACAGTGGCATGTATTTAGGAACTACATTTGAAATCTAGAATATCATTTATTCAGGAGCAGAAAGGGTAATCTTCTTATTCATCTTGGGTCTTCTGCAACTGTCATTATTATATATAATACCGCTGTTTACCCAAAATAATGGTACTCTAGAGGTGTATAACATGTGTTTATGCTGTTCTCAGATTATTCCGTAAATATGTCTTTGGGGAAGCAGATGAAATTGAATTGAAGTTTGTGAATAGGTAAGAAGGCCGAATGAACATGTTTGAACTCCCAGAACATTTATCTGAATTGATGCCAGTGCCCTTATATGGAATGGTTTTATTACATTTTAAATTAACAATCGAATGATTACATATTAAAAAATTCAATTTACAGGAGAAATAGTGAAGATCTGAACCTAGTCAGCATCATATTAAATCAAGAAATCAGGAGGTTAGCAACACAGGTAATTATCTTTCTAGTTTCCCTTTTTCTATCATGAAAATACTCTTTGAATATTTGCTCATCAATGTAGTAGAGTGGTCATCGTGCCTGTACCATTTATAATACAACAGTTGGATCAGATAAATCCAAAATACGATCAGGTTCTGGTTGGATACTGCAAGGAAACTTTAACATATGGTTAGCATATTTAACATGATGAAGCTTTCACACACAGCGTTCATGCATGCTATTCTCCACTTGCTGGTATTATGACTGGAATGTGTAAGAACATACCATCTGCTACAGGTGATCAGGGTTAAATGGTCACTGCATGCAAGGGAAGAGATCATACTTGAGCTTCTCCGTCATTTAAGGGGAAATGCCACAAGAATCATTTTAGAGAGAGAGAGGAAGTCTGCAAGGGAGATGTTGGAGGAGCAGGAAGCTGTCCGTGGCCGCTTGTTCACCATCCAGGATGTTATGCAGAGCACTGTTCGTGCATGGTTACAGGTACGCAAGTTCTGCGGCATGGCATTTTCAACAAAGTAGAGTTTTAGCTATTCCTGTGCTCTTCAGGTAGATTTCATTAGCTTAGCCGTTCCTTTGTTCTTGAGGTGGTTTTAAATTTGAAACTGATATAGTCCCAAAAATTAACTTTCTACAGGACAGAAGCCTTCGTATCACCCACAACCTGGCTATTTTCGGCGGTGGCGGCATAGTTCTATCCATAATCACCGGCCTCTTTGGAATCAACGTGGATGGCATACCGGGAGCTCAGAACACTCCGTACGCTTTTGGGCTGTTTGCGGGGCTTCTCTTCTTCCTCGGGATCGTCCTTGTTGGCGTTGGGTTGATGTATCTTGGGCTGACAAATCCAGTAACCAGTGAGAAGGTGAAGGTGCGGAAGCTGGAGCTCCAGCAGCTTGTTTCGATGTTCCAGCATGAGGCGGAGCAGCATGGGAAGGTGAGGGAAGGCCTGAGCCGGCACGGCTTGTCGCCGAGTTCCGCTGCGGCTTCGGGCGATGAAGGCTACATCTTGATTTCCTGATCTTGCTAATGCATGCCTCAAACTCTGTAGTGTAAGCTTAGGCCACGTTCGGGACCTGGTGTTTTGTCCCCGTGGGAAGTAAACTGATTCCAGTCCGATTCGTTCATGTGTCCTCAACAGGCGTACAGAAAAGAAAATCATATAGTACCTAACACGGTGTCTATCTTGTGTGTGATGATTGTCACTGAGGAGTTGGTATAAACAATATATAGAGATGATCAATACGATCCGAGTAACAGATTTGTTCTTTATTTGTGTGTGTGACTGGCGTTGCTAATGCCTAATGGTAACTTATTGTGGATGGGCCGTAACCTCCACTCTGGAAATAGCTTGGGACGGTTGGTTGCCTCCTGTCTGAATTAAGTTTGTTATATATCCAGCGAGCCTCCAGCTGGAGCGACCATTGTCAAAGCTCCAACGGCAGGTTGGAGCTTGCACGCTCTGTCGGGGACACAGCAGCTAAGGATGGTGGCTGCCGCCTAGGCCAGCTCTACCTTTCTGTTTGTTTCAACCTCCTTTTCGAAAAAAAAAACTTTCTGTTTGTTTGTACCATAAAATACTAGCAACCACTTTCCCTCAAAAAATAAATAAACACTAGCACCTTTGTTCCTAAATATAAGTCTTTTTAGATATTTCAATACGAACTATGGATGTATATGTAGACATGTTTTAGAGTGTAAAGTATGTAGTCTATATTTGAAATCTCTAAAAGGACTTATATTTATTAACAAGGGGGTACTTATCGACATAAGATTTGTGCACCTAAAAGGAGAGCCTTGCTGAATGGTGCGTACATTTGTGAATTCCAAGGAGTACAAGTTGGACAAGTGCAGCAACAACTGCACCAATGACCAACGAATGGTCCATTAGAAAAAGGAGGGGAGAAGCTGGCCAAGCTTGCAAAACAAGCAGACACTGATCATTGGCAGCCTGCAATCATGCGCACAAGCCAAAAATTATAGCCACCAAACGGATGTCTTTCAGTTTTCGCAATCAAAGGTGGCAAGTTTCAACATGTGAAGGACGCAAATGATTGGCCACGGCCACTGACACCAGCTCATTCCCCACAACGGAGTAAGTGTACTGCAGGTGCTCCTGGGTTCTCCCGTGGAAGACCACCCTGCACGCGCAATCGCGTGGACACCTTTGGCCACAGGTAAACAAGGCTTCTCACAAGGTACACCAACAGATTTATGATTTCATTTCATGGTAGAACTTTAGACCCATACAAGGATTCCATACATCGGCAAACGCAATCCGGTATCTATATATATAGTCATGCATTTCAATCAAATCAGTTCCTCCTGGTAGCTCACTGACAATAACTCAAGACGAAGAGAGTGCTTGCTTCTATGCTCCCCTAGAAGAAGACTAGACAAAACACTAAAGCAAACGAGTTATAAGACTCATCCACAGAAAACAGACAGTGAGGCAACTCTTTCAGGGGAGCATAGAAGCAACAATCCTCGGAAATCACAAAAAAAAAAAAAACGGAAATGAGCAGCTTGCACCTAACTGAATCCAACAACCTCCGGTATCTGCAAGCAAATTGCAAACCTGTTTCACTCACTCTACTCAAGTATTGAACATGTTTGATCAAATCAGCTGTCACTATCAAATAACTTAAGGTTTCCTATTTGTTTGGGGGTTTGTTCACAACTGGAGCTTCAGGCATCAGCACTGTTTGATAGCTCCTCTACTGACTGCTGCGACTCTAGATCGATGCTTCCCATCTGGCTGTGCTTCTTCTCATCCTGTCATTATTTAACAAAAGAAGCATACAGTTAGTTATGTGGCAAGAGTAAAAGCTCTGAAATTCGGTGGTAAAGACACAGAGAACACGGATAAGAAACCAACATACTTCTTGGTATGCTTTCTGAACCGCTTCAAGCATTTGGACAACATGGCTCATCTTCGGCCTCTTGTCGGCGTCGGGATCGACACACTTGAGGCCAACCAAAATTGCCCGCTTAAGGGCACGCTTAGGTGGTTTAACCTCAAGGCCTGGGTCCACAACCTCCTCTGCCCTCTTTGTGCTAACCATCATTTTAAGCCACTCTACAAGATTTGACTGAAGCAACAGCAAAAAAGAGGTGTAAGGACCTCTAACAGAAAGGAATTAGATCAAATTGCTTGAAATGGGATAAGCTATAGCCGTACCTCATCTGCAGGCTTACTGTAGTCAACTGGATCCCTAGCTGTAATGCATTCCAACAACACAACTCCAAAACTGTAAATATCACTCTTTTCATTCAGCATCCCACTATTCGCGTACTCAGGCGCAACATACCTATCATCAGATCAAGAGGAAGATTAGGAGATGTGTTTCCAAAAGCACAGAAAAACTTAGCGGGGAAGGAGTAGAAAGAGAGCTATACCCATATGTTCCCATCACTCTTGTATTGATATGGCTTGCGTCGGAATCCAGAAGTTTCGCTAACCCAAAATCAGAAACCTTGCTGTTGAATTCGGTATCAATTAAGATATTACTTGACTTGATATCTCGGTGGACGACTTTGGGGTCTATTGCTTCGTGAAGGTATGCAAGCCTGAAAATCATGATCGAACGTGCATTAGCATGTAAGTACTCCCTCCGTCCGGAAAAATTTGTCCCTCAAACTGATGTATCTAGCACCAAGTTAGTGCTAGATACATCCATTTAAGGAACAAGCCTTGGACAAGTTTTTCCAGACGGAGGGAGTACTAGTCAACAGTCTCACGTGAAATTTATCTGTTCATTTAACATGATATCAGGAGATGGTCGTAAAAGAAGTCCACATGCCAAACTTACGCTTTTGCTGTCCCAAGCAGAATCTTCATACGGCTTTCCCAACTAAGGATACCATGTTGACTCATGGCCCCATGGAGCCATTGTTCTAGGTTGCCATTGTTTACATACTCATACACAAGCATTCTGCAGGTGAGAAGAACCATGCTTTAGTTCGGAGTCGTTTATCTGGTAAGGAATAATAATCTTGAAACCAGATGACAGGAAAAACACAAACTAGCTAGCATTATCGCAAAACGAAGGAACACAAACAATGTCCTTCTCATGGTATTAATTATCCATTTTCAATCACGATTCTTCAGAACAGGAAGTCTGGCGGAGATATGATGATGAACTTGCACAAGGTGGATGCATTATGCACACAAGCTAATTCTAGTAGCTTCTATAATATTTCAAGATGAAAAGTAAAATAAAGGGAAGAAATGTGTCACCTGTGTATCCCTTCAACGCAGTACCCCAAAAGGCGCACCAGATTCTTGTGCCGAACATGACCTATGGCTTCAACTTCAACTCTAAATTCCTTCTCTGCCTGCCCTCTGGAAACCCAATTAACAAACATTAGTTCCAAGTTAATATCACAGTGAATTCAACAAGATAACATACACTTACACATTGTTTAGGATCTTCTTCACAGCCACCTCAGTCCCATTCATAAGCCGGCCTTTGTAGACAACTCCATAGCCACCCTCCCCAAGGATATTACTCTTGGCAAACCGATTTGTCGCAAACTCCAGGTCCCTCAAGGTAAACCAGTGGCCCCAGCCCAAATGTGACAGCTCAGGCAGGCCAACCAGCGGTGAAGTAGATGTAAATCCATATGGTGAACTCCCTGCCCTCTTTGGACCTGAGCTGTTGTAGTCCTCAGAGTATGAGCTTCCAGCCTTCTCTATGTTGTACACTGAGCTGCATTGGCTGAAGGCGTCCACGTCGAGAGATCTAGTCTCTGCCAAAGGTGGTACACTCTTCATCTGTGTGTATTTGTCATGCACTGGCATGAAGGCCACTTCGCTGCTGTCATTCACACTCTGTGAGTCAACTCCTTTGTCAATGTTGATTTCCTTGGACACAATAGGGATTTCTGTTTGCGATGTAGTGTCGAATCCGTTCACCGCCTTGTTCTTCCTTCGGATGGAAAGCCACAGTACTATGATGAACAGGATTGCCATCAGGATCCCAATGCCAATGGCAATCAGAACCCATACTCTCAGGCTAAACACAGGTGTTGTCCGCGACAATGCCGCGGTGATGGAATTGTCGGATGACGACATGTTATCTTCGGTTGGTCTGACGAACAATCGTATGGGATGTTTGCGAAATTCAGAGTCCTGTGCCGTTTGCCGAAGGAGTTTATTTTACAAACTTATCCTGACTGATTTATCTGTACCAAGAAAAAGGTGCATTAGCCAGCAGGGGAATCCAAGGTAGCACATGCACAAAACTACAAAAGTAAAGGGGTAAATTTGTCTCTGCAAGAAAAAGGTGCCGCACATGATAGCACAATTCTTCCCTCCTGGAGAAAGAAATTATCACTTGCATATTGATGGAGAAAAAAGCTCGGAGCAAGCAAACAAATCAAACAGCAGCATGGTCATTGCAGGACGGGAGAACTCGTGATGAACTCTGGCTGGGGTCTGGACCGTGAATCCAACAACCGCAAATAAAAAGGTCAAAAATACATCAGCCGCTACACGCAGGGCGCTTGAAACAATCCAGACAACAATGTACTAGAATGGATTTCAGTTCCGGTCCAACACACCATGAATCGCAAGAACCAACACGATTCAGATGAACAAGTCAAATCTTTAGAGAGAGAGAGGGAGATGCGGATGGGTCCGAGGAAGATCAACGGGTCGGGGAGAAGGAAGAATCAAGAAAGTACCTTGACAGGACGCCCAATCCAGCCCCATTGGACAGGGATTCCGTCAACAGGTCCAGCTCCGCCCCCTCGGAAGTCAGAACCAGAAAAGCCCGGTGCTTGCTGGGCGCTGCTCCCGCTTGTGTGGAGTGGCGGAGAAATGCGGAGACGGGGGAAGGGCAAGTGACCTTTGCTTCTCGGCGAGAGAGAGGGAGCCGGAAAGACGAACACAGCACACACATGCACACATTAAGAGAGAGAGAGAGAGAGAGTAAAGGGGAAGCAAAGGGGAGGGGAGGGGGGAGGAGGAGGAGAAGGGGTTGCAGTGTTTGGAGTTAAAGGTGAGGAAAAAAGATGGAACCCATTAAAATGGAGGGGGGTGGTTATTAAGGAAAATAAGAATGGGGGAAGGAGGGAATTAATGGTGGGTTTGGTTGAGGACTGCATGTGGCCGGTGAGGTAAGAAGAGAAGATTACACAAGGGAAGTCAAACGTCCAGGGGCTCCCTCCGCTGGCTCCTCTCATGGAAACGCCAATCCTATTGGCAAAATCATACCTTGTTGGGATTAATTGACTACTTCCCTAGACCCTGGTTAGGATGCCAATTTTTAAAACTCCACCTTAATTACGCCCGTGTTATTTTAAACTACCGAGGGTTGCATGAATCTTAAGGCGGCGTGGTTTAGAGAAGAGATTGTTGCGGGCGGCGCCTTTGCCCGGTCTATAGTTCTTAGTGCGTCACTTGGTCAAAAAAGATTTTTGTTTGAATCCGATCGGTTGCTTTGAGATATTGTGATAAAGGTCACGACGTATGGTGATACTTGGGTCTGTGGTTGATGAAACACCTGGATTCTCTAGTTTTCGTGTACATCGCTACCATGACGCATGGTTTTAATTGTCCTTCTATTGGATGAGTCAATAGAATTTGACCATCTGTCGTTTATGGACGTAGGGAACATTCATCAAGTTGACGAATAATGTTGGATAGTGAAATATTTGCATTCATCAGCGGTCATATGTGTTATTGTGGCATACAAGTCTATCTAGTTCTTTCGATTGGTCAGACATCTACGAGTTTGAATACTACAAAGCATCAACGTAACAGATAGATTTCATCGGAACGCGTTTTATTTTATAGATAGATACATTTAGAGGAGGGGTTTTTATGAGCGGCGCCTTTGCCTGGTGTGCATCACTTGATGAGAAAAGATGTTGCATGACCTGTTGTGACATAGGTCCATAACGCATGGCAACATATTGGCAAAATCACCCTTTGTTGCCAATTTTTAAAACTCCACTTTATTTACGACCTCTATTATTTCAAACTACCAAGAATCTCCTAAAAGTTTAGGGGAGAAATTGTTGCAGGCGACGCCTTTGCTTGTTTTATAGTTCTTAGAGCGTCATTTGGTCAAAAAAGATTTTTTGTTTGAACCCGACCGATTGCCATGAGATATTGTGATAAAGGTCCATGACGTATGGTAATACTTGGATCTGTTATTGATGAAGCACTTGGATGTCTCTGGTTTCCATGCATATCGCTACCGTGACGTATGGTTTTAGTTGTCTTTCTATTAGATGAGTCAGTAGGATTTGACCATCTATCGTTTATGGATGTAGGGAACATCCATCAAGTTGACGAATAATGTTGGATAGTAAACATTTGCATTTTAGCATCGGTCATATGTGTTATTGTGGCATACGAGTTTATCTAATTCTTTTGATTCCTCAGATATTTATATCTAAACACTACAAAGCATCAACATAACAGGTAGATTTCATCGGATCACTTTTTATTATATAGATAGATACATTTAGAGGAGGAATTTTTGTGAGTGGCGCCTTTGCCTAGTGTGCATCACTTAATGAGAAAATATATTGCCATGAGCTATTGTGACATAGGTCCATAACGCATGGCAATATATTGGCAAAATCAGACTTTGGGATTAATTGACTACTTTCTTAGACCTTGGCTAGGATACCAATTTTTATAACTCCACTTTAATTATGGCCCCTATTATTTCAAACCACCAAATCACACGAATCCTAAAGCGGCATGCTTTAGGTGAGAAATTGTTGGGATTGATGCCTTTGCTTGGTTTACAGTTTTTAGTGTGTGACTCGGTCAAAAAATATTTTTGATTGAACCTGATCGGTTGCTATGAGATATTGCGATGAAGGTCCATGATGTGTGGTGATACTCAGATATGTGGTTGATGAAACATTTGTATTTCTCTAGTTTTCATGTATATCACTACCATGAAGATGGTTTTAATTATCCTTCTATTGGATGAGTCAATAGGATTTGACAATCTACCTTTTATGGACATAAGGAACACCCATTAAGTTGACGAATAATGTTGGAGAGTGAAACATTTGCACTCATCATCAGTCATATGTGTTATTGTGGCATACGAGTTTATCTAGTTCTTTCGGTCGGTCAGGCATCTACATTTGAACACTAGAAGTCATCAACATAACATATAGATTTCATCAAATCGCTTTTTATTTTATAGATAGATACATTTAGAGGAGTGATTCTTGTGAGCTACACCTTTTGCTGGTGTGCATCACTTAATGAGAAATTATGTTGCCATGAGTTGTTGTGACGTAGGTCCATAACACATGGCAATATATTGGCAAAATCACGCTTTGGGGATTGATTGACTACTTTCTTAGACCTTGGTTAGGGTACTAATTTTAAAAGTCCACTTTAATCATGGCTTGTATTATTTCAAACTACCGAGAGTTGCACGAATCCTAAAGAGGCATGGTTTAGGGGAGAAATTGTTATGGGCGGCGCCTTTGCTTGGTTTATAATTCTTAGTGCGTGACTCGGTCAAAAACATTTCTAGTTGAATCCGATCGGTTGCCATGAGATATTGTGGTAAACTTCCATGATGCATGGTGATACTTGGATCTCTGGTCGATGAAACACTTGGATTTCTCCGGTTTTCATGTATATCACTACCATGACATATTGTTTTAATTGTCCTTCTATTAGACGAGTCAATAGGATTTGACCATCTACCGTTTATGGATGTAGGGAACATCCATCAAGTTGACGAATAATGTTGGATATTAAAACATTTGCATTCATCATCGGTCATATGTGTTATTGTGGCATATGAGTTTATCTAGTTCTTTCGACCGGTCAGACATCTACAGATGAGCACTACAAGGCATCAATGTAACAAACAGATTTCAACAGATCGTCATTTATTGTATAGATAGCTACATTCCTGGTGTGCATCACTTAATGAGAAAAGTGTTGGGAAACATAGTAGAAAACAAAATTTTCATCCTACGATCATGATCCCAGAAAAACTATGAAGATGCATTAAGAGGTTTAAATCGGATTGTTACCAACAACGAGTTGGAGCGGAAGAACAATTGGTGTATATCGTTGATGAAGTCTCTCGAACTGTTCACAAACAATCCTTCGAACCGAAGACCGAAAGCACGACCTCTCCACGGATTGCACGGTTACGAGCTTCACGATCCGATGGTGATTCGCTGTCGAGAGCTAGACGTCGTCGAAGAACTAGAGGAGGGAGAAGAGAACCTCACAGGGGTTCTCTATTATGAGGTTTAGAGAAAACTAGAACTAGCTCTAATCTAGATCAAGTCTAAATTATAACTAGATCAACTAAAGAGAACTAGAGGAGAAACTTGTGTCTCAAAGGGGTCAAAACCTCTAGTATATATATGTGTAGCGGAGAGGGGAAGGGTGGCCGACTTGGGGAAGGGTTCCCCTCCCCTTGCGTTGGCCCTAGGGGGAGGTGGAGCTCCAATTCGGCCTTAGGGTCCATTAATTCTCCTCTAATAGGCCTTTATGTATTTTCTTTAGCCCGTTGATTTTAAATAAATCCTCGGGACCTCACAAATCACAATAATATTGCAGACATTTATAATTTATATTTAAGTCCGCGAAAACAATTTCCACCTATATATTAATTCCCAATATTACTCGGTACTACCCGAAACACTTTCGATGATCCCGAAACGCTTCTGGTTTCTCTCAAAACTATTTATTTTATTCTCAAAACTATTCAGACATTTTTTTTTCATATTACTAACTCCTATAGAACTCAATATATCATAATCCCTTAAGCATGTGACCCTGCAAGTTCAGTAAAATATAAACATGAACGAAAACACCTTTCGTTCAATGATCAATAGCAGAATCGTGGACATCCATAATGATCCTTATACTTACACGAATGATATCCAAGTGAACCGTTGGTTATCATATGTCATTCCCTTTGCTTCGCGATACATTACAAAACCTGGGGTGAGATATATTGGTATCCCCGTGAGTCATTCACATGCTCACTGTACCTGTCTCCTCGTTATTGGTTTTGTTCTTATTTCTCATTGTCGTGTTCTGGTATCCCTATGACAGAGTCACCTGTGTCTGGCCAAACGATGATGGATGTCGTCACACTGAGAGAACCCTAAGAATATCTCTCCATGGTCGGAGGAGCAAATCCCAGTCTCGAGCTATCTAGTTTCTCGACATACATTTTCAATGAACCCGTAAGTTGCCGGTATGATCACCCTGTTGCGAATGACTTTTGAACAACCCCGAAGAGCAATGTACGGTATGGAGTGACTCGATAATCTTATGGACAAGGAATTATACATACGTTAACTCCTGTGTTATGAAGTAAAGACTTCAGACGATATAATCTCTTAAGTATAACAAACAACTTGGGTCAATTGACATGAGAGTTCTACCATCGTGCTCTCAAATGTTATTGGCATATGCCTTTGATCAGCAAAATAGAATTATCATTATAACACCTGAGCTTATCCTAGAGGCAAGACTATAATCATGTTTTACCGTTTATGCTTCTACACGTGCTTATGTGTTTTCCTCTGAACCAATTATTCAAGAACCATAGGAGTTATATAATAGAATATAAACATTAACGATAAACTTGGAAATAAATAATACAAATATTAGTGCCTCTAGGGCATATTTCCGATAAAAATATGTTGTCACGAGTTGTTGTGACGTAGGTCTATAACCCATGGTGACATATTGGTAAAATCACACTACGGGATTAATTGACTACTTTCTTAGACCCTAGTTAGGATACTAATTTTAAAACTCCACTTTGATTACGGCCCCTATTATTTCAAACAACTGAGAATCGCATGAATCCTAAAGTGGCATGGTTTAGGGGAGAAATTTTTGCGGATGGCACCTTTGCTTGATTTATTATTCTTAATGCGTCACTCCGGTCAAAAATATTTTTGTTTGAACCTCAGTTGCCATGAGATATTGTGGCAAAGGTCCATGATGTACGCTGGTACTTGGATCTATGGTTGATGAAACACTTGGATTTCTGTGATTTTCGTGTATATCTCTACCATGACGTATGGTTTTAATTGTTTCTTCTATTAGATTAGCCAATAAGATTTGACCATCCACCGTTTATGGACGTAGGGAACATCCATCAAGTTGACGAATAATGTTGGATATAAAACATTTGCATTCATCATTGGTCATATGTGTTATTGTGGCATATAGTTTCTTTCGACCGGTCAGACATCTACATATGAACACTAGAAAACATCAATGTAACAGATAGATTTCATCAGATCGCCTTTTATTGTATGGATAGATACATTTAGAGGAGGGATTTTTGTGAGCGGCGCCTTTTCTTGGTGTGCATCACTTAATGAGAAAAGATGTTGCCAAGATTTGTTGTGATATAGGTCCACAACGCATGGTAACATATTGGCAAAATCACACTTTGGGATTAATTGACTAATTTCTTAGACCCTGGCTACGATACTAATTTTAAAACTCCACTTTAATTATGACCTCTAGTATTTCAAACTACCAAGAATCACACAAATCCTAAAGCGGCATGGTTTAGGGGAGAAATTGTTGCGGGCGGTGCCTTTGCTTGGTTTATAGTTCCTAGTGCGTCACTCGGTCAAAAGGATTTTTGTTTGAACCTGATCAATTGCCATTAGATATTTTGGTAAAGGTCCATGACGTATGCTGATACTTGGATTTGTGGTCGATAAAACACTTGGATTTCTCTGGTTTCTGTGTATATCGCTACCAGGACGCATGTTTTATATCATCCTTATGCTAGATGAGTCACTAGGATTCTACCATCTACTAAATGTAGGGGACTGTAACACCCCAAGTGTGATCCTTCCTATTTTGTAACGTATCCAACCTTGGTCATGAGTATTTTCATGTGGGTTTTATGATTTATGGCTTCATCATGTTGTTTTGCATTGTTCCTTAATTTGTTGCATGTCATGCCCGTCATTGTTATGTTGCATTGTGCCATCCTATGTTGTTGCCAAGATCATCTCATGTGCATCTTGGTATTCATCTTGTTATGCTTGCACTATGTTTGTTAATGTTGCTCGCCTATGCATTTGGCCCATGCATCATCACCTCCTCCCTTCTTCTCCCTTTCATTTTTCAAGTGGCATTTTACCCTCTTCCAAGAATGTTCAGTATTTTCCTATAAATCCTTCACCATGCCTTATACCTCTCTGTCAAATTTCATCCCATTTGGAGTTGTTTTGGCTGGGTTTAAAAATGGCCCAAGTTTGAATTTTATTCAAACTTGCATTATTTTTCTACCTCTAAAAATGTCCAAAGCAATTTGTTCAAATAATACATAATTCCAGGAGTCTAGGGGTATATTTGTTTCTTACACACCCCTCTCCACTATTCCTGTGCTTATGTCTTTATTTTTCTGTCTGAAGAAACAGAAAGAAATAAGTAGTAGTAGCAGCGGCTGCAGCCCAGCAGCAGTGTGCTACTTGTGAGCTGCGTTGGGCTTTCCTCGAAGAGGAGAGGATGATGCAGTACAGTAGAGATAAGTATTTCCGTCAGTTAAGAACCAAAGTTATCAATCCAGTAGGAGAACCACACAATATCTCGTGAACAACACCTACACACAAAATAACAAATAATTGCACCCAACGCAAACAAGGGGTTGTCAATCCCTTGGAGATTTATTGCAAGGATAAAATCTCGTAGTGATATATAGACAAACAAAAACACAAAATAAAATAAAGTAAATAAAATTGCAGCAAGGTATTTTTGGATTTTAAAATATGATAAAGATAAGACCCGGGGGCCATAATTTTCACTAGAGGCTTATCTCTTGAACATAGCACATGGTGGGTAAACAAATTACTTTCGGAATTTGATAGAAAAGTGAATAACCAGGCAATGATCATGTATATAGGCATCACGTCTGAGACAACTAGACCGACTCATCCTTGCATCTACTACTATAACTCCACACATCGACCGCTATCCATCACGCATCTAGAGTATTAAGTTCATAAAGAACGGAGTAACGCCTTAAGCAAGATGACATGATGTAGACAAAGTAAACTCAATCAATATGAATACACCCCATCTTTTTTTCCTTAATGGCAATGATACAAGTACGTGTCATGTCCCCTTCTGTCACTAGGATTGGGCACCGAAGATCGAACCCATTGCAAAGCACCTCTCCCAATGCAAGATAAACCAATCTAGTTGGCCAAACCAAATGGATAGATCAGAGAGAATACAAAGCTATAATAATCATGCATATAAGAATTCAGAAAAGACTCAAACACTATTCATGGATAATCTGATCATAAACTCACAATTCATTGGATCCCAACAAACACACCACAAAAAGGATTACATCAAATAGACTCCAAGAACATCAAGGAGAATATTGTATTGAAGATCAAAGAGAAAGAAGAAGCAATCTAGATACTAGCTATGGACCCATAAGTCTATGGTAAACTACTCATACATCATCGGAAGGGCAAGAAGGTTGATGTATACTACTTGTGAGCTGCGTTGGAATTTCCCCGAAGAGGAGAGGATGATGCAGTATGATATGTCTCCATCGTATCTACTTTTCCTAACACTTTTCCTCTTGTTTTGGACTCTAATTTGCATGATTTGAATGAAACTAACCTGGACTGACGTTGTTTTCAGCATAACTACCATGGTGTTGTTTTTGTGCAGAAATAGAAGTTCTCAGAATGGAACGAAACTTTGCGAGGATTTTTTATACAATAAAAGATAATTTCTGGAGCCAAGAACCACCAGAAGGGGGTACCTGGGTGGGCACAACCCACCAGGGCGCGCCACCCCCTCCAGGCGTGCCTAGGGGGTTGTCCCCACCTGGTGGCCCCGCAGACCCTGAAGCCGACACTATAAAATCCTACTTTTCCAAAAAAATGAGGGAGAAAGAATTATCGTGTTTCACGAGACGGAGCCGCCGCCATCTTCTGTTCTTTAGGAGGCCAAATCTGGAGTCTGTTTGGGGCTCCAGAGAGGGGGATCTTCGATCTTCATCATCACCAACCCTTCTCCATCGCCAATTCCATGATGCTCCCCACCGGAAGTGAGTAATTCCTTCGTAGGCTCGCTGGTCGGTGACGAGTTGGATGAGATTCATCATGTAATCGAGTTAATTTTGTTAGGGCTTGATCCCTAGTATCCATTATGTTCTGAGATTGATGTTGCTATGACTTTGCCATGCTTAATGCTTGTCACTTTGGGCCCGGGTGCCATGATTTCAGATCTGAACCATTTATGTTATCACCATTATATCTATGTTCTAGATACGATCTTGCAAGTTATAGTCACCTACTATGTGTTATGATCCGGCAACCCCGGAGTGACAATAGCCGGGACCACTCCCGGTGATGACCGTAGTTTGAGGAGCTCATGCATTCATCGTGTGTTAATGCTTTGTTATGGTTCGTTATTAAAAGGAGGCCTTAATATCCCTTAGTTTCCAATAGGACCCCGCTGCCACGGGAGGGTAGGACAACATATGTCATGCAAGTTCTTTCCATATGCACGTATGACTATTTACGGAATACATGCCTACATTATATCTAGAACTAGAGTTAGTGCCGCATCGCCCTAGGTTATGACTGTCTCATGATGAATATCATCCAACGAATCGCCGATCCAATGCCTATGATTTTCCTACATACTCATCTTGCTAAGTTACTACTGCTATTGTTACTACCGCACTTGCTACAAAACTACTGCTATCGCTGTTACTGTTACTATTGCTGTTGTTACTCCTATTAAAACTATCATACCACTTTGCTACTGATCACTTTGCTGCAGATAATTAATCTCCAGGTGTGGTTGAATTGACAACTCGACTGCTAATACTTGCAAATATTCTTTGGCTCCCCTTGTGCTGAATCTATATTTGGGTTGTATACTCTACCGTCAAAAACTTTTGCGATCCCATATACTTGTGGGTTATCAAGACCTTTTTCTGGCGTTGTTGCCGGGAGCATAGCAATATTTGTTGAGTCACTTGGGATTATTATAAAATTGTCACTATGAAGAATCTGAAGGATGCTAAGACTAAGATTTTTCCCTCTAAGATGAGGGGAGGTAAGGGACTGCCATCTAGCTCCGCACTTGATTCACCTTCTGTTATAAATGGACTTGCAACACCACCACATGCTATTAATTCTGATATGTCACAAGTTATGGATGATGCTACTTCTACTATGAATGCTACTCATGATGATGCTAGTACCTTCCTTGATGATAATGTGCCACTAGGTGAATTTCTTGATGAACAAATTGCTAGAGTAAGGCATCATGATATTGTTGAAACTGATGATGAGCTTGAAACTAAAAATCTTGAAACACCTATTAGAACTAGCCATCCTAGATATGAATTGCCAAAGGTACCGGAAGGTTATGTTATGGGTGAGGAGGCAAGTTGAGATATTCTTGCTTGTAAGGATAGATATGATCTAGAAAAATTATTATGCAAGTATAAAGAAAGATCTTTGAATGCTAGAATGAAATATGATCCTAAGTTTGCTACTTCACCTATCTTTATTGATGATAAGGATTATGAATTCTCTGTCGACCCAGAGTTAATTACTTTGGTTGAATCTGATCGATTCCATGGTTATGAAACTGAAACTATTGTGGCACATCTTACTAAGTTGAATGACATAGCCACCCTTTTTGCTCATGATGAGAAGATTTGCTATTACTACATCCTCAAATTATTTCCGTTCTCATTAAAGGGTGATGCTAAAGCTTGGTACAATACTCTTGCTCCTGGTCATGTGCGTAGTCCCCAGGATATGATTTATTACTTCTCTGAAAAATATTTCCCTGCTCATAAGAAACAAGCTGCCTTGTAGGAAATATTTAACTTTGTGCAAATTGAAGAAGAGAGTCTCCCACAATCTTGGGGGAGGCTTCTCCAATTTCTTAATGCTTTGCCTGATCATCCTCTTAAGAAAAATGAAATACATGATATCTTCTATAATGGACTAACCGATGCTTCTAAGGATTTCCTAGATAGTTGTGCTGGTTGTGTTTTTAGGGAACGAACTATTGAGTAAGCTGAAGAATTATTGAATAACATGTTGACAAATTATGATGATTGGACTCCTCCTAAAACACCGCCTAAACCCACTCCAAAAAGAGGGGTATTTTATATTTCACTCTTGAAGATATGCAAGAGGCAAAAAAATCTATGAAGGAAAAAGGTATTAAAGCTGAGGATGTAAAAAATTTACCTCCTATTGAAGAAATACATGGGCTTGATACACCACCACCACCTAAGGTGGTAGAGGTAAATTTTTTAATGAAATTCAATGATAGTGATAATCCTCATAACAAACATCCTAGTCAATGCCTTTATGAGTTTGATAATTACATTAGAAAGCAAGATCACTTCAATGCAAATGTTATGAAACAATTGAAATACAACTCTGATATGATTGCTCGCTTAAGTGACTTGTTATTTTGAATTTCATATGATGTTAGAGGTGTAGGAAAGCATGCTTCTATGGTTCAAACTCAACTAGAACAAGTTACTAAATCTCAAAGAGAGCTTCTTGATGAAATGAACAATAATATAAGTGACTTTGCTGTTAGAGTAGCAACTAGAGGAGGTAAAATGACTCAGGAACCACTTTATCATGAGGGACACCCTAAGAGAATTGAACAAGATTCTCAAAGAATTAACACTGATGCATCTAGTCCTTCTAAAAAGAAAAGAAAAGAAGAAAAATGATAGGACTTTGCATGCCCATAGTGAACCTGAAGTAGAAAAACCTCATGATAACACTACAAAAAAAAAACTTTCATGATGATACGCGTTTGTCACAGTAGGTCACGGTTTTTGTCATGCATGTACATCCATGACGATTTTATGACAGAATTAAGATAGTCATGCATGTGCTGTCATAGAAGTGTTCCATGATATTACCAAAATTATCATCACGGAAGTGTCCACTTCCATGATGATAAATCGCGCGTCGTAGAAGTGCTTTTGTCAAGGGTGACTGACACGTGGCATCCACCGTAACGGGTCACCGTTAAGCTATCAGGTTCCAGTTTGGATCCGATAACCCGTTAACAGCCCCGACCAATGGGGATGTTCCATGTGTAAAATTCTCATTTGCCAAAGGAAACACGTGTCATCTCGTCATTGGGACATATGTCATCCCTACAATGGACGAAAGACCCCTATGATATGTCGACACGTGGACAGCCCAACAATGGCCCATTTAAGGTAAAAAAGGCCGGCCCAGCTAAAGGCCCACCATATTTTTTCCGACACTAGTGGGCTGGCCCGTTAATAGCCTGCCATGTTTTGGGTCAAATTGAGGCCCATATCAGATCAGTCATGTTCATAGCCTGCCGTGTTTTGGGCCAAATTACGGCCCATATCAGATCAGGCCCGTTAACAGGCCTCTGTTCTTTTGGGCCCATTCTAATCCAGGTTTGTATTTCAGCCTGTTAAAAGGCTCGTTTACTATCGTGGATTTGTCACAGTAGATGTCCTAGTGTGAGGACTTAGTCGCGAGGCCAACACATCTATGTGGTAGATTGAGAGGGGTTGGGCGGAATTGAGAGACGCAATATAAGACATGGATTTACACAGCTTCGGGCCCCGGGAAACATCATCCGGTAATAACCCTACATGTTGTTTGTGGCTAGGTCTCATTATGATCATGAGGGACTCGTCAGTAAGCCGGCTCTTTGTGTCCAGCCCTAGAGATTGTTTCTTCTTACTTGTCCCTCTTTGGGGAGCCCTGCCCTATAAGTTGAAGGGGCGGATTACATGACTAGTCCTAGTAGGATTAGGATTACTCTATTACAGGTGGAGTCCTAGTCTTGCTTCCTTTGTAAGGGAATATTCCTTATGCTTTCCTCTTAAGCCGGCCCATCATAACATAAGCCGACCTTCTGGGTCTTGGGCCTAGTCTTCTAATTGACCTGCCGTCGGGGCCATTAGTGAGTCGCCAGGCTTGTGAGTCGTCAGACCAGTGAGCCGCCAGACTCGTAAGTCCCCAATCCTCCGGAGGGTTGCCAATGAAGCCGCCACGGTCTCTTCTCACCTCGCAGCCACAACTTCGTTCAGTTACGGCGTACCACCGTGGCCTTGACCCGCCGCTGTGCCTATGAGCCACCGCCCGGGCCCTGCAGCCGATTTGTGCCGGCTCTACCCCGAGCTGCGTTGGTCTCCCGCGCACGTACTCGCAGCCACCGTGGCTTGTTGCGTTGTCAGCTTCCTCCGAGCCGAGGCAAGGCGAAGGCAGACCCGGCCGGCGACTTGCAGCGCGGGTGACGGTGAGTCAAGTCCACGCAGCAGCAGCGGTTCGTAGGAAGCTGACAATGCAACGAGCCACGGCGGCTGCGAGTACGTGCGCGGGAGACCAGCACAACGCAGGGCAGAGCCGGCACAAATTCGTGGCAGATCCTGGGCGGCGGCTCACAAGCGCGGCGGCGGGTCAAGGCCGTAGTGGCACGCCATAACTGAACGAAGTTGTGGCCGCAAGGTGAGAAGAGACCGCAGCGGCTTCATTGGTAACCCGCCGGAGGATTGGCGACTTACGAGTCTGGCGGGTCACTGGTCTGACGACTCACAAGCCTGGCGACTCACTAATGGCCCCGACGACAGGTCAGTTAGAAGACTAGGCCCAAGGCCCAGAAGGCCGGCTTATGTTATGATGGGCTGGCTTAAGAGGAAAGCATAAGGAATATTCCCTTATAAAGAAGCAAGATTAGGACTCCACTTGTAATAGAGTAATCCTAATCCTACTAGGACTAGTCATGTAACCCGCCCCTTCAACTTATATAAGGAGGGGTAGGGCTCCCCAAAGAGGGATAAGTAAGAAGAAACAATCTCTAGGGCTAGACACAAAGAGACGACTTACTGACGACTCCCTCATGATCATAATGAGACCTAGCCACAAACAACATGTAGGGTTATTACCGGATGATGTTTCCCTGTAGCGACCAGACCTCAAACAGTCTAGTCTCTGTGCATCAGTGTCATCCCTGGATCGGTAATGCTGACATGCACAGTACTTGAGGATTTATAATAGAGTTTCAATCACACACTTATTACATCAAACGTCTCAAAAGAGAACTTATTACAAAAATATGGCTTAAGGCCATCTAAATAAGATAACAACGGAAGGCTTGGCAGATAAAGCGAGTCCGTCAACTCCAACGGCATAGCTGAGTGAACGACAAAGACCTATGGCACCTTACTCGTCGTTTGAAAAGTCTGCAACATGATATATTGCAGCCCGAAATGGGTCAGCACATGGAATATGCTGGCAAAGTAACACATAGAGTAATTAATAGAATAAATGCTATCGCTACATGCATATAAGGCTGGTGGAAAGCTCTATGGTTACTTTTTTTTGCATAAAACCAATTTTCCCCTACAACAAAGGAATACATTTTATTTAACTATCATGGTGGTTGTTAAACATCGAGAAGGTTTCTCCAACTCAATCCCAATTAAACAATATCATTAAACCCAACAAATTAATTTAGAGTGATGAGATCAACATGATAATCCAAGAACCAGATACTCAAAAATGTCCATAACCGGGGACACGGCTAACCAAGATTAGTTTGTACACTCTGCAGAGGTTTACGCACTTTTCCCCACAAGACTCGATCTCCTCTGTTAGATTTCTCGCACTACATGGTGTTTGAGAAACGGATGACCGAGACACAGTCTTTCAGAAACATTAAATCTTTACCCTGGGTGGACAGTTACACCTACTTCCCCTACATCTGCTAGCCCACCACTGAAAGAGGTCATGCAACCTACTCAACTATGCTAGAGCCCATAATAGCTTGTGGCTGCACATGGAAGTTTCTAGCATGAATAATCTTATGATCCCTTTGAGCCTGGGTGGCGAACCGTACGATGATCACACGGGTACTCCGAGATATCCTAGGACAACACTGGATTCTCTAGGTGCTCTGACAACCACTGGGTACTCCAGGGTGCCTCAACCAATCCACCCAGATGTGTATTTAAGTAGCCACCTTAAGTTAACCATTAATTAATAATACTCACATCTGTCATGGATACACTCACCCAATCCATGTCTACGAGCATAGCATAGCAATCTTGAGCATAACGTAGAAGTAACTCCCAAAGGTTTGATAGTAAAAGGACAATAGGTTCTACCTCATCATCTACTTCCCAAACCCACATGTTATTCAGATTCTAACCATGCAATGTTTGAGGACTGGGACTAATGCATAAAAACATGGGTAATAGGGAGATATGATCAAAGTGTTACTTGCCTTGCTGATGATCCGTGATGTCTACTACACAACCTTCTTCTTGTAGACGTTGTTGGGCCTCCAAATGCAGAGGTTTGTAGGACAATAGCAAATTTCCCTCAAGTGGATGACCTAAGGTTTATCAATCCGTGGGAGGCGTAGGATGAAGATGGTCTCTCTCATTTAAGAATTTCAGATATTGGTATTTTATTCAAACAACAAGCAAAGCAAAACAAAATAAAATGATGCTCCAAGCAAAACACATATCATGTGGTGAATAGAAATATAGCTCCAAGTAAAGTTACCGATAGACGAAGACGAAAGAGGGGATGCCATCCGGGGCATCCCCAAGCTTAGGCTCTTGGTTGTCCTTGAATATTACCTTGGGGTGCCTTGGGCATCCCCAAGCTTAGGCTCTTGCCACTCCTTATTCCATAGTCCATCAAATCTTTATCCTAAACTTGAAAACTTCACAACACAAAACTCAACAGAAAACTCGTAAGCTCCGTTAGTATAAGAAAATAAAACCACCACTTAGGTACTGTTGTGAACTCATTCTAAATTCATATTGGTGTAATATCTACTGTATTCCAACTTTTGTATGGTTCATACCCTCTGATAATACTCATAGATTCATCAAAAATAAGCAAACAACACATAGAAAACAGAATGTGTCAAAAACAGAACAATCTGTAGTAATCTGTATCATTCGAATACTTATGTAACTCCAAAAATTCTACCATATTAGGAAGACCTGAGAAATGTGTGTACCAATTCAGTTCAAAAAGAATCAGATCAAAATCACGTCTCTATGAATTATCAAAACTAATTTATTTGATGCAAAAGTTTCTGATTTTCAGCAGGATCAACACAACTATCACCGTAAGCTATCCTAAAGGTCTTACTTGGCACTTTATTGGAACAAAAGCTATAAAACAAGATTACTACAGTAGCCTAATCATGTGAACACACAAAAACAGTAAGGATAAGTATTGCCTCCCAACAAGCGCTATCATTTAACGCCCCTAGCTAGGCATGATGATTTCAATGATGCTCACATAAAAGATAAGAATTGAAACATAGCGGGAGCATCATGAAGAATATGACTAGCACATTTAAGTCGAACCCACTTCCTATGCATAGGGATTTTGTGAACAAACAACTTATGGGAACGATAATCAACTAGCATAGGAAGGTAAAATAAGTATAGCTTCGAAATTTTCAACACATAGGGAGGAAACTTGATATTATTGCAATTCCTACAAGCATATGTTCCTCCCTAATAATAATTTTCAATAGCATCATGAATGAATTCAACAATATAACCAGCACCTAAAGCATTCTTTCCATGATCTACTTGCATAGAAAACTTACTACTCTCCACATAAGCAAAATTCTTCGCATTCGGGATAGTGGGAGAATCATAAGAGACTCGAATACTATAAATTGTTTCCACATTAAAAGAGTAATGTTCAGAAAAAGGGTAATCATAATCATGACAAGTTTTATAAATATAATCATCACTACTTTTTATAGCATAAGTTTCATCACAATAATCATCATAAGTAGCAACTTTGTTCTCATCATAATCAATTGAAACCTCTTCCAAGATAGTGGAATCATTACTAAATAAAGTCATGACCTATCCAAATCCACTTTCATAATCATCACATTAAGATTCAACATCCTCCAAAATAGTGGGATCATTACTTCCTAAAGTTGACACTCTTCCAAACCGACTTTCATCAATATAATCATCATAAGTAGGAGGCATGCTATCATCATAACAAATTTGCATATCAAAACTTGGGAGGCTAACAATATCATCTTCATTAAACATAGCATCCCCAAGCTTGGGACAAATATTATTTGCAGCAAATATATTCTCAAATATGTCATCCTCATCAAACATAGCTTCCCCAAGCTTGGGCCTTTTCATATCATAAGCATAATCACTCTCATCATTAATAGTATGGATAGCACCAATAGTATAGTAATTATCATCATCATAATGAGTAGTAGGAGCAACATCATTTGGGAGGGATACATTTTTATCTTTTCTCCGTCTTTTCTTTTTCTTCTTCACATCATGTGTGGGTTGAATCCTCCTTTTGGAGCTCCTTATTAATGAGATTGGTTGAATAGAAGGCTCCTCCTCGTTACCTGATTCATCATAAGAAATAATAGGAGGATATTGGGAAGTTTCTTCCCTTTCATTAGTATTCTCTTCATCTTCTATTTGCTTTCTTTTCTTTATGTAATTGGCAATATAAGGGTTTTCAATGCAATTCACCGCACAATACATATAAATTTCCTCTAGATCAATATCAAGAAATTTCTTAAGGTTAATTTCTAGAATATGCTTAGTTGCATGTTTCAATTCTTCATAACCCAAAAGCAAACTAAGTTCAATATGATGTGCAAGGGAAATCAAGTCATCACAATTTTTGGACATGATTCGATCATGAAACAATTTGCATCGAAGATTTAAATGACCATGTACATTGCAAAGTTCACAAGTATGGCGGAGATATTTTAAATTTTCAGCACTCACATCTAGCCTTTCTTGCAACCTTTTAGTTTCTAAATACTTATGCCTCTTGCAAAATCTATCTTCTCTATTTGGTATGTACTTGCAAACTCTATGCACTCCACAAAAATCGACATACTTATAAGAGATATTTTCTAGTGCAATCATCATTAGTACTACGGATATTCAAGGAGTTCATACTAACAACATTGCAATCATGCTCATCATTCAAACATTTAGTACCAAACATTTTATAGACTTCTTCTTCTAGCAATTGAACACAATTTTCCTTTCCATCATTCTCACGAAAGATATTAGAAAGATGAAGCGTATGAGGCAAACTCAATTCCATTTTTTTTGTAGTTTTCTTTTATAAACTAAACTAGTGATAAAACAAGAAACTAAAAGCTTCGATTGCAAGATCTAAAGATATACCTTCAAGCACTCACCTCCCCCGCAACGGCGCCAGGAAAGAGCTTGATGTCTACTACACAACCTTCTTCTTGTAGATGTTGTTGGGCCTCCAAGTGCAGAGGTTTGTAGGATAGTAGCAAATTTCCCTCAAGTGGATGACCTAAGGTTTATCAATCCGTGGGAGGCGTAGGATGAAGATGGTGTCTCTCAAACAACCCTGCAACCAAATACAAAGAGTCTCTTGTGTCGCCAACACACCCAATACAATGGTAAATTGTATAGGTGCACTAGTTCGGCGAAGATATGGTGATACAAGTGCAATATGGATGGTAGATATAGGTTTTTGTAATTTGAGAAAAACAGCAAGGTAACTAATGATAAAAGTGAGCGTAAACGATATTGCAATGCTAGGAAACAAGGCCTAGGGTTCATACTTTCACTAGTGCAAGTTCTCTCAACAATAATAACATAAATAGATCATATAACTATCCCTGAACATGCAACAAAGAGTCACTCCAAAGTCACTAATAGCAGAGAACAACCGAAGAGATTATGGTAGGGTACGAAACCACCTCAAAGTTATCCTTTTTGATTGATCTATTCAAGAGTCCGTAGTAAAATAACACGAAGCTATTCTTTCTGTTCGATCTATCATAGAGTTTGTACTAGAATAACACCTTAAGACACAAATCAACCAAAACCCTAATGTCACCTAGATACTCCAATGTCACCTCAAGTATCTGTGGGCATGATTATACGATATGCATCACACAATCTCAGATTCATCTATTCAACCAACACAAAGTACTTCAAAGAGTGCCCCAAAGTTTCTATCGGAGAGTCAAGACGAAAACGTGTGCTAACCCCTATGCATAAGTTCACAAGGTCACTGAACCCGCAAGTTGATCACCAAAACATACATCAAGTGAATCACATGATATCCCATTGTCACCCTAGATAAGCACATGCAAGACATACATCAAGTGTTCTCAAATCCTTAAAGACTCAATCCGATAAGATAACTTCAAAGGGAAAACTCAATCCATTACAAGAGAGTAGAGGGGGAGAAACATCATAAGATCCAACTATAATAGCAAAGCTCGCGATACATCAAGATCGTGCCACCTCAAGAACACGAGAGAGAGAGAGAGAGATCAAACACATAGCTACTAGTACATACCCTCAGCCCCGAGGGTGAGCTACTCCCTCCTTGTCATGGACAGCGCCGGGATGATGAAGATGGCCACCGGTGAGGGATCCCCCGTCCGACAGGCTGCCGGAACAGGGTCCCAATTGGTTTTTGGTGGCTACAGAGGCTTGCAGCGGCGGAACTCCTGATCTATTGTGCTCCTCGATGTTTTTAGGGTATATGGACATATATAGGCGAAAGAAGTCGATCAGGGGCCCACGAGGGGCCCATGAGGTTGGGGGCGTGCCTAGGGGGGTAGGGCGCGCCTCCCTGCCTCGTGGCTTCCTCGTTGCTTCCCTTACGTACACTCCAAGTCTCCTGGATTGCTTCCGTTCCAAAAATAACTCTCCCAAAGGTTTCATTCCATTTGGACTCCGTTTGATATTCCTTTTCTTCGAAACATTGAAATAGGCAAGAAAACAACAATTTGGGCTGGGCCTCCGGTTAATAGGTTAGTCCCAAAAATAGTATAAAAGTGCTTAGTAAAGCCCATAAACATCCAAAACAGATAATATAATAGCATGAATACTTCATAAATTATAGATACGTTGGACACGTATCAATCCGCAAAACCTAGAGACTCGTAGTAGCACACTTCGCACTTCGGGAATTGTATCGCAAACATACAAAGGCATACATAAGCACTCAAACTAACAGCACGGGTAAAACTCGAATATGAAGATTTAACCAGAAGTTCAACTGAAGAACTCTGGTTTGCAAAAAGAATCAAATCAAACGGAGCAACAAAACTCAAACTACATAAGAAACAAGAATCATTTACTAATCTGGACTAAAGTCAAATTTTACAGTACCAAAATCATGTTCAAGTTGGTTAAACAGAAAGAGGGCTCCGAGTCGAAGATCTAGGCGCTTGTTTCATCTAATTTGAATAAACGAGCGAAAAGATAAACTAGATCGAAGATCAGGGCAGAAATCGCGATCGAAAAATAATCGGAGAAAACCCCTGGAAAATAAAACAAGACGAATAGGCTAATGAACAAACGTTCGCCGTCTGCGACTAACTGACGAACAACGTTCCTTAAAACGAACGTACGGACGAACGCCCGCTAATTAACTAAACCAAAAAAACCGAACTGTTCTAATAAAAAAAACTAGATCTAGGGTTTAAAAAAACCAAAATATTTTTTTGAAAAAAAAAACGAAACGGCGGCGGC
>NC_041385.1:451208824-451259592 GCF_002162155.2 Triticum dicoccoides
CGGCGGGCGGGGCGGTCATTGTCGACGGGGAGGCGGCGGCGTCGGGCGGCTGTAGCGACCAGACCTCAAACAGTCTGATCTCTGTGCATCAGTGTCATCCCTGGATCGGTAATACTGACACGCACAATACTTGAAGGATTTATAACAGAGTAGCAATCACACACTTATTACATCGAATGTCTCAAAAGAGAACTTATTACAATAAATATGGCTTAAGGCCATCTAAATACGATAACAACGGAAGGCTTGGAAGATAAAGCGAGTCCATAAACTCCAACGACATTGTTGAGTGAAAGATCACGACCTAAGGCACCTTACTCGTTGTCTGAAAAGTCTATAACATGAACGTTGCAGCCCAAAAACGGGTCAGCACATGGAATATGCTGGCAATGTAACACATAGAGAGTAATGAAGAGAATAATGCTATCACTACATGCATATATGGCTGGTGGAAAGCTCTATGGTTACAGTTTTGCATAAAGCCAATTTTCCCTACAACAAAGGAATAAGTTTTATTTAACTATCATGGTGGTTGTAAAACATTGAGAAGGTTCACCCAACTAAATCCCAATTAAGCATCATCATTAAACCCAATCAAATTATATTAAGAGTGATGAGATCCACATGATAATCCAAGAAACTAGATACTCAAAACATCCATAACCGGGGACACGGCTAACCATGATTAGTTTGTACACTCTGCAGAGGTTTGCGCACTTTTCCCCACAAGACTCGATCTCTTCCGTTGGATTCCTTGCACTACATGATGTTTGAGAAACGGATGATTGAGACACAATCTTTCAGAAGCATTAACTCTTTCCTCTGGGTAGACAGTACCAACCTACATCCCCTACATCTACTAGCCTACCACTGAAAGAGATCACGCAACATACTCAACTATGCTAGAGCCAATAATAGCTTGTGGCTACACATGGAAGTTTCTAGCATGAATAATCTTACGATCCCTTTGAGTCTGGGTGGCGGTGCATAGGAGAATCATTCGGTACCCCGGGATTTCCAAAAAATACAGGCAACACTGGGTTCCCCAGGTGCCTCAATCCACCCAGATGTGAATTAAAGTAGCCACCTTAAGTTAACCATTAATTAACAACACTCACATCTGTCATGGATACACTCACCCAATCCACATCTACAAGCATAGCATAGCAATATAAGTAATTGTACAAGTAACTCCCAAAGTTTGATAATAAACAGGACAATAGGTACTACCTCATCTACTTCCCAAAATCCACATATTAATCAGATCCTAACCATGCAATTGTTTGAGGATTGATCTAATGCAATAAAACTGGGTAGTGAAGAGGTATGATCAAAGTTTTACCTGCCTTGCTGATGATCCGTGAAACCTTGAGACTCGTAGTAGCACGCTTCGCACTCCGGGTACTCTATCACAAACAAACAAGCATACAATAAGCACTCAACTAGAAGCATGGGTAAAACTCAAATAATAGATCTAAGTATAAGGTTCAACTTAAGAACTCCAGTTTGTAAAAAGAATCAAATCAAACGAAACAACGAAACTCAAACTGCGAAAGAAACAAGCTCCGTTTACTAATCTGGACTTAAGTCAAATTTTACAGTAGTGAAACCATGTTTAAGTTGGTTAAACGGAAAGAGGGTTTCGAGTCAAAACTCTAGGCGCTTGAATCACCTGATTCCATTAAACGAGCGAAAAGATAAACTAATACGAAAATCAGGGCAGAAATCGCGATCGAAAATAATCGCGGAAAATCCCTAGAAATAGAAAAACTAACGAACAGGATAACGAACGAACATTCGCTGTCTGCGGCTAAACGGTGAAAATCGTTCGTTAAAATGAACGGACGAACGGGCGTTCGCTAATTAACTAAACCAAAAAAAACCCGAACCGGATCTGAAAAAAACAGATCTAGGTTTTCGAATAAAAAACCGAACAGTTTTTCTGGGAAAACCGACGAACGGCGAGATGGCGGCGGCGGCTATCTCCAGCGGTGGTTCGGCGGGCGAGGCGGCGGTCTCCGGTGGCGGCGGGATCTCCGGCGACGGCGGTGGGGCAAGGGGCGGCGGTGTCGGGCGGCGGCGTGCGGCGTCGTCGTCGGCGGCGTCAACCGGCGGCGGCGGCGGCGTGGATCTGGCGGCGGGGCGGTGCTAGGGTTCAGCGGCGGCGACTGGTGGGCTGGGGGGGCTCGGTGTGGCGACTTATAAGAGGGCCGGCTGGGGGAGTCCTGGCTGGTTACGGCTCGGAGTCGTTTCTTTTTTAAAACAATTCCACGGAAAAAACAAATAAAAGAAATACTAAACGGACTCCAAAAATCCTGAAATAAATTTTCCCCATCCTCTAAAAATATATCGGACAAAGTGAACATTTACTTAGGCCTATAATGCATTTTTGAAAAACGCATATTTTCCTAATTCAAATAAAATAGCGATAAAACTCCGAATAAAATTCTTATTTGATTTTAATATTAAATCTCCAATATTTCTTTATTTTGGGAAAGTCATTTTATTCCCTCTCTTTTATTTTTATAAAATAAATATATAAAGAGAAAAATAATTAAAATCAAATGATCCTCTTTTTAAAATTTGATAAAACTCAAATATGAAAATAACGAAATCCCCAACTCTCTCCGTGGGTCCTTGAGTTGCGTAGAATTTATAGGATCAAGCCAAAATGCAATAAAATATGATATGCAATGATGATCTAATGTATAACATTCCAAATTGAAAATTTGGGATGTTACAGCGGCGACGGTCGCGCGAGGTGATGGCGGAACACATCGTGAACTCCTGACAAACCTTCGGGCAATTCCAACTTGTAAGCAACTTCTCCCATACGTTCCAAAACTTTGTATGGTCCCACAAAACGTGGTGCCAACTTTCCCTTAACTCCAAAATGCTTAACTCCTCGAAGTGGGGACAGACGAAGATAAACTCTGTCTCCGACTTCGTAAACTGTCTCCTTGCATTTAGAATCCGCATAGCTCTTCTGCCTGGACTGGGCTACCTTGAGCCTATCGCGAATCAGCTTAACCTTCTCTTCAGACTCTTTAATCAAATCTGGTACAAACAACTGATGGTCTCCAACGTCATCCCACAACAACGGTGTCCTGCACCTTCTTCCGTACAAGGCTTCGAAAGGGCCATCTTCAAACTGGATTGATAACTGTTGTTGTAAGAGAACTTTGCATAAGGCAAATTGTCGTCCCAACTAGATCCATAATCTAGCGCACAAGCTCTCAACATGTCCGCGAGAATCTGATTGACTCTCTCAGTCTGTCCATCTATGTGTGGATGAAAGGCTGTACTGAACTCTAGCCTGGTACCCAAAGTTTCGTGCAACTGATTCCAGAACTTTGAGGTAAACTGGGTTCCTCTATCTGATACAATGGTCCTCGGAACTCCATGCAGACATACGATCCTGGTCATGTATATCTTTGCCAAATTAGCACTGGTGTAAGTGGTCTTCACTGAGATGAAATGAGCTACCTTCGTCAAACGATCGACTACAACCCATATCGAGTCATAGCCTGAACGAGTTCTGGGCAATCCCGTTATAAAATCCATGCCTAGCTTATCCCACTTCCATTCGGGTATCGACAATGGTTGTAGCAAACCTGCTGGCTTCTGATGTTCTGCCTTCACTCTTTGACATACATCACAAACTGCTACATACTCCGCAATATCCTTCTTCATTCCGGTCCACCAGAAACTGTCCTTCAAATCCAGATACATCTTGGTATTTCCTGGGTGAATTGAATACGGAGAGTCATGGGCCTCTTGCAAAATCAACTTCCTGATTTCCTGGTCATTGGGTACATATACGTGGTCCTCAAACCATAAGGTATCGTGCTCATCCTCACGAAATCCCTTAGCTTTTCCTTTGCTCATCCTTTCCTTTATCTTGGCAGTCTCCTTGTTCGTATTCTAGGCTTCTCTGATCTTATCCATCAAAGTAGACTAAATCTCCAATGATGCTACATAGCCTCTCGGAACTATCTACAAACATAGCTCGCGAAGATCCTCGGCTAACTCCTTGGGTAACTCTCTCGTCAAGAGGGTGTTGACATGGCTCTTGCGGCTCAACGCATCAGCTACTACGTTAGCCTTTCCTAGGTGATAATGCAATCTCATATCATAATCCTTAATGAGCTCCAACCATCTCCTTTGCCTGAGATTCAATTCCTTCCGCGTGAAGATATACTTCAAACTCTTGTGATCCGTGTACACCTCACAATGGTTTCCGATGAGAAAATGTCTCCATGTCTTCAATGCATGCACTACGACTGCTAACTCCAAATCATGTGTAGAATAGTTCAACTCATGGGGTTTAAGTTGTCGTGAGGCATAAGAAACAACTCTTCGCTCCTGCATAAGCACTGCTCCAAATCCTCGACGAGAAGCGTCATAATATACTTCATAATCCTTGTGTTGTTCTGGCAGGATCAACCCTGGTGATGTAACCAAACGTTTCTTCAACTCCTGGAAACTGGCCTCACATTCCTCAGTCCATTTGAATTTGGTGTCCTTCTTCAACAACTCCGTCATGGGCTTTGCAATCTTTGATAAATTCTCGATGAATCTCCGGTAGTATCCTGCGAGTCCAAGAAAACTCCGGATCTCTCCAACTGACGTGGGTGCTTCCCAATTTGTCACAGTGACAACTTTGGTGGGGTCTACTGCTATTCCTTCTCCGGATATAACATGTCCGAGGAATCCAACTTCCTTCAACCAAAACTCACACTTGCTGAACTTGGCATATAACTGATGTTCTCTGAGCTTTCCAAGTACCAAACGTAAATGCTCCTTATGCTCCTCTTCATTCTTCGAGTAGACCGGAATATCATCAATGAACACCACAACGAACTTATCCAAAAACTCCATAAACACCTTGTTCATCATGTTCATGAAATAGGCAGGTGCGTTAGTCAGACGAAATGACATAACGGTATACTCATATAGCCCGTACCTTGTGGTAAAAGCTATCTTAGGTATATCACGCTCTCGAATCTTCAACTGTGGTATCCTGATCACAAATCGATCTTGGAAAATACTTTGGCTCCTTGCAACTGATCAAACAGATCATTGATCATCGGCAGTGGGTACTTGTTCTTGATTGTCACTTCATTCAATCCTCGATAATCAACAACCATCCTCAACGATCCATCCTTATTCTCCACTAGAAGCACGGGTGATCCCCAAGGTGACGAACTTGGGCGAATATAGCCTTTATCCAGTAACTCCTTAATCTGCTGCTTAATTTCCTCCAAATCCTTTGCGGGCATCCTGTACGGTCTCTTAGATATTGGCCCTGTGCCTGGCAAAAGCTCAATCAAAAACTTGATGTCTCTATCCAGTGGCATGCCTGGCAACTCTTCTGGAAATACATCAGGGAAATCCTTCACTAATGGTACTTCCTCCTGTACAAGTCCTGATAAGGAATTCACTTGAGTCCTCTTCGGCACATGCCGGGATACATACTTAATCCTTCTTCCTTCTGGGGTGGTGAGCAAAATTGACTTACTGGCGCATTCAATATTCCCTCCATACTTTGATAACCAATCCATGCCTAATATCACATCCAGTCCTTGTGACTCCAATACTATTAGGTCCGAGGGAAACACGTAGTTACCAATCCTTAATGGTAACAGATCACACCATAGACTAGCCATATACTCTGCTCCTGGTGAGGTTGCTAACATGGGTGACCTAAGGGCTTGGGTTGGCAGGTTAAACTTATCCAGAAATCCCCTTGATATGTATGAATGCAATGCACCAGTATCAAAAAGAACGATTGCATTAAATGACTTAAAACAAAAACTTACCTATTACTACATCTGGCTGGGCTTCAACCTCCTCCACGCTAACATGGTTCACCTGTCCCCTGTTGAAAGGGTTCAGCTTCCTCCCAGAGTTTCCATTGCCATTTCCATTCTTAGCTTAAGGACATTCATTGGCATAATGTCCTGTCTTCTGGCACTTGTAGCAAGTAATGTGGCTCAAATCCTTCTTAGCTGGTGTTGCTGGGTTGGAATGGTTCTGTCCGTTGTTTCCTCCATTACCGTTCCCATTATTGGGGCCACTATGGTTGTGCTAACTTCCTCCATTGTGATTGTGACCTCCATGGTTATGCTGAAATGGTCCTCCCGAGTTCGGGGTAAAACGAGGCTTCCGCTGAGCTCCAGAATTGTACTTTCCTTGTCCATACTTCCTCTTACGGCTATCAATCTGCTGCTGCTTCCCTTCAATCATGAGAGCTCTATCTACCAACTCCTAGTAGTTGTTGAAGGTTGCCACCATCAACTGCATGCTCAGCTCATCATTCAGTCCTTCCAGAAACTTCTCCTGCTTAGCTGCATCCGTAGCAACGTCATCTGGGGCATAACATGCTAACTTACTAAAATCATCCACATACTGGCCAACGGTATGTCCTCCTTGGCGCAAGTTGCGACACTCATGCTTCTTCATGGCCATAGCTCCTGCTGAAACATGGGCAGTATGAAAAGCCTGCTAAAACTGATCCCAGGTGAAAGTGTCGATGGGGTAAGTGGTTGTGAAATTCTCCCACCATGATGCTGTGGGTCCATCAAGCTGATGTGCGGCAAACCGCACTCTCTATGCATCTGTGCATCCTACAGTGGTCAACTCCCTTCCAATCTTGCGGAGCCAACCATCTGCAACTATTGGCTCGGTGCTACTGGAGAACACCGACGGATTAAGCCTCAAGAAACGGGCTAAGTGATCAACAGGTGGTGGTGGTGGGTTGTTGTTGTTGTTGTTGTTGTTGTTGTTGTTGTTGTTGTTCCCCTGATTTTGATTCTGGACTAGTGTCTGCATCAATGCATTCTGCTGCTGGATCAACTGAGTGAGCTCCGGTGGGAAAGAAAATCCATTGTCGTGTCTCGGAGGCATCTGAGGGTTTATAGAAAAGATGAGAAAAGAGGATAGAAATAGATCTAGATGGAAAACACTACCCATATGCACATGAGACAAACACAATCATACCACTTCAATCAATTTAACAAGGGCATACAACGGTCTAACTATCATTACAAAAGTGCACAGACTATACTATATAAATGGGGAAATACTACTACTGCTATGGTGGTCGACTAGAAAAATTGATCGGTCGAAGACTCCATGATATCTGCTCCAGCTTCATCAACATAGTCCTCATCACTATCGTCAGGGCCCGAGTCGGTGTCGTCGATGATGATGTAGTTCTTCAGACAGGTTGAATCGTCATCCTCCCCCTTGGCGCTGGGTCTCCCATGAACACTCCGATCTTCTTTATCAGGTCGTCATTCTTCTCCATTAGGGTTACGATTTCCTCCTCATATCCATTGCGTGTAGACTTGAGTTCTTCTTCCAGCTCCGTGATCCTGGTCATTGCCTTCTTCAGATCTATCATGCCTGCGCACATCTGGTTCTCCTGGCGTCGAATGTGTTGGTTTAACTCCTGGTTGAAAGCTGCAATAGATCTATCCTTCCTGGTGCTGATCATCTCCCATTGCTCATCTCGATGCCCACAAATCTGGTAGATAGTATCCTTGAGATCCTTGTGGTAAACTTCTCCAATGCGTCCCATGGTGATGTGGGCTACCATGCTCTTTCCTGAGTTCCAGGTTGGTGCATCAAAGGAAAACTCTATGGGCTCAGTGACTGGCATGAATGTCCTTCCTGGAACTTGAACTCGAATCATCCAACACTCCTCTTCAGGTAAAGTGGCGATGTAGGTCCCAGTGAAGCTTGGTACTCCGATGTTCAGGTATCTAGTAACTTCCTTCAAGTGGCGTCTGAAAGGTGTATCTTCATCCGATTGCATGAACTTGTTCCTTGCATCCGCCGTCCTAAAGAGTAGAAAAGGGAGAGGAGTCAGAAATGAGAAGAGAGTAGTGATCTAGGGCTTTAGCTTAGTGGTCGTGTCCTATAGTCAGCGTGTGCTCTGATACCATCTTGTAGCGACTAGACCTCAAACAGTCTGATCTCTGTGCATCAATGTCATCTCTAGATCAGTAATGCTGACACACATAGTACTTGAAGGATTTATAACAAAGTAGCAATCACACACTTATTACATCGAATGTCTCAAAAGAGAACTTATTACAATAAATATGGCTTAAGACCATATAAATACGATAATAGCGGAAGGCTTGGAAGATAAAGCGAGTCCATCAACTCCAACGGCATCACTGAGTGAAAGATCACGACCTAAGGCACCTTACTCGTCATCTGAAAAGTCTGCAACATGAACGTTGTAGCCCGAAAATGGGTCAACACATGGAATATGCTGGCAATGTAACACATAGAGAGTAATGAACAGAATAATGCTATCACTACATGCATATATGGCTGGTGGAAAGCTCTATGGTTATAGTTTTGCATAAAGCCAATTTTCCCTACAACAAAGGAATAAGTTTTATTTAACTATCATGGTGGTTGTTAAACATTGAGAAGGTTCACCCAACTCAATCCCAATTAAGCATCATCATTAAACCCAATCAAATTATATTAAGAGTGATGATATCCACATGATGTCGGTGTTCTGGGAACGGGGGTCCCCAGACTTGCCTGCCTGCGGCCTGCGGCGAGGCTCAAGTGGTGGCCCAGTACGGCCCATCTTCATCAGCTCAAGCTCAAGACCCTCGCGAGGGTCCAAGCCTCATGGGGCAGACAATGCAAGGCTTCCTCAAGAACGGCCTCACCAGGTTGGCTCACGAGGAGGCGGAGAGATCAAGGCAAGGGTACCTCGCAAGGTGCTCATGATGCAAGCCATGACGATCGAGGCCAGGCGGGCGCCGGCCTACGCAGTGTCCTTGTTTCCTCTTTGGTGCAAAGGGGACAAGCGCATGCATGGAGTACCGAGGCATCAAGCAAAGGTTACCATTCCGGTGCAACGAGACCAAGACCAGTAGAGCGGCAGGACGGAGGTCACCGTGGAGCCCAAGACGGCGTCATCGCCAGTGCCTTTGGCAGCCGAAGACCAACTTTAGTCAGGATAACTTGTACTAGATGTTCCCCTTCAAAATAGCTGTTGTTGGCGCGCCCTTCCCGCTCAATATTTGGGAAGAGGACCAGAGCCTCTATATATAGAGATAGCCACCACCGTAGAAGGCATCTGGATCTCACCTAGAGCCAACAGAGACGGAGCAATTCCTGTCCAAGCACACCACCACAAGAACACCCCTCGTGAGGCTGTTCTTCCTTTGTACTGTTCATCATTAGCCCCTGAGGCAATCCACCACACCACACACTGGATTAGGGTATTACACCACAATGGTGACCCGAACCAGTATAAACCTTGTGTCCCTTGTGTTGTTCATCGTTTAGCTTAGATTCTCAGCGAGGCGTTGGGACGTGGATCGGTAGGGGTAAGATCTTTGCGCGCACCCCAGAGTTCAAACCTTAAGGGTTTTGCCGGAACCCGATATCCGACATTTGGCGTGCCAGGTAGGGGTGCACCGAAGCTCTCCCTTCCGTCGACGCGCTCTCCATCAACACCGCGCTTCGCCCTCATGGCGGACAATGTGCCGCCCGGTCCGGCTACTGACGCCGACACTGGGGCCAGGGGGCTCCGAGCCTTGGATGCCACAACCTAGCTAGTCATGCATTAGAGTGTTGCATCATGTTTACTCTTTCATCAGAAACTTGAAATGGGGATGACAGAACCCCCAGTCCCCTCTGAAACCAACTAGGGTTACTAAAATAATTTTTCAATAAACCTGAAATGCCCTTCTAAAATGCCCATCATTTTTGTCTTGGTTCAGAACCTCTGCCAAAAATGGTGCACATTTTCCTAGGCCATCCTAGGGTTTTTGAATTAAATCATAAATATTTGAATTTGGGCATTTAAAATAATATAAAATATTTAAATGCTCAAATATCTCCAAACTAAAATGTTTCATGTTGGAAATAATCCAACTATGGGCCAGGAATAGTTTGGTGATTTTTGAACTAGCCTAGGTATTTTATTTAATTCAACAAAGTTGCAGAAGTATTAGAAAAACAGAAAACAGAAAAATATATAAAGGGAGAAGCTTACCTGGGCTCCTCCCTGTGCGGCCCAGCCAGCAGCCGGCCCAGCCCACCTCCCTCCTCTGTCGTCTTCGTCCCGACAGAGGGAGGGGAGTGTGGCCGGCGCGCGCGCGCGCCACCGCGCCACGCCACCTGCTCGCCTGCTTGCCTGCCCTCCCCTCCTCGCTCGACGCCCTGGACGACGCCACGCCTCTCCCCCTGCGCTCTCTCACTCTCCCCCGGCTCTCCTCTCCTCTCCCTCGCTCTCTCTCTCTCACGGCCGAACACCACCGTCGCCGCCGTTCGCCATAGCCATCGTCTCCGGCCACCCCTCGCTCCCCCGACTAGCTCAGAAGCTCCGCCTCGACTCCCTCTTCCTCCCCACCGCTCCACGGGTCCCCGGAAGCCCTGCATCGCCGCCACGTCGCCGTTCCCCTCTTCGGGCTCCGACCGTCGTCGCCGTCGAATTCACCGTCACCAGCGCGTCCCCGAGCCCGCTAACCATCCCTGCAGCTCCGCGGTGAGCCCCCGGATCGTTTCCCCCTTCTTCCCTGGTCTCTTTCGACTTCTAGGCCCTAGCCCCACCTCGGCCGAGAGCTCCACGCCGCCGGCGATGTCGCCGTCGTGGCCACGGTCGCCGTAGCGCCCAACCGAGCACACCATCGTGCTCCCCACCTCACCAGGAGCACGCAGCACGCACCAACGCCTCCTCAAACCCCCTGCAACACTGATCCCGACCGCACCCGAACTCCGGCCGCCGCAGCCGAGCTCGCCGCCGTCAACTCCGGCCACCCCGAGCCCAACCACCATCACCAATAGTCGCGGCTCAACCTCAGCAACACGTAGATGCCTTCCGCCGTCCATTTGGTTGCCGGAATGGCAAAAAGCACTTTCGCCGCCGTCTCGGGCCTCGCCGGCGTCATGTCGCCGGTGGGGTTTGACTTGTCCGACCTGGGGTTTGACCCCCCAGGGTCACTGACGCGTGGGCCCTGTCGGCCAGGTGGTTAGGTTAGCGCTAACTACTGTTAGTCAACCCCCCCTGACACTGACAGTCGGCCCCAGCGCCACTAACCCCTAATTAGGATTAATTTAATCCTGTTTAACCCCCCCTGTCACTGACGTGTGGGCCCCACACATCAGGTTTGACCTCAGCCAGCCACAGTTGACCACTGACGTCATGCTGACGTCATGCTGACGCAATAATTATATTTCTGGAATTAAATTAAATCAGGAAATTCCAGAATATTATTTAAACTTCAAAAATTCATAACTTTTATTCTGTAACTCCAAATTGGACAAATTATATATGAAAAATGATCAGAAAAATCCAATCTATCCATCTGTACTATTTTCATGCATGATCAAACAAGTTAAATTGATGTTTTAAGAAGAACAAGAAAAGGCACTTTAAAAGGCCATATTTGAATTTGAAATTTGAATCCTTGATTCAAATTTGTTCAAACACCCCTGGTTTTAGTTGCATTAGCCCAACACACTCATATTGCCATGTTTCATGCATGCATCATATTGTTGCATACTGTTTGGTAATGTTTGTGAATCGGTGCTCTCTGCGGCAGGTTCTGTCCCCGAAGAGTACCCTGATTACCCTAGCGAAGAACCGTATCAGTGCATCGAACCATCAGGCAAGCAACCAACCATTTGATCATATCGATACAATCCCATGTTCTCGCTCCTGCTCTCTTTTACTGCATTAAGACAACGCGATTCAAACTGCTGTGTGCTACGGTAGTTGAACCCATTTCCTCTGCATGACCTGTCATTGCCACAGTAACTAGATGAAACCCACTAGCATGTGTAGGAGTTGCTTGAGCCATATGTATGTGTTGTTCCTACCTTGCTATGCCTGCTATGCTTAGAGTCGTGTCGGGTCTGGTTCATCTGGGTGATGGGCTAGAGTGAAATGTTATGTCGGTAATGAGAGTGGTGTGGTGAACACGATTTGGTAAAGGTATCGATGAGAGGCCATGTAGGAGTACATGGTGGGTTGTTTCATTGAAGCCGACCTTAAGCACTGAGATCTGTATGTGTGATTTAAGAATCAGCTACTACCATGCATTGGGCCCGAAACCAATGGACCCTCTCGACTTCTTATTCACCCTAGTTCTCCGTCCAGGAGTTGCAAGTAGTTTCTGGTGTTTGTAGCCTACTGGAGGCCGTGGACAGCGCTGACCTTAGGGGTGGGCTGTGATGCGGTAGGTACGTGGCCGGGTGTACCGAATACCCGTTAGGTATCTCGGGAACCCTGTTCACATCGTTCGGGGCCGTATGGGAAACCTCGGCCGGACTCCCTGCGGATGGAACCTGAATAGGCGATAAACCTGGACTGGAGGCTTAGGTGATTAGGTAGGTCGTGGCCGACACCCACGTTGGGCTTCCGCTTGAAGGTTGCCGAGTACATGTCGTGTAAACGACGGTAAGTGGTGAGAGCGTGTATGAAGAAGTACCCCCTGCAGGGTTAACATGATCTATTCGAATAGCCGCGTCCGCGGTAAAGGACTACTTGGTTGCCTATACAGTTCATAGACAAGTAAATGGAAAATGTTAAAAGCCTCAAGATAAGTGTGAGTGCCGAGGATGGCTCTCCCGTAGGAAGACGGAGGCGGATCCTCGGTAGGGTATTGAATTGGTGAGTAGTGGACTCGTGTGCGCAAAACCATTTCAAGTTGGAGTATCGTAGGATAGCCTAGCCAAGAGTCAAAGCTGGCTTGCTGCAATAACTCCACCAACCCTTCTTGATACTATGCATGTATGTAGGATCTGATGTAAGTCTTGTTGAGTACCTTTGTACTCATGTTGCTATAATCTACATTTTTACAGAAGACGCTGCAACCCCTTCTGATGGGTTCTATGTAGACGTTGACATCAACGAGTAGGCTTAAGACCCAGGTGGTGACCCTGAGCTTGTGAAGGACCACGTAGTATAGCTAGGCTTTCCAAGCCTCTTTTGTTTTACTAGTTGTCTGTACTCAGACAAGTTACTTCCGCTGCTGGATTGTATGACTGTATGACTTGTATGTTGGGTCGTGAGACCCGTACCTTTGTGTATGTTATGTATGGCTCACTGAGCCTTAAATAAAGTACTTGTGTCATAGAGTCATGTTGTGATGCTTCGTTGTATTTGCACATATCGAGCATATTGTGTGTATGATTGAAATGCTTGGTATGTGTGGGATCTGACTATCTAGTTGTTTATCTTTAGTAGCCTCTCTTACCGGGAAATGTCTCCTAGTGTTACCGCTGAGCCATGGTAGCTTGCTACTGCTCTGGAACACTTAGGCTGGCCGGCATGTGTCCTTCTTTGTTCCTGTGTCTGTCCCTTCGGGGAAATGTCACGCTTTGAGTACCGGAGTCCTGTTAGCCCGCTACAGCCCGGTTTACCGGAGTCCTGTTAGCCCAGTGCTACAGCCCGGACCCACTTGCTGATGACCGACACGTTCGAAGCTGGGTCATGGATGCCTGTCCTTGTAAGTCTGTGCCACTTTGGGTTTACGACTAGTCATGTCAGCCCGGGCTCTTTATCATATGGATGCTAGCGACACTATCATATACGTGAGCCAAAAGGCGCAAACGGTCCCGGGAAAAGGTAAGGCGACACCCGTGGGAATACCGTGCGTGAGGCCGCAAAGTGATATGAGGTGTTACCAGCTAGATCGATGTGACATCGAGTCGGGGTCCTGACAGCGTTGGCATCAGAGCCGGACTGCCTGTAGGTTCTCCAAGCCAAACTGGTCGATGTTGAGTCTAGAAATTCTTTAGTTATATGTAGGGGAATTGTTTGTGGGTTGGAACGTAAGGCTCTTTTTACTTCTTATACCTTATGGCTTTCTGATCTGAGTCAGTCCATTCTTCCACCGGGGGTTAAGGAATTAGGATCTATTCCTCTATCAGGATCACGTGTTACTAATCAGTAGTACCTTATAAGTTTGATGGTTACAAGCCTAGTTCAGTTCTACTACCACATTATGTAGTTAGAATGGTTCAGAACTTTGATATGATGATGTTGAGTGTGTATGAAATCCTTTGTCAAATGTCTCAATATCCTTTTTGAGCATTACAGCTGTTATGCTGCCGAAATTTTGCTAGAAATTCTAACGCCTTTGCATTATAAATATGCTTTCAGATGGCCACTCGCGACCTCAATCAAGTGGTTCGCCTGACTCGATGCCTAGATGTACCCGGCCATACTGCTAAGTTGGTCAGGGTAATGACTGAGGCTGGATACCGCTGGTATCCCGAGTACACGGTCGAAGAGCAATTCCGGGACTTCAATCAAAGCCAGTATCTCTGCACTGTCAGGATATTTCCATCTTATCCTGGATCCACCGAGCCTCTTCACTGCTCCTATGGACTCGGGGTTACTATTGAGATGGCTGTGCAGGACGCCGCCTACTCTATGATGACCATTATGCGAGTCAGATCTGGGTTATTTCGGGACTCTGATTTCCGGTATATGCCAGGATCACTTCCGGGAGCACAAGGGTATCTCCAGGCTATCTATGCTGACTCCACTCAGGAGGATTCACGAACTCGCACCACTGCTGAGATGCTCGAGGATAAGGACCGTGAAAATCGGGCCTTAAGGCTAGAGCTCTTCAACACCCGTGCTGACCACTGGGCCACTTTGACTCGGTTCGCACCGGCGGTGCAAGCTGGATATTCAGATATGCGCGATCTCTATCCTGTGAGATCTGCTCTGCCAGACGTGATGGTTTGGCGTGATGTAGGAGGCATCACCCCACCTCGCGGTCCCCCAGGCCACCGTTTGTTGGTCCAAGGCCTCATCCTAGCCCCTATGGTCCACAAGCTCCGCGAGACCGTCTGTTTCCAGATGATCATGTTGAGCTCCCAGGCTATGGAGGTGACTTCTACGAGGACTACTACGGATCGGTCTGAGTTAGTGGTAGTATCCCTAGTTCGCACTAGCTGTGTCGTCTATCGTCCCGCGTGACTCGTGGGATATGACCTAGTTTGTACTCTTTCCGGAGATGTAGAAAAATAATGTATAGAAGCTTGGAATGCCTCCGATGAGATGTAATCCTCTTTCCACCGTAATAGTACTTGTTTGGTCTTGTACTAAACCCTGTATGGTGTGTATGACGATGGAATAAAAGAAGCAGTTGCTGTATCTACCATGTCATACGGATGATCATCTTGCATTTCGAGTTATTTCTTACATTATAAATCCTATGTCGGAATTTTACCATCCTGACTAAAACATTGTCTTGATTTCCTAGGATGGTCAACACGCGCGCTAACCCTGCTTCTCAAGAGCAGGCCGAAGGCAGTGAAGCCAGGGATGCAAATCTACCTCATCCTCCTTCACTAGCCGAGGTCATGATGGAAGCTGAGAGAAACAAGCGGGAGACGAACCGTTTGTTGGAGCGTATTGAACAGAATACAGCACACCATCAGAGGGCTAACGTGGTGTCACTCAGTGATTTTATCAAATTGCATCCACCCACGTTCCACCACTCCGTCGAGCCCCTCGACGCTGATGACTGGCTTCGCAGTATCTCTCACAAACTGCGTTCCGCGCTGGTAGCGGAGGCTGACAAGGTCACCTTTGCTGCATATCATCTTGAAGGCCCCGCCAGTCTATGGTGGGAGAATTATGGAGCTATGCGCCCAGCGGGCCATGTCACTACTTGGGCTGAATTCAGCGAGGCTTTCCGTGAACATCACATTCCGGAGGGTCTCATGGACCGTAAACGTGAAGAATTTTGCAGTTTCACCCAAGGCCGACTTTCTGTGGATGTCTATAGCAGGGAGTTTGGTAATCTCGCCCGATATGCAACTGAGGAAGTTTCTACTGACGCCAAGAAGCAAGCAAGGTTCCGTAAGGGCCTTAGTCCTGAGCTTCGCCGCGACCTCCGTCTGCATGAGTGCACATCTTTTTCGAAACTTGTCAACAAAGCCATCAGTGCTGAAACTGGTCAGACTGACTATGACGCAACACGCAAGCATGGCCGTGACACGGGTTCCTCATCCGGTGCTGGTCCTCAGAAGCGCCGCGTGTGGGTGCCCAACACCGCCCTGCCACCCAGGTTCACACCGAGGCCATCCTTCCAGGCGCCTCGCCCCGTTCAACAGTCTGCTCCAGCCAAGCCCTATGGGGGTTCAACTAACAATGCTCCTCCACGTACCAGTTCCGTGACTTGTTTCAAGTGTGTGGAATCGGGTCACTATATGCGTGAGTGTCCCCAGACCAACCCCAACCAGTCTGCTAAAGCTGCTGGCCGTGGCAAGCCGACAGGAAAAATATTCCACGCCAAGCCGGTCACCGCTTCCCGTGGCCATGTCAACTGTATCTCTGCCGAAGAAGCTCAAGAGGATCCCAACGTCGTTCTCGGTACGCTTCTTGTTAACTGCCACCCGGCATCTGTTCTTTTCGATACAGGAGCCTCTCATTCCTTTATATCAGAAAGTTATGCTCGTTTGCATAACGTTGCATTCTGTGACATGCCATCCACTATGGAAATCTCTACCCCTGGTTCTAGATGGCAGACCTCTAGGGTAAGCTATGGAAATGAGATCCAAGTCGACAGACTTGTTTTCCTCGCGTCTTTGATAGCCCTTAAATCTTCAGATATTAATATCATTCTGGGTATGGACTGGATGTCGGCTCATCATGCCCAAATTGATTGCTTCTCTAGGACTGTTCAACTCACCCATCCTTCGGGGAAGATAGTCCATGTCTTGACCCGAATAGCCAAGCGACAATTATATTCTCTTAACGCCAGCCCTTTGCCAGACCTTGAGGACGTTCCGGTAGTCCGTGACTTCCCGAATGTCTTTCCAGAGGAATTGCCAAGTGTTCCACCTGACAGGGATGTTGAGTTTGTAATAGACCTCATCCCCGGAACCGTTCCGATTGCTAGAAGACCTTATAAGATGGCACCCCTAGAACTAGCCGAGCTTAAGAAACAACTCGATGAGTCCTTGAAAAAGGGTTTCATCCGCCCTAGTTCATCTCCGTGGGCTTGCCCCGTCCTATTCGTCAAGAAGAAGGATGGTACGGACCGGATGGTTGTAGATTACCGACCTGTCAATTTGGTCACAATCAAGAACAAATACCCGCTTCCCAGGATCAACGACCTGTATGATCAGCTCGCTGGATCCTCAGTCTTCTCCAAAATGGATTTGAGGTTGGGCTACCATCAAATCAAAATCAGAAACGGGGACATTCCTAAAACGGCCTTTGTTACTCGTTATGGCCAATACGAGTACACCGTCATGTCCTTCGGTTTAACCAACGCTCCAGCCACCTTTTCTCGGTTAATGAACTCAATCTTCATGGAGTATTTGGATAAGTTCGTCGTGGTTTACCTCGATGATATACTCATCTACTCCAAGAACGAGGAAGAACATGCCGAACATCTAAGGCTAGTGTTGAAGAAACTTCGAGAGCATCGCCTTTATGCCAAATTTTCTAAATGTGAATTCTGGTTGTCAGAAGTGACCTATTTGGGTCATGTAATATCTGGTAAAGGTATTGCTGTTAACCCTGAGCGAGTTCAAGCCGTCCTTAATTGGACTCCACCTGAATCGGTCAAGCAAGTTCGGAGTTTTCTAGGCTTAGCGAGCTATTGTCGTCGCTTTGTCGAGAACTTCTCCAAAGTTGCCAAACCTCTAACCGAGCTCCTCAAGAAAGATAAGAAGTTTGAGTGGACTCCACAATGTGAGCACAGCTTTCAGGAACTGAAAAGACGCCTGACTTCTGCTCCCGTACTGGTACTGCCAGACTTCTCCAAGGACTTTGTTATCTACTGCGACGCTTCGCGACAAGGACTAGGTTGCATTCTCATGCAAGATCGACACGTTATTGCCTACGCTTCACGGCAATTGCACCCACATGAGGAGAATTATCCCACTCATGATCTAGAGCTTGCAGCCGTAGTCTATGCACTTAAGACCTGGCGACATTACCTCCTCGGTAATCGTTGCGAAATATTCACTGGTCACCAAAGTCTGAAGTATATTTTCACCCAACCGGATTTGAATCTCAGGCAGAGACGTTGGGTTGAATTGATCACCGACTTCGACTTAGGAATAACCTACACCCCAGGGAAAGCCAACGTCATGGCTGATGCGCTAAGTCGTAAATCTTATTGTAACAACCTGATGTTACAACAAAGTCAACCGCTTCTCCATGAGGAATTTAGGAAGCTTAACCTTCATATTGTTCCTCAAGGTTTTCTCTCCACCTTGGTGGCAAAACCTACCCTTACGGATCAAATTATCAAAGCACAGAAGGTAGATCCGGGAATCTCCCGCATCAAGAGAAACATTCAGAAAGGAATTGCGAATTGTTTCTCCGTTAATGATCAAGGAGTCGTATACTTCGGGGATCGACTAGTGGTTCCCAAGGTGCGCAACCTGAGGCGATTGATCCTTAAGGAAGCTCATGAATCTCCTCTCACCATTCATCCCGGTAGTACTAAGATGTATCAGGACCTACGCTAGAGGTTCTGGTGGACTAGGATGAAGAGAGAAATTGCTCAGTACATTGCAAATTGCGACGTCTGTCGTCGTGTAAAAGCAGAGCATCAACGGCCTGCTGGCACCCTTCAACCCTTAGCTATTCCTGAATGGAAATGGGATAAAATTGGTATGGATTTCATTACCGGGTTTCCCAGGACCAAGAGAGGGAATAATGCTATTTTCGTCGTGGTCGATCGTCTTTCCAAAGTAGCCCACTTCTTACCTGTTCGTGAGAGTATAACCGCTAGTCAGCTGGCAGACTTATACATCTCCCGTATAGTGTCTCTCCATGGTGTTCCTTTGGAAATTAACTCGGATCGAGGAAGTCTTTTCACCTCTCGATTTTGGGAAAGTTTCCAAAATGCTATGGGAACCCGTCTTTCCTTTAGCACCGCTTTCCACCCTCAGTCGAGTGGTCAAGTGGAACACGTCAACCAAATTCTAGAAGACATGCTTCGAGCCTCTGTTATCTCATTCGGAATGGACTGGGAGAAGTGCCTTCCATTTGCCGAATTCGCTTACAACAACAGCTATCAATCTAGCTTGGGTAAAGCCCCTTTTGAAGTTCTCTATGGACGACGATGTCGAACACCCCTTAACTGGTCAGAGACCGGGGAAAGACAATTCTTTGGCCCGGATATGATTCAGGAAGCAGAAGAACAAGTTCGTATCGTTCGTGAAAAGTTGAAAACAGCCCAATCTCGTCAAAAGAGTCAATATGACCGAAAACATAAGGCTATGACCTTCGAGGTTGATGAGAAGGCTTATCTTCGGGTCACCCCTCTGAAGGGAACCCATCGTTTCGGTATCAAAGGCAAATTGGCTCCTCGTTACATTGGACCTTTTCGCATTCTTGCCAAAAGAGGAGAAGTTGCCTACCAGTTGGAACTACCTCCGCACCTCTCCAGAGTTCACGACGTCTTCCACGTTTCTCAACTCAGGCGTTGCTTCTCGGATCCTATCCGTGAAGTGGACCACGAAACGCTTGATCTCCAGGATAATCTTACATATCGAGAGTACCCCATTCGTATCCTCGATCAGGCCGAGCGTACCACTCGACGCCAGAACATCAAGTTCCTCAAAGTTCAATGGTCGCACCATTCTGAGGATGAAGCAACTTGGGAAAGGGAGGATCGTCTTCGACTCGAGTACCCCGCCTTCTTCTCGGAGGAACCCAAATCTCGGGACGAGATTCTTTTGAGTGGGGGTGAGTTGTCACAACCTAGCTAGTCATGCATTAGAGTGTTGCATCATGTTTACTCTTTCATCAGAAACTTGAAATGGGGATGACAGAACCCCCAGTCCCCTCTGAAACCAACTAGGGTTACTAAAATAATTTTTCAATAAACCTGAAATGCCCTTCTAAAATGCCCATCATTTTTGTCTTGGTTCAGAACCTCTGCCAAAAATGGTGCACATTTTCCTAGGCCATCCTAGGGTTTTTGAATTAAATCATAAATATTTGAATTTGGGCATTTAAAATAATATAAAATATTTAAATTCTCAAATATCTCCAAACTAAAATGTTTCATGTTGGAAATAATCCAACTATGGGCCAGGAATAGTTTGGTGATTTTTGAACTAGCCTAGGTATTTTATTTAATTCAACAAAGTTGCAGAAGTATTAGAAAAACAGAAAACAGAAAAATATATAAAGGGAGAAGCTTACCTGGGCTCCTCCCTATGCGGCCCAGCCAGCTGGCTGGCCCAGCCAGCAGCCGGCCCAGCCCACCTCCCTCCTCTGTCGTCTTCGTCCCGACAGAGGGAGGGGAGTGTGGCCGGCGCGCGCGCGCGCCACCGCGCCACGCCACCTGCTCGCCTGCTTGCCTGCCCTCCCCTCCTCGCTCGACGCCCTGGACGACGCCACGCCTCTTCCCCTGCTCTCTCTCACTCTCCCCCGGCTCTCCTCTCCTCTCCCTCGCTCTCTCTCTCTCACGGCCGAACACCACCGTCGCCGCCGTTCGCCATAGCCATCGTCTCCGGCCACCCCTCGCTCCCCCGACTAGCTCAGAAGCTCCGCCTCGACTCCCTCTTCCTCCCCACCGCTCCACGGGTCCCCGGAAGCCCTGCATCGCCGCCACGTCGCCGTTCCCCTCTTCGGGCTCCGACCGTCGTCGCCGTCGAATTCACCGTCACCAGCGCGTCCCCGAGCCCGCTAACCATCCCTGCAGCTCCGCGGTGAGCCCCCGGATCGTTTTCCCCCTTCTTCCCTGGTCTCTTTCGACTTCTAGGCCCTAGCCCCACCTCGGCCGAGAGCTCCACGCCGCCGGCGATGTCGCCGTCGTGGCCACGGTCGCCGTAGCGCCCAACCGAGCACACCATCGTGCTCCCCACCTCACCAGGAGCACGCAGCACGCACCAACGCCTCCCCAAACCCCCTGCAACACTGATCCCGACCGCACCCGAACTCCGGCCGCCGCAGCCGAGCTCGCCGCCGTCAACTCCGGCCACCCCGAGCCCAACCACCACCACCAATAGTCGCGGCTCAACCTCAGCAACACGTAGATGCCTTCCGCCGTCCATTTGGTTGCCGGAATGGCAAAAAGCACTTTCGCCGCCGTCTCGGGCCTCGCCGGTGTCATGTCGCCGGTGGGGTTTGACTTGTCCGACCTGGGGTTTGACCCCCCAGGGTCACTGACGCGTGGGCCCTGTCGGCCAGGTGGTTAGGTTAGCGCTAACTACTGTTAGTCAACCCCCCCTGACACTGACAGTGGGCCCCAGCGCCACTAACCCCTAATTAGGATTAATTTAATCCTGTTTAACCCCCCCTGTCACTGACGTGTGGGCCCCACACGTCAGGTTTGACCTCAGCCAGCCACAGTTGACCACTGACGTCATGCTGACGCAATAATTATATTTCTGGAATTAAATTAAATCAGGAAATTCCAGAATATTATTTAAACTTCAAAAATTCATAACTTTTATTCTGTAACTCCAAATTGGACAAATTATATATGAAAAATGATCAGAAAAATCCAATCTATCCATCTGTACTATTTTCATGCATGATCAAACAAGTTAAATTGATGTTTTAAGCAGAACAAGAAAAGGCACTTTAAAAGGCCATATTTGAATTTGAAATTTGAATCCTTGATTCAAATTTGTTCAAACACCCCTGGTTTTAGTTGCATTAGCCCAACACACTCATATTGCCATGTTTCATGCATGCATCATATTGTTGCATACTATTTGGTAATGTTTGTGAATCGGTGCTCTCTGCGGCAGGTTCTGTCCCCGAAGAGTACCCTGATTACCCTAGCAAAGAACCGTATCAGTGCATCGAACCATCAGGCAAGCAACCAACCATTTGATCATATCGATACAATCCCATGTTCTCGCTCCTGCTCTCTTTTACTGCATTAAGACAACGCGATTCAAACTGCTGTGTGCTACGGTAGTTGAACCCATTTCCTCTGCATGACCTGTCATTGCCACAGTAACTAGATGAAACCCACTAGCATGTGTAGGAGTTGCTTGAGCCATATGTATGTGTTGTTCCTACCTTGCTATGCCTGCTATGCTTAGAGTCGTGTCAGGTCTGGTTCATCTGGGTGATGGGCTAGAGTGAAATGTTATGTCGGTAATGAGAGTGGTGTGGTGAACACGATTTGGTAAAGGTATCGATGAGAGGCCATGTAGGAGTACATGGTGGGTTGTTTCATTGAAGCCGACCTTAAGCACTGAGATCTGTATGTGTGATTGAAGAATCAGCTACTACCATGCATTGGGCCCGAAACCAATGGACCCTCTCGACTTCTTATTCACCCTAGTTCTCCGTCCAGGAGTTGCAAGTAGTTTCTGGTGTTTGTAGCCTACTGGAGGCCGTGGACAGCGCTGACCGTAGGGGTGGGCTGTGATGCGGTAGGTACGTGGCCGGGTGTACCGAATACCCGTTAGGTATCTCGGGAACCCTGTTCACATCGTTCGGGGCCGTATGGGAAACCTCGGCCGGACTCCCTGCGGATGGAACCTGAATAGGCGATAAACCTGGACTGGAGGCTTAGGTGATTAGGTAGGTCGTGGCCGACACCCACGTTGGGCTTCCGCTTGAAGGTTGCCGAGTACATGTCGTGTAAACGACGGTAAGTGGTGAGAGCGTGTATGAAGAAGTACCCCCTGCAGGGTTAACATGATCTATTCGAATAGCCGCGTCCGCGGTAAAGGACTACTTGGTTGCCTATACAGTTCATAGACAAGTAAATGGAAAATGTTAAAAGCCTCAAGATAAGTGTGAGTGCCGAGGATGGCTCTCCCGTAGGAAGACGGAGGCGGATCCTCGGTAGGGTATTGAATTGGTGAGTAGTGGACTCGTGTGCGCAAAACCATTTCAAGTTGGAGTATCGTAGGATAGCCTAGCCAAGAGTCAAAGCTGGCTTGCTGCAATAACTCCACCAACCCTTCTTGATACTATGCATGTATGTAGGATCTGATGTAAGTCTTGTTGAGTACCTTTGTACTCATGTTGCTATAATCTACATTTTTACAGAAGACGCTGCAACCCCTTCTGATGGGTTCTATGTAGACGTTGACATCAACGAGTAGGCTTAAGACCCAGGTGGTGACCCTGAGCTTGTGAAGGACCACGTAGTATAGCTAGGCTTTCCAAGCCTCTTTTGTTTTACTAGTTGTCTGTACTCAGACAAGTTACTTCCGCTGCTGGATTGTATGACTGTATGACTTGTATGTTGGGTCGTGAGACCCGTACCTTTGTGTATGTTATGTATGGCTCACTGAGCCTTAAATAAAGTACTTGTGTCATAGAGTCATGTTGTGATGCTTCGTTGTATTTGCACATATCGAGCATATTGTGTGTATGATTGAAATGCTTGGTATGTGTGGGATCTGACTATCTAGTTGTTTATCTTTAGTAGCCTCTCTTACCGGGAAATGTCTCCTAGTGTTACCGCTGAGCCATGGTAGCTTGCTACTGCTCTGGAACACTTAGGCTGGCCGGCATGTGTCCTTCTTCGTTCCTGTGTCTGTCCCTTCGAGGAAATGTCACGCTTTGAGTACCGGAGTCCTGTTAGCCCGCTACAGCCCGGTTTACCGGAGTCCTGTTAGCCTAGTGCTACAGCCCGGACCCACTTGCTGATGACCGACACGTTCGAAGCTGGGTCATGGATGCCTGTCCTTGTAAGTCTGTGCCACTTTGGGTTTACGACTAGTCATGTCAGCCCGGGCTCTTTATCATATGGATGCTAGCGACACTATCATATACGTGAGCCAAAAGGCGCAAACGGTCCCGGGAAAAGGTAAGGCGACACCCGTGGGAATACCGTGCGTGAGGCCGCAAAGTGATATGAGGTGTTACCAGCTAGATCGATGTGACATCGAGTCGGGGTCCTGACATTGGACCCTGCCTTGCGACAGGTGCAGTGGCCGAACAAGTTCAAGCCAGAGATGCCGCCACGCTACGATGACGCGGCGGATCCGCTAGCTTTCCTGCTGGCGTATGAGGAGGCCGTCCTCAAGGCCGGGGCGACGACAGGGTCACGGTTAACTGGCTTCTCGTGGCCCTCACCGGCTTTCCGCACATGTGGCTGCTCCACCTGCCGACGGCTTCAGTGGCCTCCTGGGAGGAGATGCGCAACCTCTTCCTCGCCCATTATGCTGCATCGGCACCCTCGGTCGTTGCAGCTCTCCAGGGCAGCTCGCAAGCGCCACCCTCGAGCCGCCACGTCAAGGCGCTCATCCGCCAGATCTGCGCCGCCCTCACATGCCGCGAAGCTCCTTCGGGTTGGGTTGCACCCGAGGCCGACCTGACCTTCAGCTTGGACGATCAGCCCGCCACCACCGCCTGCTCGGGTGCGCTCCCGATGCTCTGCACTCCCACCATCTGCTAGGTGGCCGTTACCAGGACCCTCATCGACGGCGGTGCCGGCCTCAACGTGCTTTCGGTGGAGGCCTTCAGCCTCCTTCATGTGCCCCTGGAGCGACTCCGACCCAGCAAGTCCTTCTCGGGCATCGCAGGCAGTTCCACTAGCTCCCTGGGGCAGATCCGCCTCCCGGTGACCTTTGGCACCTACGACAACTTCCGCACGGAGCTGGTCGATTTTGACATCGCCCCCATCGGCCTCCTGTACAACGCCATCCTTGGCTACCCTGCCTTGGCCTAGTTCATGGCAGCGACTCACCCGACCTACAACCTCATGAAGATGCCCGGGAGCAGCGGTGTCCTCACTGTAGCTGGAGATACGAAGGATGCTCTGCAGGCGCTCAAGCTCGCCTTCAAGGCGGCCGCGGTGGCGCAGCCCACCAGCGTCGTGATACGTCTCCAACGTGTCTATAATTTTTGATTGCTCCATGCTACTTTATCTACTATTTTAGGCAATATTGGGCTTTATTTTCCACTTTTATATTATTTTTGGGACTAACCTATTAACCGGAGGCCCAGCCCAAATTTGCTGTTTTATGCCTATTTCAGTGTTTCGAGGAAAAGGAATATCAGACGGAGTCAAAACGGAACAAAATCAACTGGAGAAGTTATTTTTGGAAGGAAACCCACCTGATGGACTTGGACTCCACGTCAGAAGATACGGGAGGTGCTCATGAGGGTGGGGGCGCGCCCACCCCCCTAGGGCGCCCCCCTGCCTCGTGGGGCCCCCGTAGCTCCACCGACGTACTCCCTGCACCCATATATACCTACGTATCGTAAAAATTCTAGAACAGAAGATAGATCGGGAGTTCCACCGCCGCAAGCCTCTGTAGCCACCAAAAACCTCTCGGGAGCCCTTCCTAGCACCCTGTCGGAGGGGGATCCCATCATCGGTGGCCATCTTCATCATCCCGGCGCTATCCATGACCCTCGGGGCTGAGGGTATGTACCAGTAGCTATGTGTTTGATCTCTCTCTCTCTTGTGTTCTCTCTCGTGTTCCCTCTATGGCATGATCTTGATGTATCCCGAGCTTTGCTATTGTAGTTGGATCTTATGATGTTTCTCCCCCTCTACTCTCTTGTGATGAATTGAGTTTCCCCTTTGAAGTTATCTTATCGGATTGAGTCTTTTATGAGAACACTTGATGTATGTCTTGGTGATAAACTTGCGGGTTTCGTGACATTGGGAACCTATGCATAGGGGTTGGCACACGTTCTTGACTCTCCGGTAGTAGCTTTGGGGCACTCTTTGAAGTACTTTTATGTTGGTTGGATGAATCTGAGATTGTGTGACGCATATCGTATAATCATGCCGACGGATACTTGAGGTGACAATGGAGTATCTAGGTGACATTAGGGTTTTGGTTGATTTGTGTCTTAAGGTGTTATTCTAGTACGAACTCTTTTATAGATTGATCCGAAAGAATAACTTTGAGGTGGTTTTGTACCCTACCATAATCTCTTCGTTTGTTCTCCGCTATTAGTGTCTTTGGAGTGACTCTTTGTTGCATGTTGAGGGCTTGTTATATGATCTATCTATGTTTTATTATTGTTGAGAGAACTTGCACTAGTGAAAGTATGAACCCTAGGCCTTGTTTCCTATCATTGCAATACCGTTTACGCTCACTTTTACCACTTGTTACCTTGCTGTTTTTATAATTTCAGATTACAAAAACCTTTGTCTACCGTCTATTTTGCACTTGTATATTCATCTCTTCGCCGAACTAGTGCACCTATACAATTTACCATTGTATTGGGTGTGTTGGGGACACAGGAGACTCTTTGTTATTTGGTTGCAGGGTTGCTTGAGAGAGACCATCTTCATCCTACGCCTCCTACGGATTGATAAACCTTAGGTCATCCACTTGAGGGAAATTTTCTACTGTCCTACAAACCTGTGCACTTGCAGGCTCAACCACGTCTACAAGAAGAAGGTTGTGTAGTAGACATCAAGCTCTTTTCTGGCGCCGTTGCCGGGGAGGTTAGCGCTTGAAGGTATATCTTTAGGTCTTGCAATCGAATCTTTTTGTTTCGTGTTTTATCACTAGTTTAGTTCATAAAAGAAAACTACAAAAAAATGGAGTTGAGTTTGTCTCATACGCTTCGTCTTTTTAATATCTTTCGTGAGTATGATGGAAGGGAAAATTGTGCTCAAGTGCTAGAAGAAGAATTACATAGAATGCTTGGCATAAAATATGTGAATGATGAGCATGATTGCAATGTTGTTACTATGAATTCCTTGAATATCCATGATGCTAATGATATGCAAAGCCACAAGCTTGGGGAAGCTATGTTTGATGGAGATGATATTTTTTGTCCCCCAAGCTTTGATGAGCAAATTTACTATGATGAAGCATGCCTCCTATATATGATGATTATTGTGATGACACGTATGCTTTAAAGAATAATGATAATCATGAAACGTGTCATCTTGATTTTAATCTTCAATCACATGATAGTTATTTTGTTGAGTTTGCTCCCACTACTATTCATGAGAAGAAATTTGCTTATGTTGAGAGTAGTAAATTTTTTATGCTTGTAGATCATGAAAAGAATGCTTTAGGTGCTGGTTATATTGTTGAATTCATTCATGATGCTACTGAAAATTATTATGAGGGAGGAACATATGCTTGTAGGAATTGCAACAATATCAAGTTTCCTCTCTATGTGCTTAAATTCTTGAAACTATGCTTGTGTTACCTTCCTATGCTAGTTGATTATTGTTACCATAAGTTGTTTGCTCACAAAATCCCTATGCATAGGAAGTGGGTTAGACTTAAATGTGCTAGTCATATGCTTCATGATGCTCCCGTTATGTTTCAATTCTTATCTTTTATGTGAGCATCATTGTCATCATCATGCCTAGCTAAAAAGGCATTAAAGAAAAGCGCTTGTTGGGAGACAACCCAATATTTATCCTTACTGTTTTTGTGTGTCCACATGATTATGCTACTGTATTAATCATGTTTTATAGCTTTTGTTTCAATAAAGTGCCAAGTAGAACCTTTGGGAAGACTTGAGTGAAGTTAATGTGATCTTGCTGTGAAAAACAGAAACTTTAGCGCTCACGAGTTTAGATGCCATTTTTTTTACTGGAGAGTGATTTTAGGTTGATTCTTTTTGAAGATGATTAATAGACAAATTTCTCAGGACCAGCAATTTATTTCATAATTTTTGGGGTTCCAGAAGTATACGTTTGATACATATTACTACAGACTGTTCTGTTTTTGACAGATTCTGTTTTCATTGTGTTGTTTGCTTATTTTGATGCATCTATGAGTAGTATCGGAGGGTATGAACCATAGAGAAGTTAGAATACAGTAGGTTTTACACCAATATGAATTTAGAATGAGTTCATTACAGTACCTAAGTGGTGATTTATTTTCTTATACTAATGGAGCTTACGAGTTTTGTTTTGAGTTTTGTGTGGTTGAAGTTTTCAAGTTTTGGGTAAAGATTCGATGGACTATGGAATAAGGAGTGGCAAGAGCCTAAGCTTGGGGATGCCCAAGGCACACCAAGGTAATATTCAAGGACAACCAAGAGCCTAAGCTTGGGGATGCCACAGATGGCATCCTCTCTTTAGTCTTCGTTCATCGGTAACTTTACTTGGAGCTATATTTTTATTCACCACATGATATGTGTTTTTCTTGGAGCGTACTTTTCTTTTGTTAGTTTTTGCTTGATGTTAGTTAGAATAATGTTTTGCATCTTTAGTTTCAATAAAGAAGTCAAGGATAGCCTTTGCCATGCTTATTTTGCTAGTATACTTGTTGCTGTTTGAAAACAGAAAGTTTACTGCTGTTGCAAAAATTACCTAGAAAAGTCAGAGAATGGTCTAACATTGAATCTTTTTGCATATTGATATCTGATAAATTTATTACAGTGGGAATTTTAGTTCCTAATTTTTGGAGTCAGGGAAGTATTTTTACTCTTGCATTCTTTACAGACTGTACTGTTTTGGCAGATTGCTGTTATAGTTGCATTGTTTGCATATGTTTGCTTGTTCAATGATTCTATTTGAGGATAGGAGTATTAAATATGCAGAGGCATTTAGTATTCAATGTCGAATAATAATTTTAGTGATTTGTTACAGTAGAAAATGATAAGGTTTTGCATTGGTTTATACTAACCTATCTCACAAGTTCTTGTTGAGTTTGTTGTGAATGAAGCTGTTGATAAAAAGAGAAACCATGATATGAGAGGAATTAAGGAGACACAAAAATTCAAGCTTGGGGATGCCTAAGGCACCCCAAGTTAATATTTCAAGAATCTCAAGCATCTAAGCTTGGGGATGCCCCGGTAGGCATCCCACCTTTCTTCTTCAACAACTATCGGTTAGTATCGGTTGAGCCTAAGTTTTTGCTTCTTCACATGAGTTGTGCTATCCTTGCAATGTAGTTTTCTTTAGCTTTGCTTGCTGTTTGAATAAAGTTTCAAGATCTGAAATTAGTAAATGGGAGAGTCTTCACATAGTTGCATAATTATTCGACTACTCATTGATCTTCACTTATATCTTTCGGAGTAGTTTTTGTTATTGCTCATAGTGCTTCACTTATATCTTTTGAGCGTGATAATTTTTGCTCTAGTGCTTCACTTAGATCTTTTAGAGCACGTCTGTGGATTTGTTTTAAAGAAATTATTGATCTCTCATGCTTCACTTAGATTATTTTGAGAGTCGTTAATAGCATGGTAATTTGCTTAATGTTAATATACTTGGTATTCAAGATATGTGAAACTTTCTTTTGAGTGCGTTGAATACTAAGATAAGTTTGATGCTTGATAATTGTTTTGAGGTATGGAGGTAATAATATCAAAGTCGTGCTAGTTGAGTAGTTGTGAATTTGAGAAATGCTTGTGTTGAAGTTTGCAAGTCCCGTAGCATGCACGTATGGTTAAAGTTGTGTAACAAATTTGAAACATGAAGTGTACCTGGCTTGTGCATCCTTATGAGTGGCTGTCGGGGACGAGTGATGGTATTTTCCTACCAATCTATCCCCCTAGGAGCATGCACGTAGTACTTGATTTTTGATGACTTCTATATTTTTGCAATAAGTATATGAGTTCTTTTGACTAATATTGAGTCCATGGATTATACGCACTTTTACCTTTCCGCCTTTGCTAGCCTCTTCGGTACCGTGCATTGCCCTTTCTCACCTTGAGAGTTGGTGCAAACTTCGCCGGTGCATCCAAACCCCGTGATACGATACGCTCTATCACACATAAACCTCCTTATATCTTCCTCAAAACAGCCACCATACCTACCTATCATGGCATTTCCATAGCCATTCCGAGATATATTGCCATGCAACTTCCATCATCATATTCATGACATACATTACTTTTGTCATATTGCCATTGCATGATCACGTAGTTGACATCGTATTTGTGGCAAAGCCACCATGCATTATTTTTCATACATGTCACTCTTGATTCATTGCACCATGCCGGTACACCACCGGAGGCATTCATATAGAGTCATATCTTGTTCTAAGTTTCGAGTTGTAATCCTTATGTTGTAATCAATAGAAGTGTGATGATCATCATTATTAGAGCATTGCCTAAAAAAAAGAGAAAGGCAAAAAAAAGAAGGCCCAAAAAAATAAAAAAATAAAAAAGCCAATGCTACTATCTCTTTTTTCCACACTTGTGCTTCAAAGTAGCACCTTGTTCTTCATGTAGTGAGTCTCATATATTGTGCTTCAAAGTAGCACCATGCTTTTCATGTAGAGAGTCTTATGTGTTATCGCTTTCATATACTAATGGGAATTTTTCATTATAGAACTTTGCTTGTATATTCCTATGATGGGCTTCCTCAAATGCCCTAGGTCTTCATGAGCAAGCAAGTTGGATGCACACCCACTAGTTTTCTTTTGTTGAGCATTCATAGCTCTAGTGCATCCGTTGCATGGCAATCCCTACTCCTCATGTTGACATCAATTAATGAGCATCTCCATAGCCCGTTGATTATCCTCGTCAATGTGAGACTTGCCCCTTTTTTGTCTTCTCCACACAATCCCCATCATCATATTCTATTCCACCCATAGTGCTATATCCATGGCTCACGCTCATGTATTGCGTGAAGGTTGAAAAAGTTTGAGATTATTTAAGTATGAAACAGTTGCTTGGCTTGTCATCGCGGGTATAGAAGTTGGGAACATCTTTGTGTGACGAAAATGAAGCATAGCCAGACTATATGATTTTGTAGGGATAACTTTCTTTAGCCATGTTATTTTGAGAAGACATGATTGCTTTGATTAGTATGCTTGAAGTATTATTATTTTTATGTCAATATGAACTTTTGTTTTGAATCTTTTGGATCTGAATATTCATACCACAATTAAGAAGATTTACATTAAAATTATGCCAAGGTATCACTCCGCATCAAAAATTCTTTTTTTATCATTTACCTACTCGAGGACGAGCAGGAATTAAGCTTGGGGATGCTTGATACGTCTCCAACGTATCTATAATTTTTGATTGCTCCATGCTACTTTATCTACTGTTTTAGGCAATATTGGGCTTTATTTTCCACTTCTATATTATTTTTGGCACTAACCTATTAACCGGAGGCCCAGCCCAGATTTGCTGTTTTATGCCTATTTCAGTGTTTCGAGGAAAAGGAATATCAGACGGAGTCAAAACGGAACGAAATCAACTGGAGAAGTTATTTTTGGAAGGAAACCCACCTGATGGACTTGGACTCCACGTCAGAAGATATGGGAGGTGCTCATGAGGGTGGGGGCGCGCCCACCCCCCTAGGGCGCGCCCCCTGCCTCGTGGGGCCTCCGTAGCTCCACCGACGTACTTCCTGCACCCATATATACCTACATATCGTAAAACTTCTAGAACAGAAGATAGATCGGGAGTTCCGCCACCGCAAGCCTGTGTAGCCACCAAAAACCTCTCGGGAGCCCTTCCCGGCACCCTGCCAGAGGGGGATCCCATCACCGGTGGCCATCTTCATCATCCCGGCGCTATCCATGATGAGGAGGGAGTAGTTCACCCTCGGGGCTGAGGGTATGTACCAGTAGCTATGTGTTTGATCTCTCTCTCGTGTTTTCTCTCGTGTTCCCTCTATGGCACGATCTTGATGTATCCCGAGCTTTGCTATTGTAGTTGGATCTTATGATGTTTCTCCCCCTCTACTCTCTTGTGATGAATTGAGTTTCCCCTTTGAAGTTATCTTATAGGATTGAGTCTTTTATGAGAACACTTGATGTATGTCTTGGTGATCAACTTGCGGGTTTCATGACATTGGGAACCTATGCATAGGGGTTGGCACACGTTCTTGACTCTCCGGTAGTAGCTTTGGGGCACTCTTTGAAGTACTTTTATGTTGGTTGGATGAATCTGAGATTGTGTGACGCATATCGTATAATCATGCCCACGGATACTTGAGGTGACAATGAAGTATCTAGGTGACATTAGGGTTTTGGTTGATTTGTGTCTTAAGGTGTTATTCTAGTACAAACTCTTTTATAGATTGATCCGAAAGAATAACTTTGAGGTGGTTTCGTACCCTACCATAATCTCTTCGTTTGTTCTCCACTATTAGTGTCTTTGGAGTGACTCTTTGTTGCATGTTGAGGGCTTGTTATATGATCTATCTATGTTATTATTGTTGAGAGAACTTGCACTAGTGAAAGTATGAACCCTAGGCCTTGTTCCCTATCATTGCAATACCGTTTACGCTCACTTTTACCACTTGTTACCTTGCTGTTTTTATAATTTCAGATTACAAAAACCTTTATCTACCGTCTATTTTGCACTTGTATCTTCATCTCTTCGCCGAACTAGTGCACCTATACAATTTACCATTGTATTGGGTGTGTTGGGGACACAAGAGAATCTTTGTTATTTGGTTGCAGGGTTGCTTGAGAGAGACCATCTTCATCCTACACCTCCTACGGATTGATAAACCTTAGGTCATCCACTTGAGGGAAATTTGCTACTGTCCTACAAACCTGTGCACTTGCAGGCCCAACCATGTCTACGAGAAGAAGGTTGTGTAGTAGACATCACGCGGACGCCCTCAGGGCCAAGGGGGCTGCGCCAACCAAGAAGAAGCAGTTGTTCACCCAAGACAAGGCGGAGACTAAGCAGGTACCATTCGATGAAGATGGATCCTCTGGCGCCACCTTCACCATAGGCGCCAATCTTGACCCTGAGCAAGAGGGGGCTCTAGTGAAATTCTTGCGCGCGAGCAAGGAGGTGTTCGCGTGGGAGCCCAAGCACCTAGCTGGGGTCCCAAGGCAGGTGATCGAGCACCAGCTGAACGTGTGCCCCAATGTGCGCCTCATGAAGCAGAAAACAAGGAGACAGTCCACCGAGAAGCAGGCCTTCATCGTCCAAGAAACCCGCAAGCTAGAAGCTGCGGGAGTCATTCGCGAGGTTCGCTATCCGGAATGGCTGGCCAACCCTGTTGTTGTGCCAAAGAAAGGAGGAAAGGAGCGCATGTGCGTCGACTTCACCAACCTCAACAAGGCCTGCCCTCAAGATCTGTTCCCGCTCCCCCGCATCGACCAAATCGTCGACTCCACCGTTGAGTGCAACCTATTGTGATTCCTTGATGCTTTCTCGGACTATCACCAAATCAAGATGTGGAGAAAACGGCTTTCCTGACCCCATGTGGGGTGTACTGCTACACCTGCATGTCATTTGGATTGCGCAACGCGGGCGCAACCTTTCAGCGACTGATGCATATCGCCTTGGGCCGGCAGCTCGGGAGAAACACCGAGGCCTACGTCGACCACATCGTGGTGAAGTCTCGGGAGGCCAGGACCCTGACATAGGACCTGGAAGAAACCTTTGCGAGCCTTCGTGAAGTGGACCTGCGGCTCAACCCGGAGAAGTGCGTGTTCGGTGTTCCTTCTGGCAAGCTTCTAGGTTTTCTCGTGTCCCACAAAGGCATCGAGGCTAACCCAGAGAAGGTCAAGGCAATCGAAGGCATGAGTCTGCTGCAAACCCTCAGGGAAATGCAGAAGCTCATCGGGCGAGTGACCGCGTTAGGGCGCTTCATCTCCAAGCTGGGGGAACGTGCCCTGCCCTTCTTCAAGCTGATGAAGAGGAAAGGTCCGTTCGAATGGACTCAAGAGGTCGACGAAGCGTTCCAAGGCCTCAAGAAGTACCTGGCCATCCCTCCTGTGATGGTGGCTCCACGCCCTCAGAAGCCCTTGGTGCTCTACCTCGCCACCACACCCTACTCCGCCTGTGCAGCTCTAGTGGCGGTTCGGGAGGAGCGTCGGGTCAAGGCCACATCAGCCATGACCCCGACCGCGGCGGCTCAAGGCCAGGAGGGCCTCGTGAGGGCCATGGCCTCGGCAGATGGGAACTAGCCCCAACAGGAAGACGCCTTCGGAACTGAGGGGACCTCACCATGCAGTCAGGAGCCGGGGGCTCTGACGTCTTAGGAGGTGCTCGACTCTCCGAAGGGCGCGAGCTCCATCGGTGCCCCCACCCTCGTTGAGCATCCCGTGTATTTCGTTAGCACGGTGCTGCGAGATGCAAGGTCACGGTACCCCATGCCTCAAAAGCTCTTGCTCGCGCTATTGGTGGATTCTTGGAAGCTGCGGCACTACTTCCAAGGTCACCCCATCAAGGTTGTCTCAGCCTACCCATTGCAAAGGGTGCTCAGGAGTCCCAACTCCACTGGAAGGGTCGCTGAATGGAACATCGAGCTGTAAGCATTTCAGTAAGAATTCAGCACGACCAGAGTTGACAAAGGAGCCGCACTTGCAGATTTTGTGGCAGAATGGACAGAGGCGCATGGGCTCGAAGCAAGCGAGGATCAGTCGCTTTCCCCAGGAAGCGAGGCACCAGACGGCTGGGTTATGCACTTCGATGGAGTATTCTCGCGGCATGGCGCAGGGGCAAGCGCAGTCCTTATATCCCCCACCCAGGACAAGCTCTATTACACCGTGCAACTCTGTTTCCAGCAGGGCGAAAAGGTTTCCAACAACATAGCAGAATACGAGGGCCTCATAGCAGGCTTGAAGGCCGCGGCTGCACTTGGGGTGAAGCCCCTCACCATCAAGGGTGACTCACAGCTCCTCGTCAACTTCTCCAACAAAGTGTACGAGCCCAATGACGAGCACATGGAGGCGTATCTTGCAGAAGTGCGTAAGATGGAAATGCAGTTTTTTGGGCTGGAGCTGCAGCATGTGCCTCGCGGCACTAATCAGGAGGCTAATGACATCGCCAAGAGGGCATCGAGGCGGCTACCTCAGGAGCCTGGCGTTTTCGAGGAACGGTCTTCAAAACCTCAGCAGTACCATCACTATCAAGCACAGTGCAACCTCAGGAGGAACTTCCACAACTGCCTGCCTCAGGAGCCCCGGCCTGTGGCCCAACCTCAGGAGCACACTTGCTCCTGGCACTGGAGCCTCAAGAAGGATGTTGGACTACAGAGCTCAAGGACTACCTAATGCAAGGGACTCTACCATAAAAAGAAGAGTATGTGGAATGCGTGGCCCGGCAGGCCACGGCCTACTGCATCCAAGACGGAGAAATCTATCGGAAGCGGCCCAACGATGTTTCCCTGCATTGCATCTCTAGGGAACAGGGGAAGGAGTTGCTGGCAGACATTTACGGTGGAGACTATGGGCACCACTCTTCATCATAGACCCTCGTCGGCAAGGCGTTTCGCAGCGGGTTCTATTGGCCTACAGCACTCAACAATGGAATCGAGCTGGTGAAGGCTTGCGAAGCCTGTCAATTCCACGCCAAGCAGATTCATCAGCCAGCTCAGGGCCTACAGACCATTCCACTCTCGTGGCCGTTCGTGGTTTTGGGGGCTGGACATTTTGGGCCTGTTTCCCCGGGCGCCAGGGGGCTATCGTTACCTCCACGTTGCCATTGACAAGTTCACCAGGTGGGCTGAGGTGGAAGCTATCCGCACCATCCCAGCTGGCTCCGCAGTCAAGTTCATCAAGGGCCTCGTGAGCCGATTCGGGGTGCCTAATCGCATCATCACCGACAACGGTTCACAGTTCACCAACAATCTCTTCAAAACATATTGTGCTAACCTTGGAACGCAGATATGCTACGCCTCAGTGGCACACCCTCGGAGCAACGGCCAGGCTGAATGCGCCAATGCAGAGGTCCTGAAAGGCCTCAAAACCAGGACCTTCAAGAAGAAGCTGGAAGCCTGCGGCAGGGGCTGGTACGATGAGCTCCAGTCCGTGTTATGGTCTATCCGCACTACCGCCACCAAGTCGACCGGCGAAACCCCGTTCTTCCTCGTCTACGGAGCAGAAGCGGTCCTCTCTCACGAGGTCAGGCGTCGCTCTGCGCGGGTCCTGGCGTTTGATGAAGCACAGCAGGACGCCATGCGGGAGATGGATCTCGTGCTGGGGGGAGGAACACCGTAGAGAGGCCGCGCTTTGAAAAGCAAGATACTAGCAGGCGCTGTGGCGGTACCACTGCCGCAACATCTGCCCCAGGATTCTTGAGGTAGGTGACCTCGTGCTCAGATGGGTGCTCTCCAATGAAGGGCTGCACAAGCTCTTGCCCATGTGGGAGGGCCCGTTCAAGGTTGTTCATGTTTCCAGACCTGGCGCCGCATGCTTGGAAACCCAGGAGGGGGCGCCCATCCTGAACGTGTGGAACATTCAGCACCTCTAGAGATTCTACCCTTGAAGTAAGGCTAAGGCCCAGTGCCTGTAAAGAAGGCCCGACGCCTGTGAAGAAGGGCCCAGTGCCTACAAAGAAGGCCCAGTGCATGTGAAGCTCGTCGCCCCAAGAAAGGCCCGGTGCGTGTGAAGAAGGCCAATGCCTGTGAAGCTCGCCGCCCGTGACACTCTCATTAATAATGAGTTGGGGTTGTACACGCCCCGGAGTCTCCGGAGTGCCGCCCTTGGGCCTCGGGGGCTCCCGCCCACGCCCAGTGGCAGCACTTAGCTCCACGCTGGTGAGAAGACGTCGAAGACTAGATTAGGTGCCGGACGCGGCTTTTCATTTGCTTTTCGCAGTTGGCTTGTTCACCCTCGTTCGAGACTTTATTTGAGTTGCTTTTAGTGTTGTTTGCCGTCCCCAGCCCGTGATTCTTTGTCTTGGGTTTTTGCCTGACTCGCCCTCTCTTTCGCAAGCCTCGCGAGGGGGCTGCACGGGCGCCCTCGCGAGTACCTTCTTGCCTAATTTCGTGAGGCTACCTCACTCAAGTTCACAGCGGGAGCACCCCTCCCGGTCCGTGCCCCACGGGCATCGCGACGCGAACATAGGACTTGAGCCGAACACCCTCACGACTAAGGTTCGAAAGCTATCCTCCCGGCTGAATTTTGCAGACTTCAAGACGCCCGGCGAGGCCTCAGGCAGGTACCTCGCGAGGCGAAATCGGCATCAAGCCCCTCGAGCTAAGTTGTTCCTACGCACACGCACGCAGCCACAACACCACAACACAACATGGGAATAATAAAAATAGCATAGTAATTCAGGGCAATAGTCCAGCACGCCCCCATAGGGCTCCATGCTTCTCTCTCTCTAAGCAGGAAAAGGAGATAAACAAAATAAACGCGGCATGCCTGGCGACGGCTCGGGAGGGGGGATTCACACCGCCCTCCTGAGCTCAATCAGACTCCTCCTCACACTTCACCGAGGCGCGATGACGGGATGACCCGCCACCACCCTCTAAGAGAGCGCAGCGGCGCGGTGGTTGACCACGGCCATCGCTGGAGGAGCTATCACCAGAAGGGGAGCCGCTGAAGCTTGGCAAGCTGCGAGCGCCGCCGGAAGCAGGCTCACCTTCGTCCTCGTGGCGACCGTCGCCAAGTCCCAGCACTTGGTCACCGTCATCGTCTTCAGGGCAGCACCCGACATGGAGGCCATCTTCTCCAAACACCCTCACGTAGAGGGTTGCATCGCCATCAAACTTGAAGGGCAGGGTGCACCACTGGCCCAGGCCGGGCGCGCAGGCAAACAGCTGCCAGCCGCGGGCCAAGGCCACGTTCCCGGCGACGGAGATCTCCACCAAGACCCAGGAAGCCCTGCTGCAGCAGCCGTCCGCCTGGAGCTGGAGGCCGCCAGGAGCGCCAGCCGGGAGTTCACTGGCGAAGAAGCAGGGAAGCTGGAGCCAGCTACCGGTTGGGTCCGCCAACCACACGACAAACTCCGGTAGCACCTCTGCCGAGTGGAAGCGCGGCCTGGGAGGCCACGCGGCCACAACGCGCCTTCCCTCACCCACCGGGCAGACGTCACCGCGCGAAGGACCACCACCGCGACCACGAGGAGCCACCGCAGGAGTCGTCGGGTGCTTGCGGGGGCGACCTCAGCCGCGCTTGGGCCGAGGGGAGCCAGGCCCTTCCCGACGAGCCTTTCCCTTCTCCGCGGCCGAGAACCCCTTCGTCGGCGCCATGGGACACGGCGGGCAATTGGAGCAAGGAGGAAGAAGAAGCAAGCGGGGAAGGGAGATCTGCAGTGGGGGCCTGCGCCCTCCCACATTTATAACCCAAGGGAGGCCAACCGTCGGCCTCCATGATCGTAGGTAATCATGACTCTTTTTGCATGTAGCAGGGACTCGTCAAATTGGGCAGTTGCCGAGGCAGCGTGGGGAAGCAGAGACGCCCACGTCCAATCAACCGCCATGCAGCGATCGAGGCCGCAGGCTATTGGGGCCTACGGCGCTCTACACTTGCCCGTTCGCTTCGCTGCTAAGCCAAGTCCGAGCGCGCCTTGGGCCCGGGGGCTACTGTTGGCGTTCTGGGAATGGGGGTCCCCAGACTTGCCTTCCTGTGGCCTGTGGCGAGGCTCAAGTGGTGGCCCAGTACGGTCCATCTTCATCAGCTCAAGCTCAAGACCCTCGCGAGGGGCCAAGCCTCATGGGGCGGACGACGCAAGGCTTCCTCAGGAACGGCCTCACCAGGTCGGCTCGCGAGGAGGCGGAGAGATCAAGGCAAGGGTACCTCGTGAGGTGCTCGTGACGCAAGCCATGACGATCGAGGCCAGGCGAGCGCTGGCCTGCACAATGTCCTTGTTTCCTCTTTGGTGCAAAGGGGACAAGCGCAGGCGTGGAGTACCAAGGCATCAAGCAAAGGTTACCATTCCGGTGCAACGAGACCAAGACCAGCAGAGCGGCAGGACGGAGGTCACCGTGGAGCCCAAGACGACGTCATCGCCAGTGCCTTTGGCAGCCGAAGACCAACTTTAGTCAAGATAACTTGTACTAGATGTTCCCCTTCAAAATGGCCGTTGTTGGCGCCCTTCCCGCTCAATATTTGGGAAGAGGACCAGACCCTCTACATATAGAGATAGCTGATAACCCACAAGTGTAGGGGATCGCAACAGTTTTTGATAAGTAAGAGTGTCAAACCCAACAAGGAGCTAAAGGTAGAATAAATATTCTCTCAAGTTCTATCGACCACTGATACAACTCTACGCACGCTTGACGTTCGCTTTACCTAGAACAAGTATGAAACTAGAAGTACTTTGTAGTTGTGATAGGATAGGTTTGCAAGATAATAAAGAGCACGTAAATAAAAGCTAGGGGCTGTTTAGATAAAGGAACAATAAAGTAAATATAGCGAAGGTGGAAAAGTGGTGGTAGGAGTTGTGAAATTGTCCCTAAGCAATTGACTATGTTACTAGACCGGTAATCACTATTGCAGTTCTATTTGAGGGAGAGGCATAAGCTAACATACTTTCTCTACTTGGATCATATGCACTTATGATTGGAACTCTAGCAAGCATCCGCAACTACTAAAGATTCATTAAGGTAAAACCCAACCATAGCATTAAAGTATCAAGTCCCCTTTTATCCCATACGCAACAATCCCCTTACTCGGGTTTGTGTTTCAGTCACTCACGCAACCCACTATAAGCGAATCATGAACACATTGCAACACCCTACAACGGGAATCCCTCACGCTTGCGCGACACGGAGGGCACCATAGGACAGCACCAATAATAAAACATGCAACTCAAACCAATCATAGCAATTCATCAATCACCGATAGGACAATGAAAATCTACTCAGACATCATAGGATGGCAACACATCATTGGAAAATAATATGAAGCATAAAGCACCATGTTCAAGTAGAGGGTACAGCGGGATGCGGGAGAGTGGACCGCTGGATATAGAGGGGGGAAGGTGATGGAGATGTTGGTGAGCATGACGGCGGTGTTGGTGAAGATCGCGGTGATGATGATGGCCCCCGGCAGCGCTCTGGCGCCACCGGAAGCAAGGGGGAGAGAGGCCCCCTTCTTATTATTCTTCCTTGACCTCCTACCTAGATGGGATAAGGGTTTCCCCTCTGGTCCTTGGCTCCCATGGCTTGGGAGGGGCGAGAGCCCCTCCGAGATTGGATCTATCTCTCTGTTTCTGCGTTTTGTGTTTCTGCCCCTTCACCGTTTCCTTTATATCTAGAGATCCGTAACTCCGATTGGGGTGAATCTTTCACCCAGATTTTTCTCATAAAATTAGCTTTCTTGCGGCAAAAGTAGAGGCTCAACCGCCTTACGGGTGGCCCACGAGAGCCCAGGGGTAGGGGGCACGCCCCCTATCTCGTGGCCACCTCGGACACTGTTTCGCGTTGATTCTTCCTCCAGAAAATCCCAAATATTCCAAAATAATTCTCCGTCCGTTTTTATCCCATTTGGATTCCGTTTGATATTGGTTTTCTGCGAAACGTAAAACATGCAACAAACAGGAACTGGCACTGGGCACTGGATCAATATGTTAGTCCCAAAAAATAGTATAAAGAGTTGCCAAAAGTATATAAAAGTTGAATAATCTTGTCATGGAACAATCAAAAATTATAGATACGACGGAGACGTATCAATAGCCACCACCGTAGAAGGCATCTGGATCTCACCTAGAGCCAACAGAGACAGAGCAATTCCTCTCCAAGCACACCACCACAAGAACACCCCTCGCGAGGCTGTTCTTCCTTTGTACTGTTCATCATCAGCCCCTGAGGCAATCCACCACACCACACACTGGATTAGGGTATTACACCACAACGGTGGCCCGAACCAGTATAAACCTTGCGTCCCTTGTGTTGTTCATCGTTTAGCTTAGATTCTCAGCGAGGTGTTGGGACATGGATCGGTAGGGGGGAAGATCTTCGCGCGCACCCCAGAGTTCGAACCTTAAGGGTTTTACCAGAACCCGATATCCGACACATGATAACCCAAGAAACTAGATACTCAAAACGTCCATAACCGGGGACATGGTTAACCATGATTAGTTTGTAGACTCTGCAGAGGTTTGCACACTTTTCCCCACAAGACTCGATCTCCTCCGTTGGATTCCTCGCACTACATGATGTTTGAGAAACGGATGACTGAGGCACAGTCTTTCAGAAGCATTAACTCTTTACTCTGGGTAGACAGTACCAACCTACATCTCCTACATCTGCTAGCCTACCACTGAAAGAGGTCATGCAACATACTCAACTATGCTAGAGTCCATAATAGCTTGTGGCTGCACACGGAAGTTTCTAGCATGAATAGTCTTATGATCCCTTTGAGCCTGGGTGGCGGTCCATAGGAGACTCACACGGTACCCCGGGATTTCCAAACAATACATGCAACACTGGGTTCCACAGGTGACTCAATCCACCCAAATGTGAATTAAAGTAGCCACCTTAAGTTAACCATTAATTAACAACACTCACATCTGTCATGGATACACTCACCCAATCCACGTCTACAAGCATAGCATAGCAATATAAGCAAACATAGAAGTAACTCCCAAAGTTTGATAATAAATAGGACAATAGGTACTACCTCATCTACTTCCCAAAACCCACATATTAATCAGATCCTAACCATGCAATTGTTTGAGGATTGATCTAATGTAATACAACTGTGTAGTAAAGAGGTATGATCAAAGTGTTACTTGCCTTGCTGATGATCCGTGAAACCTAGAGACTCGTAGTAGCACGCTTCGCACTCCGAAACTCTATCGCAAACAAACAAGCATACAATAAGCACTCAACAAGAAGCACGGGTAAAACTCAAATACCATATCTAACCAGAAAGTTCAACTTAAGAACTCTAGTTTGCAAAAAGAATCAAATCAAACGAAACAACGAAACTCAAACTGCGAAAGAAATAAGCTTCGTTTACTAATCTGGACTTAAGTCAAATTTTACAGTAGCAACACCATGTTTAAGTTGCTTAAACGGAAAGAGGGTTTCGAGACGAAACTCTGGGCGCTTGAATTGCCTGATTCCGTTAAACGAGCGAAAAGATAAACTAAAACGAAAATCAGGGCAGAAATCGCTATCGAAAATAATCGCGGAAAATCCCTGGAAAATGAAAAACCGACGAATAGGCTAACGAACGAACATTCACTGTCTGCGGCTAAACGGTGAAAATCATTCATTAAAACAAATGAAAGAATGGGCCTTCCCTAATTAACTAAACCAAAAAAAACCGAACCAGATCTGAAAAAATAGATCTAGGTTTTCGAATAAAAAACTGAACGTTTTTTTGGGAAAACCGACAAACGGCGAGACGGCGGCGGCGGCTACCTCCGGCGGTGGTCCGGCGGGCTCCGGTGGCGGCAGGGTCTCCCACGACGGCGGCGGGGCGAGGGGCGGCAGTGTCGGGCGGCGGCGCGGCGAGGAGCGGCGGCGGCAGGGCGACACTAGGGTTCGGCGGCGGCGGCTGGTGGGCTTGGGGGGCGGGGGCTCGGGTTGACGGTTATAAGAGGGCCGGTCGGGGAGTCCTGGCCGGTTATGGCCCGGAGTCGGTTCGTTTTTTTAATAATTCCACGCAGAAAAACAAATAAAAAAAATACTAAACGGACTCCAAAAATCCTGAAATAAGTTTTCCCCGTCCTCTAAAAATATAAAGGACAAAGTGAACATTTATTTAGGCCTATAATGCAATTTTGGAAAACACATATTTTCCCTAATTCATATAAAATAGCGATAAAACTCCGAATAAAATTCTTATTTGATTTTAATATTAAATCTCCAATACTTCTTTATTTTGGGAAGTCATTTTATTCCCTTTCTTTTATTTTTATAAAAGAAATATATAAAGAGAAAAATAATTAAAATCAAATGATCCTCTTTTTAAAATTTGAGAAAACTTAAATATGAAAATAACGAAATCCCCAACTCGCTCCGTGGGTCCTTAAGTTGCGTAGAATTTCTAGGATCAAGCCAAAATGCAATAAAATATGATATGCAATAACGATCTAATGTATAACATTCCAAATTTAAAAATTGGGATGTTATAGCGGCGGCGGTCGCGCGAGGCGGCGGCGGCGGCGCGAAGTGGCGGCGGCGGCGTGGCTTTCGAGGCGGCGACACTAGGGTTTGGCGGGGTTGGCGGCTTGGGTTGGCGGCGGGGTCGGGCCTTTCCCTATAAAGGCCGGCTGGGCGGTGTCCGGGTTGGGCACGACCCGTTAGGTCGGTGTTATTTTTTTAAAATAAGAGTGACACAGAAAAACAAACAAAAGAAATACTAAAGGGAGTACAAAATTCTTTAAATAAATTTTCACGGTCCTCTAATAATATTGCGGACAAAGTGAACATTTATTTGGGCCACTAATGCAATTTTGAAAAACGCATTTTTCCTAATTCGAATAAAATAGCAGTAAAAGTCCAAATAAATTTCTTATTTGATTTTAACATTTTCCCTCCAATATTTCTTTTATTTTGGGGAAGTCATTTTATATCCTCTCTTTTATTTTAACATAGGAAATATTCAGAGAGAAAATGATTAAAACCAAATGATCCTCTTTTCAATATTTGAGAAAATTCAAATATGAAAAGAAACAAAATCCCCAACTCTCTTTGTGGGTCCTTGAGTTGCTTAGAATTTCTAGGATCAACCAAAATGCAATAAAATATGATATGCAAGGATGACCTATGTATAACTTTCCAAATTGGAAATTTGGGATGTTACAAACCTACCCCCTTAAGATGAATCTCGCCCTCGAGATTCGGGTTGGCTAGAAAATAGGTGCGGGTGGTACTTCTGTAGGTCTTCCTCTCGTTCCCAGGTGGCTTCATCCTCGGTATGGTGGCTCCACTGAACTTTGCAGAACTTGATAGCCTTACTGCGTGTGACTCGACTGTCAAACTCGAGAATCTTTACTGGCTTCTCCTCGTAGGTCAAATAACTATCCAAATGAATCACTTCGAGTGGCACTGTATCTCTCAGAGGAATATCGGCCATCTCTGCGTGGCACTTCTTCAACTGGGAAAAGTGAAACACCTCGTGAACTCCTGACAATCCTTCTGGCAATTCTAGCTTGTAAGCAACTTCACCCACATGTTCCAAAACTTTGTATGGTCCCACAAAACGTGGTGCTAGCTTTTCCTTGACTCCAAGACGCTTAACTCGAAGTGGGGACACACGAAGATATACTCTGTCTCCGACTTCATAAACTGTCTCCTTGCATTTAGAATCCGCATAACTCTTCTGCCTGGACTGGGCTACCTTGAGTCGGTCGCAAATCAACTTAACCTTCTCTTCAGACTCCTTAATCAAATCAGGTCCAAACAACTGACGGTCTCCTACTTCATCCCATAACAACGGTGTCCTGCACCTCCTTCCGTACAATGCTTCAAAAGGGGCCATCTTCAAACTGGCCTGATAACTGTTGTTGTAAGAGAACTCTGCATATGGCAAATTGTCTTCCCAACTAGATCCATAATCTAGCGCACAAGTTCTTAACATGTCCACCAGAATCTGATTGACTCTCTCGGTCTGTCCATCTGTCTGTGGATGAAAGGCTGTACTGAACTCTAGCCTGGTACCCAAAGTCTCATGCAACTGATTCCAGAACTTTGAGGTAAACTAGGTTAATCTATCTGATACAATGGTCCTTGGAACTCCATGCAGACATACGATCCTGGTCATGTATATCTTTGCCAACTTTGCACTTGTATAAGTGGTTTTCACTGGGATGAAATGAGCTACTTTCGTCAATCGATCGACTACAACCCATATCGAGTTATAGCCTGAACGAGTCCTGGGTAATTCGTGATAAAAATCCATGCCAAGATTGTCCCACTTCCATTCGGGTATCGGCAATGGCTATAGCAATCCTGGTGGTTTCTGATGCTCTGCCTTAACTATCTGACATACAACACATACTGCTACATACTCCGCAATACCCTTCTTCATTCTGGTCCACCAGAAACTTTCCTTCAAATCCAAATACATCTTGGTGTTTCCTGGGTAAATCGAATACGACAAGTCATGGGCCTCCTGCAGAATCAACTTCCTGATCTCGGGGTCATTAGGCAGGTAAACGCGATCCTCAAACCATAAAGTGTCATGCTCATCCTCACAAAATCCTTTAGCCTTTCCTTTGCTCATTCTTTCCTTTATCTTAGCAATCTCCTAGTCTGTCTTCTGAGCTTCTCTGATCTTATCCATCAAAGTGGAATGAATTTCCAATGCTGCTGCATAACCTCTCGGAACTATTTCCAAACAAAGCTCGCGAAGATCCTCTGCTAACTCCTTGGGTAATCCTCCGGTCATGAGCGTATTGACATAACTCTTGTGACTCAACACATCGGCTACTACATTAGCTTTGCCAGGATGATAGTGCAACTTCATATCATAATCTTTCATGAGCTCCAACCATCTCCTTTTCCTAAGATTCAACTCCTTCTGCGTGAAGATATACTTCAAACTCTTGTGGTCTGTGTACACCTCATAGTGGTTTCCGATGAGAAAATGTCTCCATGTCTTCAACACATGCACTACGGCTGCTAACTCCAAATCATGTGTAGCATAATTCAACTCATGAGGTTTAAGCTATCATGAGGCACATGAAACAACTCTTTCCTCCTACATAAGCACTGCTCCAAGTCCTCGACGAGAAGCATCGCAATACACTTGACAGTCCTTGTGTTGATCTGGAAGAATCAACACTGGGGCTGTAACCAAACGTTTCTTCATCTCTTGAATACTGGCTTCACACTCCTCAGTCCATTTGAACTTGGTGTCCTTCTTCAATAATTATGTCATGGGCTTTGCGATCTTGGAGAAATTCTCTATGAACCTCTGGTGATATCCTGCAAGTCCAAGAAAACTCCGAATCTCTCCAACTGACGTGGGTGCCACCCATTTAGTCACCGAAACAACCTTGGTGTGGTCTACTGCTATTCCTTCCCCGGATATAACATGTTCGTGGAATCCAACTTCCTTCAACCAAAACTCGCATTTGCTGAACTTGGCATATAACAGATGTTCTCTGAGCTTCTCGAGAACCAAATGCAAATGCTCCTTATGCTCCTCTTCATTCTTCGAGTAGACCAATATGTCATCAATGAACACCATGACGAACTTATCCAAAAACTCCATAAACACCTTGTTCATCATGTTCATGAAATAGGCAGGCGCGTTAGTCAGACCAAATGACATAACGGTATACTCATATAGCCCGTACCTTGTGGTAAAAGCTGTCTTAGGTATATCATGTTCTCTAATCTTCAGTTGATGGTATCCTGATCGCAGATCTTGGAAAATACTTTAGCTCCTTGCAACTAGTCAAACAAATCGTTGATCTTCGGCAGTGGGTACTTGTTCTTGATCGTTACTTCATTCAACGCACGATAATCAACAACCATCCTCAATGATCCATCCTTCTTCTCCACTAGAAGTACTGGGGATCCCCAAGGTGACAAACTTGGTCGTATGTAACCTTTATCCAGTAACTCCTTAGTCTGCTTCTTAATTTCCTCCAAATCTTTTGTGGGCACCCGATACGGTCTCTTAGATATTGGCCCAGTGCCTGGCAAAAGCTCAATCAAAATTCAATGTCTCTATCCGGTGGCATGCCTGGCAACTCTTCTGGAAATACGTCGGGGTAATCCTTCACCACTGGTACTTCCTCTTGTACAACTCCTGATAAGGAATTTACTTGAGTCCTCTTCGGCATATGCCGAGATACATACTTTATCCTTTTTCCTTCTGGGGTGGTGAGCATAATTGACTTACTGGCGCAATCGATGTTTCCTCCATACATCGATAGCCAATCCATACCTAAAATCACATCCAATCCTTGCGACTCCAGAATTATCAAATCCTAGGGGAAAACATGCCTACCTATGGTCAGTGCCATCTGGAAACATCCTTGGCTTGCCATATGCTCCGCTCCTGGCAAGCTTACTAACATAGGTGTTCTAAGAACTTTGGTGGGCAATTTATACTTATCCACAAATCCCCTTGATATGTATGAATGCGATGCACCAGTATCAAAAAGAAGATTGCAGTAAATTACTTAACTGAAAAATTACCTATAATTGCATCTGGCTGCTCCTCAACCTCCTCCATGCTAACGTGGTTCACTTGTCCCCTGTTGAAAGGGTTGGGCTTCTTCCCGGAGCTTCCATTGCCATTCCCATTCATTGCTTCAGAACACTCCGTGGCGTAATGTCCATTCTTCCCGCACTTGAAACAAGTAATGTGACTTAGATCCCTCTTGACGGGCGTTGCTGGGTTGGAACGGTTCTGGGCGTTGCTTCCTCCATTCCATTCCCATTGTTGGGGCCACTATGGTTATGCGAACTCCCTCAATTGGAATTATGGCCTCCATGGTTATGGTGAATGTTTCCTCCCGAGTTCGGGGTAAAACGAGGTCTCTGCTGAGCTCCTGAATTGTACTTACCTTATCCATACTTCCTCTTGCAGCTGTCTATCTGCTGTTGCTTCCCTTCAATCATAAGAGCTCTATCTACCAACTCCTGGTAGCTGTTGAAGGTTGCCACCATCAACTCCATGCTCAGCTCATCATTCAATCCTTCCAGAAACTTCTCCTGCTTAGCAGCATCTGTAGCTATGTCATCAGGGGCATAAGGTGCTAACTTACTAAACTCATCCACATACTGGCCCACTGTGCGTCCTCCTTGGCGCAAGTTGCGAAACTCACGCTTCTTCATGTTCATGGCTCATGCGGAAACATGGACAGTGCGGAAAGCCTGCTGAAATTGGTCCCATGTAACAGTGTCAATGGGGTAAGTGGCTGTGAAATTATCTCACCATGATGCTGCGGGTCCATCAAGCTGATGTGCGGCAAAACACACTCTCTACGCATATGTGCATCCTGCAGTGGTCAGCTCCCTTCCAATCTTGTGGAGCCAATCATCCGCAACAATTGGCTCAGTGCTACTAGAGAAAACTGGTGGATTTAGCCTTAGAAAACGGGCTAAGTGATCAACAGGTGGTGGTGGTGGGTTGTTGTTGTTGTTGTTGTTGTTGTTGTTGTTGTTGTTGCCTTGGTTCTGATTCTGAACTAGTAGCTGCATCAAGGTATTCTGCTGCTCGATCAACTGAGTGAGCTTCGGTGGGAAAGCAAATCCATTGTCACATCTCGGAGGCATCTGATGGGTTTTAGAAAAGGTGAGAAAACAGAATAGAATGAGGTCTAGAGGTAAAACACTACCCATATGCACATGAGACAAACACAAACATATCACTTCAATCAATTCAAACAAGGGCATACAATCGGTCTAACTATCGTTACAAAAGTGCTCGGACTATTCTATATAAATGGGGGAATACTACTACTGATATGGTAGTCGACTAGAAGTTTTAATCGGTGGAAGACTCCATGATATCTGCCCAACTTCATCAACATAGTCATCATCGCTATCGTCGGGGTCCGAGTCGGTGTCATTGATGATGATGCAGTCCTTCGAACCGATGTCCTTGGAATCATCGTCATCTCCTCGTGGCGCGGGGTCTCCCATGAATACTCCTAGATTCCTTGTTAGGTCGTCATTCTTCTCCACTAGTATCGTCATTTTCCTCCTCATATACATCACGGGTAGACTTGAGTTTCTCCTCTAGCTCCGTGATCCTGGTCATTGCCTTCTTCAGATCTATCATGCCTGCACACGTCTGGTTCTCCTGGCGATGTATGTGCTGGTTTAACTCCTGGATGAAAGCTGCAATGGGCCTATCTCTCCTGGTGCTGATCATCTCCCATTGCTCATCTTGGCGCCCACATATCTGGTAGATAGTATCCTTAAGATCCTTGTGGTAAACTTCTCCAATGCGTCCCATGGCGATGTGGGCTGCCATGCTCTTTCCTAGACTCAAGGTTGGTGCATCAAAGGAAAACTCTATGGGCTCAGTGTCTGGAATGAACGCCCTTCCTGGAACTTGAACTCGAATCATCCAACGCTCCTCTTCTGGTAAAGTGGCGATGTAGGTCCCGGTGAAGCTTGGTATTTCGATGTTCAGGTACCTAGTAATTTCCTTCAAGTGTCGTCAAAAAGGAGTGTCTTCATCCGGCTGTGTAAACTTGTTCCTTGAGTCCGCCATCCTATAGAGTAGAAAAGGGAGAGGAGTCAGAAATGAGTATAGAAGAGTGACCTATGGTTTAACTTAGTGGTCGTGTCCTACAGTCAGTGTGTGCTTTGATACCATCTTGTAGCGACCAGACCTCAAATAGTCCAGTCTCTGTGCATCAGTGTCATCCCTGGATCGGTAATTCTGACATGCACGATACTTGAGGATTTATAACAGAGTTTCAATCACACACTTATTACATCGAACGTCTCAAAAGAGAACTTATTACAAAAATATGGCTTAAGGCCATCTAAATAAGATAACAATGGAAGGCTTGGAAGATAAAGTGAGTCCATCAACTCCAACGACATAACTGAGTGAACGGCAACGACCTATGGCACCTTACTCGTCGTCTGAAAAGTCTGCAACATGATATGTTGTAGCCCGAAATGGGTCAGCACATGGAATATGCTGGCAAAGTAACACATAGAGTAATTAACAGAATAAATGATATCGCTACATGCATATTAGGCTGGTGGAAAGCTCTATGGTTATTGTTTTTGTATAAAGCCAATTTTCCCCTACAGCAAAGGAATAAATTTTATTTAACTATCATGGTGGTGGTTAAACATTGTGAAGGTTCCTCCAACTCAATCCCAATTAAACAATATCATTAAACCCAACAAATTAATTTAGAGTGATGAGATCAACATGATAATCCAAGAACCAGATACTCAAAAATGTCCATAACCGGGGACACGACTAACCATGATTAGTTTGTACACTCTACAGAGGTTTGCGCACTTTTCCCCACAAGACTCGATCTCCTCCGTTAGATTTCTCGCACTACATGGTGTTTGAGAAACGGATGACCGAGACACAGTCTTTCGGAAACATTAACTCTTTACCCTAGGTGGACAGTTACACCTACTTTCCCCTACATCTGCTAGCCCACCACTGAAAGAGGTCATGCAACCTACTCAACTATGCTAGAGCCCATAATAGCTTGTGGCTGCACACGGTAGTTTCTAGCATGAATAATCTTATGATCCCTTTGAGCCTGGGTGGCAAACCATAGGATGAACACACGGGTACTCCGGGATATCCCAGGACAACACCGGATTCTGTAGGTGCCCTGACAACCACTGGGTACTCGAGGGTGCCTCAACCAATCCATCCAGATGTGTATTTAAGTAGCCACCTTAAGTTAACCATTAATTAACAATACTCACATCTATCATGGATACACTCACCCAATCCACGTCTGCGAGCATAGCATAGCAATCCCGAGCATAACGTAGAAGTAACTCCCAAAGGTTTGATAGTAAAAGTACAATAGGTTCTACCTCATCATCTACTTCCCAAACCCACATGTTATTCAGATCCTAACCATGCAATGTTTGAGGACTGGGACTAATGCATAAAAACATGGGTAACAGAGAGATATGATCAAAGTGTTACTTTCCTTGCTGATGATCCGCAAAACCTAGAGACTCGTAGTAGCATGCTTCGCACTCTAGGAATTCTACCACAAACAAACAAAGGCATACATAAGCACTCAAACTAATAGCATGGGTAAAACTCAAATAAGAAGATTTAACCAGAAAGTTCAACTGAAGAACTCCGGTTTGCAAAAAGAATCAAATCAAACGGAGCAACAAAACTCAAACTACGAAAGAAACAAGAATCATTTACTAATCTGGACTAAAGTCAAATTTTACAGTACCAAAATCATGTTCAAGTTGGTTAAACAGGAAGAGGGCTTCGAGACGAATATCTAGGCGCTTGTTTCATCTAATTTGGATAAACGAGCGAAAAGATAAACTAGATCGAAGATCAGTGCAGAAATCGCGATCGAAAAATAATCGCAGAAAAACCCTGGAAAATAAAACGAGACGAACAGGCTAACGAACTAACGTTCGCTGTCTGCGACTAACTGATGAACAAAGTTCGTTAAAATGAACGTATGGATGAACGTCTGCTAATTAACTAAACCAAAAAACCCCGAACCGATCTAATAATAAAAACTAGATCTAGGGTTTTAAAAAAAACCAAACGGTTTTTTTTTGAAAAAAAACTAAACGGCGGCGGCGACGGCGGTTTCTAGCTCCGGCGAGTGGCGGAGGGATCGGGTGGCGGCGGCGGTGACTCCGGCGGGTGGGCGGTGAGCGGCG
>NC_041385.1:451259990-451285781 GCF_002162155.2 Triticum dicoccoides
GGCGGTGGGTGGGGCGGCGGCGCGACGGGGAGGCGGCGGCGTCGGGCGGCGGCAGTCGCGCGAGGCGGCGGTGGCGCGAAGTGGCGGTGGCAGCGGCGCGGTGGTGCTAGGGTTTGGTGGGGCTGGCGGCTTGGGCTGCCGGCGGGGTCGGGCCTCGCCCTATAAAGGCCGTCTGGGCGGTGTCCGGGTCGGGCACGGCCCGTTAGGTCGGTGCGTTGTTTTTTTAAAAGACCGACGCGGAAAAACAAAAAAGTCCAAATAAATTTCTTATTTGATTTTAACATTTTTCCTCCAATATTTATTTTATTTTGGAGAAGTCATTTTATCTCCTCTCTTTTATTTTAACATTGGAAATATTCGAAGAGAAAATAATTAAAACCAAATGATCATCTTTTCAATATTTGAGAAAATTCAAATATGAAAAAAAACCGAAATCCCCAACTCTCTCCGTGGGTCCTTGAGTTGCTTAGAATTTCTAGGATCAACCAAAATGCAATAAAATATGATATGCAAGGATGACCTATGTATAACATTCCAAATTGGAAATTTGGGATGTTACATTCCCGGGGCTCGAAGCTGTCTAAATCCTTGTCTTATATATACCGCGTCTCTCGATTCCGCCCAACCCCTCTCAAGCTACCACATAAATGCGTTGGTCTCGCGACTAAGTCGTCACACTAGGACATGTGCCGTGACAAATCCACGAAAAATTATACTCCGCATATCAAAATGCCAATCCAACTTTTGATTATGTTGTACCCTGGAGTATTACCCCCTTTTATGTCAGGTTCTCCATGAGAATTGCACCAGCTCTTATGAATTCTTGACGCAGTGATACCTCTTGACATCATTATTCATTCCTCGGTTCCGTGTTGTGGCAACCGGAATGTCGACAAGTGAACCGTGATGTGTGAAATCAATACTCCTAGCAACCTTGTTGCACGGTAGTTAAGGGACAATAATTTCATTCTTAGCGTGTTGGTTCTTGAATCATCATTCTAAGATAGATTGTACTACCTAGTCCTTATTTTCGGTGCACTCTTCGATTGATGAGTTAGGATTTTGTCAAATCCTCGCTCATTTGATCATATCATCTTGCTCTGAAAGGCAAGATTGTTCTCGAACTTAATAACATATCGGTGGTTCATGATTTTCCGAATATCTTCTCAGCAGTATCACCAGGTTGTTCCCTGACCGCTGTATTGAGCTCGTGATCAAGTTGGTTCCTTATAACCATCCCCTTCTCCAAGAATCTGTGTTGGATACCCCTGAGCTAGTTGGTTAAGCTAAACAACAACTTGGAGAGTTGGAAGATAAAAGCTTTGCCGAATTTAGCTCATTCTGAAGGGATATCTTGGTGTTTGTGTGTGTGTGTGTGTGTTGAAGAAAGATGATATCCTTATCAATTGGTCCTCGTGATCAGTGATTGGATCTATTGTCTTGTCCAAACCTTGATTTGAGTATGGCCTATTGTCAAATCAAACCAAAACCAACGATGTTCGTAATGTTGTCTTACTCGCGGTTGTCCCTCAAGCATACACCATCATATATTTTGGGTCTGACCAGTGCTATCACCTTGTTCACATAATTCTGGAATTCCACTTATATGGAAGCCTAGATGGATTGTTGTTGAGCCCATTGACAACATTCCTATCTTCTCCATGATTTTGTTGGACATTAAGCTAGTGTTGGAAACTTATATAAGCATTACCTTCATGTCCCGTGCATGAAGCATATGTTCGGATGAAAGAAGTGATTTCGTCTAATCCATGTGCATCTAATGCAAGTTGCCGCCGTGCATTCGAGAAAGTTAAAGCTGCTTCCTTTGGAATCATCCCAAATCAGTCATGCATACGTGCGAAGTATTCTGTGGTTGGAGACTTGCAACCTCCATTCTATATGTATCCCTAGTACACCAAGCCACTAACTGATTTGCTCCAGGAAAAGGAATTCCTCCATAAGGGCTAATCATATGACTTATGTAAGGACTTCGTTATCCGCAATGATGGTTTCCCACCTGAACTCGGTAGTGTTTCGCTGTAAGACTACTACGTGTTCATGCTTGTCTGGGACATTGTGTTCACATGTGTGTAGCAGAACCAACTCGTGTTTTGGAGCTTGCTATCGTAGTTTATTCCCCAAGAAAATCGCAATGCCGTCTCGTCGATTTGTGTTGCAAACTTTCATTTTTCTTTCTAGACTTGATGAGTCTGGAATATTCTGACACCAACCAGATTTGAATCTCAGGCAGATATGATGGTTAGAACGTGTCCCAAGAAACTATAGTATTGGTCTCTTTGTAACCCAGTAAAGTGGATGTCGTGGCCAACACACCCAGCCGGAAGACCTATTATTGTAGTATCTTGATTGAGGGAATTGCCCACCTCCCCATAAGGATTTCGTAGGATTTAGTCCCTAGTTGTTCCTTATGGATTTTTGTGTTCCCGAAGTCCAACCTTTTACTTGATGTTCTAGACACCAAACCATATCTATAAATGGGTTATGCTAGCACATCAAGGAGAACATTAGAAGCGGAGTGTTAAATATTTCTCGGTCAATCATCTAGATTTTCATTCCTTAGCCTCGCTAAGGTGAAATCTGAGAAGGTGTTATCTTCCTTGCATCTGCATCATCCATCACTATTCATCATGGTAGTTATTGTGTTGCCAGGATCCTTGACACAGATATTGGTAAAACCTTGATGAATATGGAAATGCTCAAGTTCTTGAGAGCACGCGCCAGCACTAGGTGTTGTCGTCAGCACCAACTGGGATTGCTCCCAGTTTCTTCGATTATGCTATAACCTTTCAAACAGGGGACTCACTCTCTACTGTTGAGTTTTTTTCCCCAATTACTAGAGTCATTCCGAGTATTTGCATTTTGTTCCCAGCTTGCACCATCGTTGTGCCAGTCTATCATGGGTCCCATCCATTTTCGGTGATAAGCAAAGTCATCCATTGCTTTGTCTTCAACAAGGTAGTCCACATCACCCATCCAAGTCGGAGTGTGTCATTCTTTCGGACTCCTTCAAACGATCAATTGTGAATTGCCTCAGGCTGGTATGAAGATTTTTAGTGAACTATGTATCAAAAGTAATTCTTTTTGCCACTTCAGGTAATGATTCTACGAGTCACCTTCCCCGAGGTGCCCCATAATGGAATCATGGCAATTTTTCCTTGCTACTTTGAAACCCTCGTCAAATTGTTTCTTCCGTCCTTTCCGAGGTTTGTTTTGCCTCTCAGCTCAAGAGATGTTTCTATCTCGCATTCCCTGACTTGATCTTGTGATCATTAAGATGATTCATCATTGTAGAGTTGTCTCTGTCCTCGTGTTTGATGAAGATCTCGAAAGCAGAGTTGTCAAGACCAAGATGATGCAAGGAATCGACATTCCTATGAGGTGCAAGTTGGATCATGAAGATCGTGTTAGTTTTGTGTCCCTCTGTCCACTTACCTCACGTCTTGAATCTCGAGACGAGATTCTTGTTTAGTGGGGGTGAGTTGTCACAACTCTAGCCTAGGCCTTGTCTGTCACTGCTTAAGCTTCCCTACATCATGTTTAAATTCCTCAGAAACTTGGAAATGGGGATGACAGAAACCCCCAGCACCACCTAATCCAACTAGGGTTACTAAAATACTTTTTCAATGAACCTGAAATGCCCATTAAAATTGTTCATCATCTTTGCCTTGGTCTAGAACCTCTGACAAAAATGGTTCACATTTTTCTAGGACAATATTGGGTCACTAAACTAAATCATATGTTATTTGCATTTGGGCATTTAAATTTTATATATTATTTTAAATGTCCAAATATTCATGAACTAAAATGTTTGCTGTTGGAAATAATCCAAACAATGGTCTGAAGCAGTTTCATGATTTTTGAGGTTGTTTTGGTATTTTTGATAACGCTCTAAAGTTATAGAATAATAGAAAACTAGAAATAAATAAAAGAGAGAGAGAGAGAGATTTACCTAGCTTACCTGGCGCCCCAGTCGGCCCAACACTGTGCAGCCCAGCCCACTCCCCCTCCTGTCGTCTTCCTCCCTGCTAGGAGGACGGGCACGTGCCCGACACGTGTGCACCATCGTGCGGCCACCTCCACCCTGCCTGGCTGCCCCCTCGTCGCCCTGGACTCCCCTCACGATGCCACGCATCGCCAGGCCCTCTCACTCTCTCCCCGAGCTCCTCCCCATCTCTAGCTCTCTCGCACGCAACCACCGAGTGGAGCTTGTCACCGCCGCTTGTCGTTGTCGTGGCCAGAGCCACCACCCCACCTCTCTGTGCTGTCCAGAGGCTCCGCCTCGATGCCACGGAGCTCCAAGACGAAGCAAGCGCCCGCGGGGCGCCTGAAGCGATGCCATCGTCTTCATCTCCGTCGTCGGCTGTCGGAGATCCCCCTCGCCGCCCCGCGCACTCCAGCCCCTCCCTGAGCTCGCTGAGGCTTCCGTTGCAATCGCTGTGAGCTGCTGCGTCGATCCCCTCTTCCCTGGCTCTTTTCCTCCTGCTAACGCCATCGCTGTCGAGCCCGAGAGCTTGGCTCTGCCAGCCATGTTGCTGTCGTGGCCACCGTCGCCTAGAGCTACAACCAAGCAGACAGTCGTGCTCAGTGCACCCCTAGGGGGCCGTAGCACCCCTCCGTGCGACCTGCCGTGCTCCCTAACACCGACCCCAAGCTCACCGAACTCCGGTCGCCGCCTTAGAGCTCGCCGCCTTCAGCTCTGGCCACCCCGAGCCCACCCACCACCACCACTTGATGCGGCTCGCTCCCAGCTACACGTAGATGGGCTCCGCCGTCCTTTTGGTCGCCGGAGCGCGAAACCCACGCCCTCAGCTGCGTTCGGCCTCGCCGGTGGCTAAACGCCGACGTGTTTGACCACTTTGACTTGGGGTTTGACCTCCCCAGGGTCGCTGGCAAGTGGGCCCTGGCCCCTGCTAATCCTAGTTTAGTTTTAATTAAGTTTACTTAACTCCACTAACGCTTTTAGTTAGTGTTAGTTTAACTCTAATTAACTTAGGTTAGTTAGTCACAGACATGTGGACCCCGCACGTCAGGTTTGACCTAGACCGCGCCCTGTTGACTCGCTGACGTCATGATGATGCAGTGCTGACGCAGTAAAGCCTTTCTAGAATTAAAATAAATCAGAAAAGATTAAGAGATTCCAGAAAATGCTTTAAACTTCTAAAAATCATAGAAACCAATTTGTAACTCCAAATGCAAAGACTTATATATGAAAAATGATCAAAAAAAATCAATCTATCCATCTGTACTGGTTTCATGCATGTTTAAACAACTTAACCTTGCTGTTTAGTTCAAAACATGATAAGGCACTATTTATATTCATAATTTGAGTTTGGGGTTGAACCTTTGGTTCAAAATGACCCTAACCCATCTGGTTGTAGTTGCATTAGCCCAACACACTCATATTGCCATGTCATTATCATGCATCATAATTGTTGCATTGCATTGATTGTATTCTTCCTTGTTTGCTGGTATTTGTCCCCTCTTAGTAGACGATGTTCCGACAATGTGATCGATGACACTGATGAAGAGCTATTACTATCTTCAAAAGTGACAGGCAAGCAAAACCCCCTTGTTCATTCCGATACAATCCCACTCCCTCGCTCCTGCTCTCTTTTACTGCATTAGGACAACAACAATTCATCTGTTACATGATGCGGTAGATGAACCCCTTTCCTATGCATGACCTGTCATTGTCACAGTAAATAGATGAAACCCACTAGCATGAGTAGGAGTTGTTTGAACCTTGATGTGCCTACTCATTCATGCTTGTTTGTCATGCCTGCTACTGCTTAGAGTTGAGTCAGGTCCGATTCATCGGGGATGAATTGGAATGTTGTGAACATGTCCTACTGTGTGTGAGCTAAGTGTGTGACCACGATTTGGTAAAGGTAGCGGTATGAGGTCATGTAGGAGTACATGGTGGGTTGTCTCATTGAAGCCGTCCTTAGGAACTGAGTTCTGTGTTTGTGATCCATGAATAGCTACTACCACTCATTGGGATCCTTAATTGACCCTCTCGACTTATTAGCTGCCCTTGTCCTCTGTCCAGGAGTTGCAAGTAGTTTCTAGTATTTGTAGTATGCTGGAGGCCGTGCGCAGTGCTGACCCGAGGGGTGGGCTGTGATGCGGTAGGCACGTGGCATGGTGTACCGGGTGCCCGTTTGGTGTCTCGGGAACCCTGCACACATCGTTCGGGGCTGTATGTGGAAACCTCGGTCGAACTCCCTGCGGATGAAACCTGAATAGGCGATAAACCAGGACTAGGGATTTGTGTGGTTAGTCAGGTCGTGGCTGACAACCTCGCTAGACTTCCGCTTGAAGGTTGTCGAGATACATGACGTGTACATGGCGGTAAGTGGCGAGAGCGTGTGTGAAGAACTACACCCCTGTAGGGTTAACATCATCTATTTGAATAGTCGCGTCCGCAGTAAAGGACCTCTGGGTTGCCTATACAGTTCATAGACAAGTGAAAGTGGATACTATAAAATATGCAAGATAAGCGTGAGTACTGTGGATGTCGTTCTCGTAGGGAGACGGGAGCGGATCCATAGTGGTGTATTGATATGGTGAATATGTGGACTCGTGTGCGCCACCTCAAAAGAGTTACTTGTAGTCGTAGTTCAGGATAGCCACCAAGTCAAAGCTGGCTTGCTGCAGTTAAACCCCACCATCCCTTTGTTGATAATGATGCATATGTAGCTAGTTCTGATGTAAGTCTTGTTGGGTACATTTGTACTCACGTTTGCTTAATTGATGTTTTGAAGAGACTCCAGTCTCACTAGTAGTTCCGCATGGACTTCAAAGTTTAGCTTGTTACCTCATCTACGATCTTGTGCCCTCGGCAGGATCTTGTAGATAGTCGGTCTTCTCAGCCCTTTTCATTTGTAGTTGTTTGTAAGCAGATATGTTATGCTTCCGTTGTTTGTATGCTTTGAATGTTGGGTCATGAGAGCTATGTTTGTAATACTTGGCTTCTCGAAGCCTATTGAATAAATACTTTGAGTCGTAGAGTTTTGTTGTGATGCCATGTTGTATTTGCACATATCGAGAATATTGTGTGTATGTTATTGAAATGCTTGGTATGTGTGGGATCTGACAACCTAGTTGTTTATCCTTGGTAGCCTCTCATACCGGGAAATGTATCCTAGTGCTTCCACTGAGCTTTGGTAGCTTTTTACTGCTCCGGAAGACATAGGTTGGCCAACATGTGTCCTTCTTTGTTCTTGTGTCTGTTCCTATGGGGAAATGTCACACGTTGTTCCTTTAAGTCCATGTAGCTTCCTACGACTTGGGTTCATACGTTGTTGATCGACACATTCGTTATTGGGTCATGTATGCCTGTCCCTGTAAGTTAGTGTCACTTTGGTTTCATGACTACTCATGTCAGCCCGGGTTCTTTGTCATATGCATGCTAGCGACACTATCATATACGTGAGCCAAACGGCGCCAATGGTCCCGGCCCAGGTAAGGTGGCACCCGTGGGAATACTATGCGTGAGGCCACAAAGTGATATGATGTGTTACATGCTAGATCGGTGTGACTTAGGATCGGGGTACTGACATTATCAAATTTTCCTAAGCATATTGTCTTATACCCTCCATACAAACAGAGCACAAGTACCTTGGTGGTTGACCCCAAGGCGGGTCAAAAAACCCCATATAACAAACAACTGGTGACTATCGTCCAGAACCAAGGCCGGTTTATCAAAACTTCATATAATTATAACAAAATAAATATGATACCTGTGATACTTATGTGTATTGAGGGTTTACAAGGCCAAATGCAATAAGGGCAATAGTCCCAATATAGAGTGCATCACTCTGTGTGATTTATCCATGCCGCCGGCTTACAATGCCTCAGACAGAACTCCATAGATATAAACATCATACACTAGCAACTTAACGTCCAAAGCCAGGCCAGATTATCAAAAGACCGGATTTTATCAAATAAAGATCAAGGCATCATGGCTTGAATTGAATTTCAACCATATATCAATATGGCACAAATATTTAAGTCATCAAAATATTCAAAGGCAAAGGAAAACACAAATATCAAGGCATTCAAAGGCTGTCAGGCTCAACATCAAGTGCTATTCAAGGGCTGCACAACCACTGAGTTACTCCTTAATTCAAACCTGTAAGCGGGGCCTCACATGACCAAATCGTCGTTTTAACTTTGACAAGTTCAGGGTCTTTAAAGGATTAACTGCCAAGAGTACGGCGAGTCATTCTAGGATTACCTGGTCGGAGTGGCAAATTTACAAAGGTAGGATAACATGGTTTGTTGGTGAATACACCTGGCGGCCAAGCCTATTACGAGGGACAACAAAGCTTTTGTTCGTTTAACAAAAAGCCCCCAAGTAATATAGTGATCCAGGCGTACAAGCCGGATCAATAGGGTAGTCACAGCTATGCTCAATGAGCAGGAAGCCCCCAAGTTTTTGCAATCAAGGCGTACAAGCCGGATCAAAAGGGTCATAGCTATGCTCAATGAGCAGGAAGCCCCCAAGTGACCTTATGAAGTAAATAAAGACTCAGATTCTCATAAATGAAACGTCAGAGGCCCTGAATCATCAGGGATGCCGGCTTTATTATACTAATCATAATATATACATTGATAAAAGTATGTACATCACAAGAGCCAGTGGCTCAGGTGTAATAAGGCCGAAGATGAGCAATATTCCCCAGTCGGTGGGTCTCCTCTTCCGACGTGCGTGATTCCTTGTGGTCTCGAACATCGATAAGGTAGTATGACCCATTGTTCAGATTCTTGCTGACCACAAACGGTCCTTCCCAAGGTGGGGATAGCTTGTGCATGTCAGGTTGATCCTGGATGAGCCGGAGCACTAAATCTCCTTCTTGAAAGGTCCTGGTCTTAACCCGACGGCTGTGATAATGACGCAGATCTTGCTGGTAAATCGCCGAACGAGCCACCGCAAGGTCACGCTCCTCATCTAACAGGTCAATAGCATCCCGACGTGCTTTCTCATTATCAGCTTCAACATAAGCCGCCACACGAGGTGAGTCGTGACGTATGTCACTCGAGAGAACCGCCTTAGCTCTGTAAACCATGAAGAAAGGCGTGTAACCCGTAGATCTGTTGGGGGTGGTATTAATACTCCAAATCACTGAAGGCAGCTCCTCCACCCAACAACCCGGTGTTCTCTGCAAAGGGACCATAAGCCGGGGCTTGATACCTCTCAAGATTTCTTGATTAGCTTGTTGTGTTTGGCCATTAGACTAGGGGTGAGCCACCGATGACACATCAAGCCGGATATGCTCTTGTTAACAAAATTCTTTCGTTGCCCCCTTAGACAGATTAGTACCATTATCAGTGATGATACTATGAGGATATCCAAAATGAAAGATCACCTTTTTGATGAATTGAACCGCCATGGTTGCATCACATTTGCTGACCGGCTCAGCCTCAACCCACTTTGTAAACTTGTCAACTGCTACCAAGAGATGAGTCTTTTTATCCTTAGACCTTTTGAAAGGCCCAACCATATCCAGCCCCCAGACTGCAAATGGCCAAGTAATTGGAATCATCCTAAATTCTTGAGCCGCACATGAGCTCGTCTTGAAAATTTCTGACAACCATCACACTTACTGACTAGATCTTCTGTATCAGCATGAGCCGTCCACCAATAAAACCCATGAAGAAAAGCCTTAGCAACAGGAGACTTAGAGATGGCATGATGACCGCAATCTCCTTCATGAATCTCCCTTAAAATTTCACGGCCCTCCTCAGGAGAAATGCATAGTTGAAACACTCCAGTAACACTACAACTGTGGAGCTCACCCTTGACAATAGTCATTGACTTAGACCTCCGGGTTATTTGCCTGGCCAAGGTTTCATCCTCAGTTAACTCACCCCGGGTCATATAAGCCAAATATGGAACAGTCCAATCAGGGATAACACGGAGAGCCGCCACCAGCTGTGCCTCCGGGTCAGGAACTGCCAAGACCTCCTCTGTACGCAACTTTACTGACGGGTTATGCAAAACATCAAGGGAACCATTAGGGGTGACTGGCTTACGATGAGACCCCAGCCAGCTTAACACATCAGCTGCTTCATTTTTCCTTTGATCAACATGCTCCACTTGATATCCTTTGAAATGACCAGCAATAGCATCAACCTCTCGGTGATATGCCTCCATGAGTGGATCCTTTGAATCCCAAGTCCCTGACACTTGCTGAGCCACCAAATCTGAGTCACCAAAGCATCTTACCCACATTAGATTCATCTCTCTAGCCATACGAAGACCATGGAGTAAGGCTTCATACTCAGCTGCATTGTTAGTACAAGGGAACATCAACCTTAAAACATAACAAAATTTATCACCTCGTGGGGAAGTCATATAACTCCAGCTCCCGAGCCTTCCAACTGCCTGGACCCATCAAAATGAATAGTCCAGTATGTATTGTCCATCTTATCTTCAGGCATCTGTAGCTCTGTCCAATCATTGATGAAGTCCATAAGTGCTTGAGATTTTGTAGCCGCCCGAGGCACATACCTCAAGCCATGGGGTCCAAGCTCAATGGCCCACTTAGCTACCCGACCTGTGGCTTCTTTGTTTTGAATAATATCCCCCAATGGAGCAGAACTAACCATAGTGATGGGATGACCAAGGAAATATTACTTTAACTTGCGGCTGTCCATGAACACTCCGTAAACCAGTTTCTGCCAATGTGGATATCTCTACTTAGACTCAATGAGCACCTCATTGACATAATAAACCGGCCTTTGAACCAGATACTCCTTGCCTGACTCCTTCCTTTCAACCACAACTGCCACACTGACATCCCTATTGTTTGCAGCCACATAAAACAGCAAGGGCTCCTTCTCAATAGGAGCTGCAAGAACTGGCGGCTCAGCCAGTTGTTTCTTAAGCACCTCAAACGCCTCATTAGCAGCATCACTCCAGACAAAGTCATCTGTCTTCTTCATCATCTAATACAAAGGGATAGCCTTCTCTCCCAGGCGGCTTATAAACCGGTTCAAAGTTGCGATACGACCCGCAAACGCTGGACGTCATTGATACACGCCGGTTTAGCCAAAGAAGTGATAGCCTTGATCTTCTCCGGGTTAGCTTCAATGCCCCTCTCAGAAACCAAGAAACCCAATAACTTGCCTGCTGGCACGCCAAAAACACAGTTGACTGGGTTAAGCATCATTTTATAGACTCGGAGGTTGTCAAAGGTCTCTTTCAGATCCTCAATCAATGTCTCCTTCGTGGATTTCACAACAATATCATCCACATAAGCGTGAACATTGTGCCCAATCTGGCCATGGAGGCAATTCTGAACACACTGTTGGTAAGTCGCCTGGGCACTCTTGATCGCAAAAGGCATAGACACATAGCAGAAGGCTCCAAAGGGAGTGATGAAAGCTGTCTTCTCCTGGTCCTTAACTGCCATTTTGATTTGATGATAACCAGAGTAAGCATCTAAAAAGCTAAATGCTCACAACCTGCCGTAGCATCAATAATCCGATCAATACGCGGGATAGCAAAAGGATCAGCTGGATAGGCCTTATTAAGGTCTCTATAATCCACACACATACGCCAAGTGCCATTTTTCTTAAGTACTAGCACCTGGTTAGCCAACCACTCAGGATGAAAAACTTCAATGATGAACCCTGCCGCCAAGAGCCGGGCGACCTCTTCACCAATTGCCTTGCGCCTCTCCTCATTAAAGCGACGAATAAACTGCTTGACCGGCTTGAACTTGGGATCCACATTAAAAGTGTGCTTAGCGAGTTCCCTCGGTACACCTGGAATGTCAGAAGGCTTCCATGGAAAGATGTCCCGGTTCTCACAGATGAACTCGATGAGCGTGTTTTCCTATTTAGGATCCATATTTGCACTAATGCTGAACTACTTTGATGAATTGCCAGGAACAAAATCAACCATCATAGTATCATCTGCCGACTTAAACTTCATTAGGGGCTCATTCTCTGTGGTTGGCTTCTTCAAAGGCGTCATATCTGCCGGGTTAACATTGTCTTTCTAAAACTTCAACTCCTCAGTGGCACAAGCCGGCTCAGCATACGCAGCATCACCTTCTTCACAATCCAGGGAAATCTTTCTATTACCATGCAACGTGATGGTGCCCTTATAACCCGGCATCTTAAGCTGTAAATAAATGTAACACGGCCGCACCATAAACTTGGCGTAAGCCGGTCGCCCGAACAAAGCATGGTACGGGCTTTTGATCTTTACCACCTCAAAGGTCAACTTCTCAGCTATGGAATTATTGTCATCTCCAAAAGCTACGTCCAGTGTTATCTTACCCACTGGATACGCCGACTTACCAGGCACACCACCCCATGGAAAACAGTACAAGACGCCTTAAGATCTTTGTCAGTCAAATTCATACGACAAAAAGTCTCATAGTAAAGGATATTGATACTACTGCCCCCATCAATGAGCACCTTCATAAGATTATATCCTCCTATATGTGGAGCAACCACCAATGCCAACTGACCTGGATTGTCAACCTGGGGCAGGTGATCCTCACGGCTCCATACAATAGGCTGCTCAGACCACCTTAAGTAACGAAGCACCGCCGGCTCAACAGAGTTCACCGCCCGCTTATGGATTTTTTGATCTCGCTTGCACGGCCTCATGGTGAACACATGACACTGACCACCATTCAGCTGCTTTTGGTTACTCTAATAACCAGACTGCTGTATTTATTCCCTTGACCAGATTGCTGATTAAAAGTGTCGACATTTTGGATATAGGGGTACCTAGACTTGTGTGCCTGCGGCCCATTGCGTGGCTCCACCGACGGCCTGGTACGACCCAGCTTTAGGCCTCGATAACTCAAGACCCTCGCGAGGGGCCAAGCCTTGCGAGGCGGATGATGCCAAGACCTCCAAGGGGATCGGCCTCCTCAGGCTGGCTCCCGAGGGGCGGAGAGTTCTATGCAAGGTGCACTTCATGAGGCTCAGCTGACGTGAGCCGTGACGAGCAAGGCCAGTCAGGCGCCAGGTGGGTGCCAGCGGGCACAGAGTACCAGCTTCCTTTTTGGTGCAAAGGAGGAAAGCAGCAGGTGCGGAGTCCCAAGGAATTAGCCAAAGGTTTCCATTCTGGTGCACCAAGACCAAGACCGCCAGGACGGCAGGACGGAGGTCATCACCGAGCCCATCGCAGCATCACGACCAGAGGCTTTTCACAGTCAAAGACCACTTTAGTCAGGATAGGATGTACTTCCTGTCCCCCTTCAAATCTGGCCGTTGTGGGATCCCTTCCCACCAACATTTGGGAAGAGGACCAAGGCCACTATAAATAGGACTTAGCCACCACCATAGAGGAGGATTGGGTCCACTCTCACCCGACCACCTCACCAGCTCTCTTGAGCTCAAGAACACCTCACCTCCTGAGGCTAGTTCATCCACTGTACTAGTTCATCCTCATCCCTTCGAGGCAATCCACCAGAACGCTGGAGTAGGGTATTACACCGCAAGGTGGCCCGAACCAGGATAAACTGCTATATCTCTCGATCCCTTTGAGCTCGATGCGCAGGCTGGGTAGGAGATCTCCGCATGCACCACATAGTTCAAACCTAGCAAAGGTTTGTAGAACCCGAAATCTGACATTTGGCGTGCCAGGTAGGGGTGCGTCGAGGATCCGCTGCTCCATCCGTCACATCATGCTGCCGGCTTCAATGGCGGGCGCTCCTTCGTCGACTTGACCGTCGTGCGCCTTTGAGGGAGCCGAGGGGCTCTGTGATTTCACCCCCTCCTAGCGACGGGTGGATTGGCCACCTAAGTTCAAGCCAGAGATGCCGCCATGCTACGACGGCGCGGAGGACCCGACCGGCTTCCTCCAGGCGTACGAGGAGGCGGTTTGGGCGGCCAGCGGAGATGACAAGGTGAAGGCCAACTGGCTCCCCATGGCCCTAGTAGGCGCGAAACCGCCGTAATCCTCTGTGGCCTCCTGGGAGGAGCTACGCGGCCTTTTCATCGCACGCTTCGTGGTGCCGGCGCCTCCTATCGTCACAACTCTCCTAGGTGGCTCGCAGGCACCACCCTCCGACCAGAACATGAAGCAGTTCTATCGCCAAGTGAGCGTCGCCCAGGTATGCTCGGGGGCTCCTCTGGTCTAGGCAGCACCTAAGGCCGACCTCGCCTTCGGCCCAGAAGATCATCTAGCGACCACAGCGGGAGCGGGCACACTCCCGATGCTCTGCACCCCCAGCATCTGCAACATGGCGGTCACCAAGACCCTGATCGATGGCGGAGCCGGCCTCAACATACTCTCCGCGGAGGCATTTGGCCTGCTACATGTGCCCCCTGACCGGCTCCGCCCCACCAAGCCCTTCTCCGGGGTCGGCAGTGGCTTCACCAGCCCCTTGGGGCATATCCGCCTTCCTGTCACCTTCGGGACCCGCCACAATTACTGCATCGAGCTCATCGACTTCGACATTGCCAGGATTGACCTGCCATACAACGCCATCCTTGGGTACCCGGCCCTGGCCAAGTTCATGGCGGCAACTCATCCAGCCTACAACCTCATGAAAATGCCAGGTAGGAATGGTGTCCTCATGGTGGCAGGGGACATCAAGGACGCGCCACAGGCTTTCAAGCTCGCCTTCAGGTCTGCGGCGTCCGTGCTGCCAGGTGAGAAAGGGGGCCCTAAGGCCCCAGGGGTAGCACCGGCCAAGAAGAAGCAACTGTTCTCCCAAGACCGAGCCGAGACGAAGCAAGTGCTGGTTGATGAAGATGGGGCGTCAGGCGCCACCTTCACCATAGGAGCTGGCCTCCCTTAGGACCAAGAGAAAGCGTTGGTCGGCTTCTTGCGTGCCAACAAGGATGTGTTCGCATGGGAGCCCAAGGACCTGGTCGGGGTTCCAAAGGGAATAATGGAGCATCACCTGAAGGTATGCCCAAACATGCACCCAGTGAAGTAGAAGGCCTACCGACAATCCACCGAGAAGCAGACATTTATTGTCTATGAAAATCGCAAGCTGCAGGATGCTGGGGTCATCAGGGAGGTATGGTACCCGGAATGGCTGGCAAACCCAGTTGTCGTCCCCAAGAAAGGAGGGAAGGAACACATGTGTGTCAACTTCACCAACCTCAACAAGGCTTGCCCTCAGGATCCCCTCCCACTTCCCCGCATCGACCAGATCATTGACTCCACCGCCGAGTGTGACCTGTTGTGCTTTTTGGATGTTTTCTCAGGCTACCACCAGATCAAGATGGCTGTTCAAGATGTGGAGAAGACGGTGTTCCTAACCCTCTGCGGAGTGTACTGCTACACCTGCATGCCTTTCGGGCTGTGCAATACCGGGGCTAACTTCCAGAGGCTGATGCATATCGCCCTGGGCAGTCAGCTCAGGAGAAATGCTGAGGCCTATGTTGATGACATAGTGTTGATGTCTCGGGAGGCAAGGACCCTGATTGAGGATTTGGAGGAGACGCTTGCCAGCTTGCGCAAGGTGGACCTGTGGCTCAATCCCGAGAAGTGCATGTTCGGAGTTCCCTCTGGCAAGCTGCTGGGTTTTCTAGTATCACACAGAGGGATCAAGGCAAATCAGGAGAAGTTCAAGGCAATATAAGACATGAGCCCTCCGTAGACACTCAAGGAGATGCAGAAGCCGGCGGGCTGCGTGACCTCACTAGGGCGCTTCATCTCCAAGATGGGGGAACGCGCCCTCCCGTTCTTCAAGCTGATGAAAAAAGGGGCCGTTTGAGTGGACCCCTGAGGCTGACGCGGCCTTTCAAGACCTCAAGAGATACCTGACCAGCCCATCGGTGATGGTGGCGCCGCGCCCTCTTGAGCCCCTAGTAGTCTATTTGGCCGCCACCCCTCGGATGGGGGGGAGGGCTCCTGAGGCCGACACTTTCGAGACTGCACTTGGCGCGGCAGAAGGTGGGACCATCGAAGGCCCGCATCCTCAAGAAGCACAAGACCCCACAAACACCTCTTCCCTCATCGAGCACCCTGTCTACTTCATCAGCACGGTGCTACGCGAGGCATGGGCATGCTACCCTATGCCTCAGAAGCTCTAACTTGCGCTCCTCGTCGCTTCCCGAAAGCCGCGTCACTACTTCCAAGGCCACCCCAACAAGGTCGTTTCAGCCTACCCACTGAAAAGGATGCTCCAGAGTCCTAATGCCGCCGGACGAGTTGCAGAGTGGAACATTGAGCTCCAGGCATTCCAGCTCGAGTTCAACACCACTAGAGTCATAAAGGGTGCGGCCCTTGCAGATTTTGTGGCAGAATGGACTGACGTCCCTGACTGCGGGGTGAGCGAGGACTGCTCCCTCTTGCCTGGGGACGAGGAGCCTAGCTGGTGGATCATGTACTTTGATGGCGCGTTCGCACGACAAGGCGGCTGGGTCCGTCCTCATCTCACCCACCAAGGATAAACTCTACTACGCAGTACAACTCTGTTTTCAGCGGGGCGAAAAGATCTCCAACAATATCGCGGAGTATGAAGGCTTGCTTGCTGGCCTCAGGGCTGCAGCGGCGCTGGGGGTAAAGCGCCTCACCATCAAGGGCGATTCCCAGCTCCTCATCAACTTCTCCAACAAAGAGTACACACCCAAGGACGAGCACATGGATCCAATAACCCGTTAACAGCCTGGACCAATGGGGATTTTCCACGTGTAAAATTCTCATTGGCTGAAGGAAACACGTGTTGCCTTACCGTTGGGATAGATGTCATCCACTCATTGGACAGGAGGCGCCTATGATAGGTCGACACATGGCACGGCCCAACAGTGGCCCATTCCGGTGAAAAAGGTCAGCCCAGTAAAAATTAGCAGGCCGACCCATATAAGGCCTACTTGTGTCAGGTCCATTTAAGCCCACGGCTCATATGAGATGTGCCAATTAGGCCCGTCAATGACCCGTTAAAGATTTGACACCATTGCAGCTCATCGTCAGTTCGAGCCCGTTAACAGCCCGCTATATATTTGGGATCAATATCGGCCTGATGTGATTTCATCCTGTTAACGGCCCATTCAAGGGATGGGCCAACTTTCAGGATGTACATCTTTCGGCCTTTTAGCGACCCATTTAAGTGTTGGGCTAATTTCTGGCCTGGTGTGTCTTTTAACCTGTTGACGGCCCATAAATCAGTTGGGCCATTTGTAGTCGGACCTGAGTTTTGGCCTTTTAGCGACCCATTTAAGTGTTGGGCCAATTCCCGACCCTGTGTGTCTTTCAGCCTATTGACGACCCATAAATGAGTTGGGCCATTTGTAGTCGGACCTAAGTTTTGGCCTTTTAACGACCCATGCCCTTCATGGTCCAATACCAGCCCGATTTCTCTTTCGGCCTGCTAAAGGCCCACAACACAGTTGGGCCATTTACAGTACAACCTGACTTTCAGCCTCTTAGCGGCCCATGCTCTTCATGGTCCAGTACTAGCCCACTGTCTCTTTCGGCCTGCTATGATATGATATGGCCATCATCATCTTGTGCCTTTGATCTCCATCTCCAAAGCACCGTCATGATCACCATCGTCACCGGCACGACACCTTGATCTCCATCATAGCATCGTTGTCGTCTCGCCAACTATTGTTTCTACGACTATCTCTACCGCTTAGTGATAAGGTAAAAACAATTACAGGGCGATTGCACTGCATACAATAAAGCGACAACCATATGGCTCCTGCCAGTTTCCGATAACTCCGTTACAAAAGATGATCATCTCATACAATAAAATTTATCATCATGTCTTGACCATATCACATCACAACATGCCCTACAAAAACAAGTTAGACGTCCTCTGCGGGCTAAGCAAGAACCGATCTTACCTACGCATCAAAACCACAACGATATTTTGTCAAGTATGTGCAGTTTTAACCTTCACAAGGACCGGGCGTAGCCACACTCGATTCAACTAAAGTTGGAGAAACTAACACCCGCCAGCCACTTGTGTGCGAAGCACATCGGTAGAACCAGTCTCGTGTAAGCGTACATGTAATGTCGGTCCAGGCCGCTTCATCCAACAATACCGCCGAATCAAAGTATGACATGCTAGTAAGCAGTATGACTATTATGGCCCACAACTCACTTGTGTTCTACTCGTGCATATAACATCTACGTATAAACCTGGCACACGCAAGATCATGGTGATGCATAGAAACGAGAGGGGAGAGTGTCGTCCACATGCCCTCTTAGACCGTAAGTGGAAGCGTTATGACAACGCGGTTGATGTAGTCGTACGTCTTCATGATCGACCGATCCTAGTACCGAACATACGGCACCTCCGCGATCTGCACACGCTCAGCTCGGTGACGTCCCATGAACTCACGATCTAGTAGAGATTCGAGGGAGAGTTCCGTCAATATGACGGCATGATGACGGTGTTGATGAAGCTACCGATGCAGGTCTTCGCCTAAGCACCGCTATGATATGACCGAGGTGGATTATGGTGGAGGGGGCACCACACACGGCTAAAAGATCAACGATCAACTTGTTTGTCCTAGGGTGCTCCCTTACCCCCGTATATAAAGGAGCAAGGGGGGAGGCCGGCCTGGCCTTGGGGCGCGCCAAGGAGAGGGGGAGTCCTCCTCCTAGTGGGAGTAGGACTCCCCTTTCCTAGTCCAACTAGGAAGGACGAAGGGGGAAGGAAGGAGAGGGAGAGAGGGAGGAAAGAGGGGGCGCCGCCCCTACTCCTTGTGCAATTTGGACTCCCAAGGGGGGGCACGCGGCCAGACCTAGGCCCTCTCCTATCTCTCCCACAAGTCCCATGTTGGCCCATTAGATCCCCCGGGGGTTCCGATAACCCCCCGGCACTCCAATAAATATTCGGTGACCCCCAAAACTCATCCGGTGTCCGAATATAGTCGTCCAATATATCAATATTTATGTCTCGACCATTTCGAGACTCCTCATCATGTCCGTGATCATATCCGGGACTCCAAACTATCTCCGGTACATCAAAACACATAAACTCATCATACCGATCATCACCGAACGTTAAGCGTGCGGACCCTACGGGTTCGAGAACTATGTAGACATGACCAAGACATGTCTCTGGACAATAACCAATAGCGTAACTTGGATGCTCATATTGGCTCCTACATATTCTATGAAGATCTTTATCAGTCAAACCGCATAACAACATACATTGTTCCCTTTGTCATTGGTATGTTACTTGCCCAAGATTCGATCATCGGTATCTCAATACCTAGTTCAATCTCATTACCGGCAAGTCTCTTTACTCGTTCCGTAGTGCATCATCCCTCAACTAAGTCATTAGTCACATTGCTTGCAAGGCTTATAGTGATGTGCATTACCGAGAGGGCCCAGAGATACCTCTCTGTCAATCAGAGTGATAAATCCTAATCTTGATCTATGCCAACTCAACAAGTACCATTGGAGACACCTATAGAGCACCTTTATAATCACCCAGTTATGCTGTGATGTTTGGTAGCACACAAAGTGTTCCTCCAGTATTCAGGAGTTGCATAATCTCATAGTCATAGGAACATGTATAAGTCATGAAGAAAGCAATAGCAACAAACTAAATGATCAAGTGCTAAGCTGACAGAATGGGTCAAGTCAATCACATCATTCTCTAATGATGAGATCCCGTTAATCAAATGACAACTCATGTCTATGGCTAGGAACTTGACCATCTTTGATTCAACGAGCTAGTCAAGTAGAGGCATACTAGTGACACTCTGTTTGTCTATGTATTCACACATGTACTAAGTTTCCGGTTAACACAATTCTAGCATGAATAATAAACATTTATCATGAAATAAGGAAATAAATAATAACTTTATTATTGCCTCTAGGGCATATTTCCTTCAGTCTCCCACTTGCACTAGAGTCAATAATCTAGTTCACATCACCATGTGATTTAACACAAATATTCACATCTGTATGTGATAAACACCCATAGTTCACATCGTCATGTGATCAACACTCAAGGGTTTACTAGAGTCAATAATCTAGTTCACATTACTATGTGATTAACACCCAAAGAGTACTTAGGTGTGATCATGTTTTGCTTGTGAGAGAAGTTTAGTCAACAGGTTAGTCACATTTAGAGCCGTATGTATTTTGCAAATATTTTATGTCTACAATGTTCTGCACGGAGCTACTCTAGCTAATTTCTCCTACTTTCAATATGTATCCAGATTGAGACTTAGAGTCATCTGGATCGGTGTAGATGCTTGCATCGACGTAACTCTTTACGACAAGGTCTTTTATCACCTCCATAATCGAGAAATATTTCCTTAGTCCTCACTAAGGATAATCCTAACCGCTCTCCAGTGATCTACCCCTAGATCAAAATTGTACTCCCTTGCCAAACTCAGGGCAGGGTACACAATAGGTCTGGTACGCAGCACAACATAATTATAGAACCTATGACTGTGGCATAGGGAATGACTTTCATTCTCTTTCTATTTTCTGCCGTGGTCGGGTTTTGAGTCTTACTCAACTTCACACCTTGCAACACAGGCAAGAACTCTTTCTTTGACTGTTCCATTTTAAACTACTTCAAAATCTTATCAAGGTATGTACTCATTGAAAAAAAATCTTATCAAGCATCTTGATCTATCTCTATAGATCTTGATGCTCAATGTGTAAGCAGCTTCACCGAGGTCTTTCTTTGAAAAACTCCTTTCAAACACTCCTTTATGCTTTCCAGAAAATTCTACATTATTTCTGATCAATAGTATGTCATTCACATATGCTTATCAGAAAGGCTGTAGTGCTCCCACTCACTTTCCTGCAAATACAGGCTTCACCGCAAGTCTGTATAAAACTATATGCTTTGATCAACCCATCAAAGCGTATATTCCAACTCCGAGATGCTTGCACCAGTTCATAGATGGATCGCTGGAGCTTGCACACCTTGTTAGTACCTTTAGGATTGACAAAACCTTCTTGTTGCATCATATACAACTCTTCTTTAAGAAGTATCCATCTAAGTAATGAAGTTTTGATATCCATTTGCCAGATTTCATAAAATATGGCAACTGCTAACATGATTCGGATGGATTTAAGCATCGCTACAGTTGAGAAAATCTCATTGTAGTCAACACCTTGAACTTTTCGAAAACCTTTTTGTGACAAGTCGAGCTTTGTAGATAGTAACACTACTATCAGTGTCTGTCTTCCTCTTGAAGATCCATTTATTTAATATGTCTTGCCGATCATCAGGCAAGTACACCAAAGTACACACTTTTTTCTCATACATGGATCCCATCTCAGATTTCATGGCCTCAAGCCATTTCGCGGAGTCTGGCTCATCATCGCTTCCTCATAATTCGTAGGTTCATCATGGTCTAGTAACATGACTTCCAGAATAGGATTACCATACCACTCTGGTGCGAACCGTACTCTGGAAGACCTACGAGGTTCTGTAGTAACTTGATCTGAAGTTTCATGATCATCATCATTAGCTTTCTCACTAACTGGTGTAGGAATCACTCGAACTGATTTTTGTGATGAATTACTTTCCAATTCGGGAGAAGGTACAATTACCTCATCAAGTTCTACTTTCCTCCCACTCACTTCTTTCGAGAGAAACTCCTTCTCTAGAAATGATCCATTCTAAGCAACGAATATGTTGCCCTCGGATCTTGTGATAGAAGGTGTACCCAACAGTTTCCTTTGGGTATTCTATGAAGACGCCCTTCTCCGATTTGGGTTCGAGCTTATCAGGTAGAAGTTTTTTTCACATATGCATCGCAGCCCCAAACTTTAAGAAATGGCAACTTTGGTTTCTTGCCAAACCACAGTTCATAAGGCGTCGTCTCAACGGATTTCGATGGTGCCCTATTTAAAGTGAATGCATCTGTCTCTAATGCATAACCCCAAAAAAAAAGTGGTAAATCAGTAAGAGACATCATAGATTGCACCATATCCAATAAAGTGCGGTTACGACGTTCGGACACACCATTACGCTGTGGTATTTCATGTGGCGTGAGCTATGAAACTATTCCACATTGTTTTAAATGAAGGCCAAACTCGTAACTCAAATATTCTCCTCCACGATCAGATTGTAGAAACTTTATTTTCTTGTGATGATGATTCTCCACTTCACTCTGAAATTCTTTGAACTTTTCAAATGTTTCAGACTTGTGTTTCATTAAGTAGATATACCCATATCTGCTCAAATCATCTGTGAAGGTCAAAAAATAACGATACTCACCACGAGCATCAACACTCATTGGATCGCATACATCGGTATGTATTATTTCCAATAAGTCACTAGCTCGTTCCATTGTTCCGGAGAATGGAGTTTTAGTCATCTTGCCCATAAGGCACGGTTCGCAAGCATCAAATGATTCATAATCAAGTGATTCCAAAAGTCCATCTTTTATGGAGTTTCTTCATGCGCTTTACACCGATATGACCCAAACGTCAGTGCCACAAATATGTTGCATTATCATTATATATTTTGCATATTTTGGCATCAATATTATGAATATGTGTGTCACTACAATCAAGATTCAATAAACCATCAACATTGGGTGTATGACCACAGACGGTTTTATTCATGTAAACAGAATAACAATTTATTCTCTGTTTTAGATGCATAATAGTATCGCAATAAACATGATCTAATCATATTTATGCTCAACGCAAACACCAAATAACATTTATTTAGGTTCAACACTAATCTCAAAAGTATAGGGAGTGTGCGATGATGATCATATCAATCTTGGAACCACTTCCAACACACATCGTCACTTCACCCTCAACTAGTCTCTATTTATTCTGTAACTCCTGTTTCGAGTTACTAATCTTAGAAACCAAACAAGTATCAAATACCCAGGGGCTACTATAAACACTAGTAAGGTACACATCAATAACCTGTATATCAAATATACCCTTGTTCACTTTGCCATCCTTCTTATCCACCAAATATTCCGGGCATTTCCGCTTCCAGTGACCATTTCCTTTGAAGTAGAAGTACTTAGTTTCAGGCTTTGGTCCAGCTTTGGGGTTCTTCACGGGAGTGACAACTTGCATGCCATTCTACTTGAAGTTCCCTTCCTTTGCACTTTTCTTGAAACTAGTGGTCTTGTCAATCATCAACACTTGATGTTTTTTCTTGATTTCTACCTTCATCGATTTCAGCATCATGAAGAGCTCGGGAATCATTTTCATCATCCCTTGCATACTATAGTTCATCACGAAGTTCTAGTAACTTGGTGATGGTGACTAGAGAACTCTGTCAATCACTATCTTATCTAGAAGATTAACTCCCACTTGATTCAAGCGATTGTAGTACCCAGACAATCTGAGCACATGCTCACCACTTGAGCTATTCTCCTCCATCTTTTAGCTATAGAACTTGTTGGAGACTTCATATCTCTCAACTCAGGTATTTGCTTGAAATATTAACTTCAACTCCTGGAACATCTCATATGGTCCATGACGTTCAAAACGTCTTTGAAGTCCCGATTCTAAGACGTAAAGCATGGTGCACTAAACTATCAAGTAGTCATCATATTAAGGTAGCCAAACGTTCATAACGTCTTCATCTGCTCCTGCAATAGGTCTGTCACCTAGCGGTGCATCAAGGACATAACTTTTCTATGTAGCAATGAGGATAAACGTCATATCACGGACCCAGTCCGCATCATTGCTACTATCATCTTTTAACTTAGTTTTCTCTAGGAACACATATAAAAACATAGGGAAGCCACAACGCGAGCTATTGATCTACAACATTATTTGCAATTAATCATATTACTTAAGAACTCCCACTTAGATAAACATCTCTCTAGTCATCTAAATGATCACGTGATCCAAATCAACTAAACCATGTCCGATCATCACGTGAGATGGAGTAGTTTTTAGTGGTGAACATCACTATGTTGATCATATCTACTATATGATTCACGCTCGACCTTCCGGTCTCGAGTGTTCCAGGCCATATCTGCATATGCTAGGCTCGTCAAGTATAACCCGAGTATTCTACGTGTGCAAAACTGGCTTGCACCTGTTGTATGTGAACGTAGAGCCTATCATACCCGATCATCACGTGGTGTCTCAGCACGAAGAACCGTCACAACGGTGCATACTCAGGGAGAACACTTATACCTTGAAATTTAGTGAGAGATCATCTTATAATGCTACCATCAAACTAAGCAAAATAAGATGCATAAAAGATAAACATCACATGCAATCAATATAAGTGATATGATATGGCCATCATCATCTTGTGCCTTTGATCTCCATCTCCAAAGCACCGTCATGATCACCATCATCACCGGCGTGACACCTTGATCTCCATCGTAGCATCATTGTCGTCTTGCCAAGTATTGTTTCTACGACTATCGCTACCGCTTAGTGATAAAGTAAAAACAATTACAGGGCGATTGCATTACATACAATAAAGCAACAACCATATGGCTCCTGCCAATTGCCGATAACTCCGTTACAAAACATGATCATCTCATACAATAAAATTTATCATCATGTCTTGACCATATCACATCACAACATGCCCTGCAAAACCAAGTTAGATGTCCTCTACTTTGTTGTTGCAAGTTTTATGTGGCTACTACGGGCTAAGCAAGAACCGTTCTTACCTACGTCAAAACCACAACGATAATTCATCAAGTATGTGCTGTTTTAACCTTCACAAGGACCAGGCATAGCCACACTCGATTCAACTAAACTTGGAGAAACTGACACCCACCAGCCACCTGTGTGCGAAGCACGTCGGTAGAACCAGTCTCACATAAGCGTACGCGTAATGTCGGTCCGGGCCGCTTCATTCAACAATACCGCCGAATTAAAGTATGACATGCTGGTAAGCACTATGACTATTATCGCCCACAACTCACTTGTGTTCTACTCGTGCATATAACATCTACGCATAAACCTGACTCTAATACCACTGTTGGGGAACATAGTAATTTAAAAAAATTGTACGCACACGCAAGATCATGGTGTTGCATAGCAATGAGAGGGGAGAGTGTCGTCCTCGTACCCTCGTAGACCATAAGCGGAAGCGTCAACGCGGTTGATGTAGTCGTATGTCTTCACGGTCGACCGATCCTAGTACCGAACGTACGGCACCTCTGCGATCTGCACACGTTCAGCTCGGTGACGTCCCACGAACTCGCGATCCAGTAGAGCTTCGAGGGAGAGTTCCGTCAGTACGACGGCGTGATGACGGTGTTGATGAAGCTACCGATGCAGGGCTTCGCCTAAGCACCGCTATGATATGACCGAGGTGGATTATGGTGGACGGGGGCACTGCACACGGCTAAAAGATCAATGATCAACTTGTGTGTCCTAGGGTGCGTCAGATAGCTGAGAGGGGGAAAGAGATATTCCATCTGCTCGATAATGCAATGCATGTAATTTTTTTAGAAGTCAAACTTTGGAAACTTTGATCAGGTTTACACAAATGTCCTAGCGCATGACAACCTCTTCTTCCCTCTGCCAAGGGCCTATCCTTTTCTTTTACCTTCGACCCTTATACAAGAGTCTTGGTGATCATCACCTTTCCTTTTTACACTTTTTCCTTTGGCAAGCACTTTGTGTTGGAGCGAATATATATATATATATATATATATATATATATATATATATATATATATAGGACAGAGCTATTTTGTTACTAGTAACAGAATAATATTCTGTTACTGTCCGCTCCTATATAGACACGCGAGAAGAATTCAGCCCACCAGGAAAACATATCCGCTCCCACGACCTAACCACCTCCTACGCGACACCTCCCCCAGCCCCGCCACCGCGCGCCACCGCCCCCAACCCCGCTGCAGCGCGCCACCGGCCCTAGCCCCGCCACCGCGCGCCAC
>NC_041385.1:451286222-451293897 GCF_002162155.2 Triticum dicoccoides
GGCCCCAGCCCTGCCACCGCGCGCCGCAGTCCCCAACCCCGCCGCCGTGCGCCACCGGCCCCAGCCCAGCCACCGTGAGCCGCAGTCCCCAGCCGGACCAGACCCAAGCACGTCACCATGGCACGACGTCTCCACCTCCCAGCGACGGACCAACACCTTCCCGATGGCATGCCCACCACCACCGACGAGGCACTCTGCCCTAACCGGCGTAGCTCCCCACCGCCGTTGTGCTGCTCCTTCCCCGCGTGTCTCCCCTTCTCCTTGCTGCACGGATTGGTGTGCCGTGGCGCCGCCACCCAGGTCAATTTCTTTCATTCAGCCCTGCATCTCCTAGATGGCTCGTTCAATCACTTCTACATAATCAGTTCTGTGACATGTGTGCTACACAATAGGTGTTTGCAGTAATGTTTGAGCACCGCACCAGCCACGACCGCAGTTGTTGCATCCCTGAACTACCATGGGCCTCCTGCGGCCTTGCTTCTTCCCCTGCCTTCTGCGTGAGCGAACCCCTTTTCATCTTCCCAGGCACGGTCGTGACCTCCTTCTCAGTTGTGGCACTCCGTCCACCTTCCTCCCCGCACTCTGTCCGCCTCCCCCCCACGCTCCGGCCGCTCCCTCCCACGCACGTCGGCCGACCACATCCCTGCTTCCATCAGCTCCACCTCGATGGAGCAAAATTATCGCACAAAGTCGAACTTGCTGTTGTACCATCTTCACCAAGTTGAACTTGAAGTAGCCAGGGTATCCATAGTCGTTGGGAGCCGTCCAAGTTGAGCTATGACCGCAGTCCAAGTGGAACTACGACCACAATCTTCACCCAGCACTGCACCCATTGAGCACCCACACAGTGAGAATGCCATCTCATTTTTCTTTGAACATTTGCTTTTGTGTTGCATGCTCGTTGATAGATTCCCTGCAGCGGCCAAATCCTGGTGCCGCTCGTGAACTTCGCCTCCATCATCTCCACTTCACCGGAGCAATCAGTCCAGAGGAGGAGGTGTAGCCGGTTCACCTGATCTCCGACGTCTTATTCTAACTCCAAATAAATTCTTTTTGAGTTCTATTCTTAGTCACATGTACACATGCAGGTTCTAAACTTCTTGTCCAGTCATTCTAGTACTGATGAAGATCGAGTTGACTAAAATAATATAGTTGATTCTTGAGACCCTTACTAGTCCTTCCATATATAGAAGTTGTGCCTGGTAGCCAAACATGGCTTTTCTCTTTGTTGCCTGCTTGCTTATTTTTGGTGATATATTTGGACCTTTGCCTCGTCAGTACAACAACACACTCCACAGCCGGGCACGAGAAGAGCTGCGTGCAGGCACCCCTGTGCTCCGTCCTATATCCGGCTCAGTCATCTCCATCTCATCCCCTCTCTCTTCTCCATGTGTGTGTGTGCAGGTAGTGGGAGGAGATAGAGCAGGGGAGTGAGAGGACCTTCCATGGTGAATTCATAGGCATCTTCCATGGAGATTGTGAGCTCTCTTGATTATTGCTTGAGGATTTATATTGTAGGTCTATCCACTGTAGTTCCTTTATAGCGGCGTCCTCTATTACTAGTCTTCCTCTTTTGATGTTGTTGCATGTGTTTAATAACCCGCTGATATGATTTCTGGAAACAAGCTTCAGTACAAAGAAGCTTCAGTACAAAAGAAGCTTCAGTACGAGAAAAAATGGGTTGTCAGTTCATCCATATGCAACCTCCTGCGTGGTCGTCCATTTTTAGTTGGATCCTACTCGCTGGAAACCACAACAAAGGTTGGTGTTCACCTTCTTCGAGACCGCCACTCTCTCCCACATTTGCAGGCTCTACGGCAAGACCTGCTGCCCCGACATAAAAAAATCTTCCATTTTTGTTTCTTTTAACCCCAAAACCTTGCTTACAAACAAACACAAATAATAACACCGTCAGTATGAACATTCTTGCTACTGAATTTGGTACTAGTTATGTAATTTCCAGCTTCCACGCCCATTGTGAGTTGTTGTTACCAAGGGAAGAGTACATAGTTGGTGTTTGTAGTTTACTGAGGCAAAAGGTTATAAGTTTGTACTAAAAAATTGTAGTTTACTAAGGCAAAGAGTTATGCGTATTCAGCAGTCCAAGTAGTTGTCTAAACGGAAGTTTGGTAGTTGTCCAAATAATTGTCTAAACCGCAGTCTGAACATTCTTGCTGCTAAATATCTCTCCTCTCTCAAATTCATTCAAATTTGTTGCTTGTTCTTGTTGTTGCCCTGAGTGCCCTCAAGTTGTTTTTGTTATTCCTATGAGAAACCTTGTCTGGATGGAAAGTAGCATATATTCTATTCTATTCTTGCAAAAGCTTCATTCCTGTTCTATTTTGAAGTTACTTGGCATAAAAATTACTATATATGCTATTGTAAAAGACTAGATTTCTTCTAAATGTGAAGTTTAAGCTCTCGGGATTTGCTCTTCTAATTTTTTTATTGATGCATGTTCATGAGAAGTTCAAAACCTAATATTTTTATTGACAATTTGAACTTGCAACCTTACTATCTTGTACTATTCTAAAAAAATTGTACTCATGCAGGTACTTGAAGGGTGCAGACTTGGCAGCGGTGTGGTTTGTTCAACAACAGTACAATGACAGAAAGAACATCAGTTTAAAAAAATATGCAGGAGTTTTGGGAGCCAAACAACTGGTATTTTGTTGTGTTTTAATTTTTTGGGTGCATGATTAAACAAAGAGAGAGAAATAATGTATGATATATATACTGTTGTTGTAGGAGGTTCAAAGATTGTCGTGGAGCAAGTTCAAGAGTTTGGTTTCATGTGAAAAATGTGATTTTTGGTCAAGATTTTGCATGATTGATAGCCATCAATGGCAGCCGGCGAGAAGTTCAAACCCGCATGCACGAGCCGCCCATCGTCTTCCACATGTGATCCTGTTGCTTGATGATGCTTGACATGAACTGAACTAGCTGGATGGAATTGTTTTTCTACAATGTAATGTAAATGAATATGGTAAACAAACTGGGAGACCATATTGTTTTAGAGGTGGAGTTTGTGCTCCAGTTGAGTTCCAGCAGATTGTGGTTGCTGGTTGTTTCAAGTGAAGGTGGTCAGGCATTACTTGTGTAGGACTGAATGACTCTTGTATGTAAAGGAAACTGGATCAAATAGTCATCAGTATTAAGATTTAAAATTACATTTTGATCCATTCTCTTGTGATTTTAGGCTGAACTCCAATACTTGCATCCGCCACCCTGACGCCGACGTGTTCCCTTAGTCCTCTCTCGACAAACCCAACAGTACAGGTTCTCTGGTGCGCCAAGTATTGCCTGCGGTGATGCCTGCATCATGGCCCATTGAGGAGATATTGTGTATTCCACATAGAAGAAATATTGTTAGTTCATGAATATTCTCCCCAGGTAGGAAGTTTTGGAGAGGAAAACATAAGTTTTTAAAAGGAGGAATGGTAAAAATGTAAGTCCGTTCAACTATATAAAACATAAAAGTATGATGGTGATGACATTGAGCAAGGATAAGGATGAGAAAGAAAATTAAAAACTAAAACTAAAAGAATATCGAGTGATTATTTTTTGAGAAGTACAAACTCTCTAGTACCATAAGTACCATAAATTAAAAATTAAGAATTGCCTAAGTTCTGACTCAAGGGGACAAATTTGAAAAAAAATTCATAGCAGTAAAGGTTTGAAGGAAAAAAGCAACTTAACAAATGGTAAAAACGACAATGGATTTATATTATGTTAATCACCGGTGTGCTCTTGTTTGTCAGTTCATGTGTGCTCTTGTTATCAAGTCGTGTGCCAACTTGTTATCAATTTTGTGTGTGTGTGAGTTGGTCAACCAAGTGTAGCTGCTGCAGAGAAAAGGCATGGGATGTGTTGCCCTCAGTTCTCTCTCGAAAATCCAGCAGTGCGGGTTCTCTGGTGCGCCAAGTATTGCCGGCGGCGATGCTTGCATTATGGCCCATTGAGTAGATGCAATTTTCCTGGTTTTCACACACAACATGGATTTTAGTTCAGCTACAGAACCACGCAGGTTCAGTGATAATGATACCATAAGTTCGCACAAGAAAACAAATAAGAATTAAAACAGAAAATTTTAAATTCTACAAGTTCAAGTGCTCATCCACACATGATAATTCAAGTTGGTAAAAGTTTAAAATGGTAAAAAGTTCAAGTTGCAAAACAAGAGAAATCTAGAACATTCGTTGCAAAAAAATTGACTTCAAAAAAAGTAACACGCAAAATTTTTTTGGCAAAAAAATAACATTCAGTTCAACAATAAAAAACATGCAAGTTTGGGGCTAGGATACAATACACTATTGAAAACTTACGAGAAAAAAATTACCCAAAAAACAGAGCAAAATCTAGTTAGTGAAAACACGCTTAGTACAAACCCATGCAAACATCAGTACAAGTATACTTTTTTGGAACCATTCAAAATTACTCTACAAAAAATAGCTCAGTACAAACATACACATATATCGGTACGACTACTCTGTTTTTCAGACGAGAAAACAGCAGGATCCGTCATGTCGTATTCGAAATCACTCTTAAACGGTTGCGAAGTCAAGAAAACGTCCAACATGACTAAGTTTTGCATTTTCGATAGCTATCCAACGGTATATTATTTGCCCCATTTCGACAAACTTAAAAAAACACGTTCAAAACCAACTTTAACCGTATTTGAATTCATATTTAAACCATAAGAAATTAGAAAAAACTTTCTATACGCAAAAGTTGCGCATTTTTCATAGCTTTCCATCGCCGTATCATTTACGTCAATCCGACAAACCGTTTGCAAAAAAACAGTGAAAAAACATTTCGCCCAGAATTTCACCATTTTTCAAATTACTTTTAAATCATATAGAATTTGAAAAATTAGTAGATATATGGAAGATGCGGATTTTCACAAGCTTTCCAACGCCATCTCATTTGCTCAATTCCGACAAACTGTTTGAAAATTAAGTCCAAAATATGATTCGCGTTTTCGATTTTGAAAAAAATGTTTTTTTCAAAACTGCTCTTAAATCATAATTTTTTTGCAAAAACAAATTATAATATTGTAATGTGGATGTCAAGAGCTTTCCAACGATATATTACACGCCCCGTTTCGACAAAAAAATTGCAAAAAAATTTGAACTAAAAAAGACGATTTTTAACAGCAACAAAAAGCATCAGTTCAACCGCTCGAATTTCATCAGTTCAACCGCTTGAATTCATCCGTTCAAGTAGGGTAACAGAATAGTATTCTGTTACGTGTAACATAATAGCCCAGATGTGTGTGTGTGTGTGTGTGTCTATATATATATATATATATGCACACCACTTCGGCACTGCACGCTCAATAGAAGCGCACTGCATCATTTTGACGGCGAGCACTGCAATAGAGACTAGTGAACTTCGTGTCGAAAAAAATTGCACGCGGTGTTTTTTTGGTATTGTTTTCGCTCTAATTTTTTAACCGTTTATCGGAATGAGGCGTGTAATATACCATTGAAAAGCTATGGATTAGGCGCAACTTCGACATGTTGAACACTTTCCGAGATTCCACACGGTTTAAGAGCAGTTTTGAAAATAGTGCGGCGGATGACGAGTGGCAGCGAGCGTTTTTTCGCGTTTTTTTCTAAACCGCTTGTCAGAATGAAGCAAATGATACTCCGTTGGATAGATATCGTCGAGGCGCATCTTTTTCATATATAAATCTTTCTCTAATTCATTACGGTTTAAGAGCAGTTTCAAATTTACTAAATCGCGGAATTCTGTTTTTCATTTTTTTTTGAAATTTTCGGTACTGTTTTTGCTCCAGTTTTCTAATCGTTTGTCGAAACGAGGCATGTGATACGCCGTTGAAAAGCTATGAACGAGGCGCAACTTTCATATCTTGCAATGTTTTTGAGATTCTTTACGGTTTTTAGTTTATTTTGAAAATCGTGCAGGTGACTACGAGAGGCAGCGATCATTTTTCGCGAAATTTGTACAAACCGCTATTCGGAATGATTCAAACGATAAGCCGTTGGAAAGGTATCAACGAGGCGCAACTTTTTCATGTAGAACACTCTCTCTAATTTTACGGTTTAAGAGCAATTTTAAATTTACCGAAACACGGACACTCTGTTTTTCGCGACACCCAAATCGACGTGGGTACTTCATCCGACTGAAAACCGCACTGCATCGAATGAAAAACCGCAGTGCATCAGACGGGTAAGAGAACTGCATGGTTTCTTTTATTCAAACGTAATTTTTTTAAGGACGAGAAAGTAGAGTGCACTTCACATCGGGCGTAAGTGAGCCGCTACACAATTAAAAATGAACCACATTACTTTTCTTCGCTTCCGTAACAAATTTTTTTGCACTTATGGGACGAACAACATCATACGGCCGACTGCACTGCTTTAGAGTGAAAACCGCACTGCATCAGAAGGTCAAGTAAACTTCATGATTTCTTTTGTGGAACGTAATTTTTTTTCTCAGACAAGTTTTTGTTGTCTTTTTTTCAACATTTTTTATTAATGAGAGTGGACCACAAAGACTAGGGCAAGCGAACCACATCATATATCGAAGTGAAACGCAATACCATCTCGTTGTTTCACTAAATTTTTCACACTTTCATGTTAGGTGCAAGTGAACAACATCAATATGAAAAATGAACCACATCTGAGGACCAAATGCACTGCACGTGTTGATGTAGTCGACTGATTTTTGAGACACACGATGCACTTCATACATAGGTGTAATGAGCTGCTACACAAATTGGAGTGAACTATTTTTTCCAATCGTCCACATACAAAAAAATTGCATTCGAGAAAGAAAGTAAACTTTCCGTGGGGATTTCTCTCTTTTTTATAAAGGCGAACCACTAAGGTGCTGCAGTGCACTTCTTTCCTTCTTTTTTCATTGTTAGTCTTCTTCCGTATTAATCAGTAAAGTCAATAGCTAGAGCAAACAATAAAGTCAACAGCCAGCAAACCACCATCGAAGTTGCATTTTTTCTGTTGAACAGCTCGACTATGTATCCCGAACTGCACACCGGCTAAACAAAAAGCTATGCTACATAATCAAACTGCAGGAGAGACGACCGGTGAGCGGAGATACAAGCTCAGCCAAACTTCTTGGTGCAAATAGTGGACTTCATAATACACATATAACGGCATGATTCATTAACTAGCAAACCATCATCAACAACATTTTTTTAGTCAGAGTGTGCAGTGCATTTCTCTATCTCTTTGTTTTCTTCTTCGCCTCCCTCCTGCAAAAGAAACTTAAACTGATTTGCAGCAATTAGTAACAGTAGACCGACATGAGATGCATTGCACTGGAACAGCACAAACCGAAAAAAGTAGTGGACTGCACCAGGAGTCGTCAACTGCATGGCCAGGCGCGCCAAACCGCATTGCGTGCCCAACGCACTGCAAGTCCGGATGTATGGGCTGCAAGGGGAGGAGGGGAAGCTCGTTTCCAGATGGGCTATTCACCGGGAAAGCTAGCGCACCGACGATTGGAGGCAGCCGTGGTCCCGATGGCGCATGACATGGCAAGTAGGGCGCACACGCGAGGACGGCGGCCATTGCGGGACGGCCGAACCGCACGCGCGTGCTGCCTGTGCTGCATGGTGTACCCCGCCGAGCTGCATGGTGGCATGGAGTCATGGAGGAGAAATGGGCAGAGGGCCGACTCACCAGCG
>NC_041385.1:451294443-451349710 GCF_002162155.2 Triticum dicoccoides
TGGTGGTGCGGCGGCGGCGTGGGGGAAGCAGGGGAGGTGGTGGTGCAGCAGCGGGCATGGGGGTGGGGCGTGGGGAGGCCGTGGGGGGGAGAGAGATGTTTTGGGTTGGTGACGAGAGGATAAGGCGGGGCATTTTTGCTGGATTATTCTGTAGCCGCGGGTCGTTCGGCCGTGTTAGCAGAATAAGGGTTTGGTGTGCACAATAAGACTCTAGAGGGTGTTATCATAATAGACCCACCCTATATATATATATATATATCCACTTGGATGTATGTTTTCATACAGTATTATTATTGACATTACCCTTAAGGTAAAAGGTTGGGAGGCGAAACTATAAGCCCCTATCTTTCTCTGTGTACGATTAAAACTTGAACCCATAAATATCACGTGAGTGTTAGCAATTGTGAAAGATTAAATGATAGTTGAGTATGTGGAATTTGCTAAATCAAAGCTGTTACATATACCATTCCTGAAAATAAGATGAATTGCAATTGTTTGATGACTGGGAACTTAGTTTGTTAGTTTTCAAGAAAGTTTATGATCTATACTTTAACATGTGAATAGCTTGTTACTTGATCATGAGAAGTTTTATGAGTTGAGCTACTGTTATGATATATAACGATGCTAGAAAAGGTGACTGAAATTATCATTGATCAAACATGTGCACTTGCTAGCATTCACACTTCATAATTACTTCTTTTATCATTTACCTACTCGAGGACGAGTAGGAATTAAGCTTGGGGATGTTGATACGTCTCCAATGTATCTATAATTTATGAAGTATTCATGCCATGTTTATAATATTTTTAAATGATTTTGGTATGATTTGATTACAACTAACCTGGACTGACGTTGTTTTCAGCAGAACTACCATGGTGTTGTTTTTCTGCAGAAATAAAAGTTCTCACAATGCCCCGAAAATCAATGGAGAATATTTGTTGAAAAAATAAAAAATACTGGAATAAAAAGCTACAGGAGGGGAGTCCCGAGGCCACCACGAGGGTGGAGGGCGCGCCCTACCCCTCGGGGAGGGTGCTCCTACCTCGTGGACTCCCCGTGGGCCCCCTTGACGTGAAACCGATGCCAGCCCCTCCTATAAATCCTAAAAACCCTAGAAAAGAAGAGAGATTGGAAGTTCCACTGCAGCAAGCCTCCAGAACCACGAGAAATCAATCTAGGCCCTCTTCGGCACCCTGCCAGAGGGGGTCATCATCACCGGAGGCCGTGGGGGAGGATCTCGGAGGGGCCATCATCGCCATGAAGGCCAAAGACCAGAGGGAGAACCTCTCCCCATCTAGGGGGAGGCCATGGAGGAGGAAGCACAAGGGGGAGAAACTCTCCTGCTCTCTCTCGGTGGCGCTGGGGTGCCATCGGGAGGGGAATAACCACCGCGGTGATCATCTTCATCAACATCACCATCCTCATCTCTTTTATTTTATGCGGTCCACTCTCCCGCACCCCGCTGTAATCACCTACTTGAATGTGGTGCCTTATGCCACATATTATGACCCAATGATGTGTTGCCATCCTATGATGTTTTGAGTAGATACCCTTTGTCTTTGGGTTGATAAATGATCTAGATTGGTTTGAGTTGTATGTTTTATTATTGGTTCTGTCCTATGGTGCCCTCCGTGTCGTGCAAGCGTGAGGGATCCCCGCTGTAGGGTTTGCAATATGTCCATGGTTTGCTTATTATGTGTGGTCATGGCGTATTAAAGGGGACTTGATACTTTAATGTTATGGTTGGGTTTTAGTTAATGATCTTTAGTAGTTGCGGATGCTTGCTAGAGTTCCAATCATAAGTGCATATGATCCAAGAAGAGAAACTATGTCAGCTTATGCCTCTTCCTCATATGAAATTGCAATAATGATTACGATCTTGTTAACAATTGCCTAGGATAATTCCGCACACCGACCCATCATTTTCCACACTCCCTATTTATAATACTTAAGTAATATATTCTAACTTTATGATAACAACACCTACTTTTATATTTTAGCTCTCCAATATCATGCAGAGTTATCCTCTTCATACCCACAACATATTTTTATTTCTCGTTTATAGTTGGAAGCAAACGTTCGGTGTACGTAGAGTCGTATCAGTGGCAGACAGGACTTGATAGAATATTGATCTTACCTTTAGCTCCTTGTGGGTTCGACACTCCATACTTATCACTGCCACCTTTGGAATTTGCTACGATGATTCCCTGCACTTGGGGATTATCATACACTGATGGTGCTCCAGGATATTTTGTACTGCATCTCACACGGTTGGTGATAAACTGTGTTGGATCTACTTGATTTTTCATCTTAATTTGAACTACATAATGGGGTCACAGCGGCAATGGATGGTTTTTAGTTGCTAGACCTTTTATCTGTAGTGAACATGCAATGATATGTGTGTCGTAAAACAATTGGAATTATTCAGGGTTCGTTTGGAAATTTTATACATTAAATTGGTTTTCTAGCCATTTCAGGTGCACAATTCAAAATTAAAGCACATGCTCCAGTTCATAAAAATGGGTTGCAAAATCAAATGTTTGTCCTTGGTTGCAAGCTTAGGTCACGTGCAAGAAATGAGAATGAATGCCAAACACCTTGACACTGTCGCTCAACCACTAACATTGAGATACATGCTTCTAAAATTCTAGTAAACTGAAAACTCGTCTAAAATTCATGAAACTTGACATGATATCATGGAATGGCAGCGACATGCCATGGTAAAAATATTGTTTCATTTGGGGAAGATGTGGGTATAAGCTTCTCGCAAACCAGAGCTTCTCTCACAACAAGCCTGATGGTTTCGGTAGGGTACGTGCCACCTTGGGGGACGAAACAATATATATTGCCTCTTTTTAATTTTAGAATGTTTCTCATGTCAACATAGAACAACACGAGTGTTGTGTCAATTTTTGGGATTTTTCGGGGTTCGCTTGGACATTGTTATACATTAACTGAGTTTTCTACGCATTCATGTGCATAATTCAAATTTGAACTACAGGCACATGCTCTAATGCATATAAATTATTTGAAAATTCAAGTATGTGTCCTTAGTTGCATGCTTAGGTCCCATGTAAGAAATGGGAATGAATGCCAAACACCCTGTCACCGTCACTCGGCTGCAAACATTGAGATACATGGTTTTTAAATTCTAGTAAATCCAAAACTCATCTGAAATTCATGAAACTTGGCATGCTATCATGGAGCGGCATCAACATGCCATGGAATTTTTTTGTCCCATTTGGGGCAGGTTTGGGGATATGCTTCTCACAAACCAGAGCTTCTCACAACAGGCCTGATGGTTTCGGTAGGGAACGTCCCACCTTTAGGGACGAAACAATATCCATTGCCTTTTATTGCTTTCAAAAACTTTCTCGTCTCAACAAAGAACAACAGGAGTGTTGTGTTAATTTTTGAGATTCTTCGGGGTTCGTTTGGATATTTTTATGCATTAATTGAGTTTTCAATGCATTAATGTGCATAATTCAAATTTGAACTACATGCACATGCTCTAATGCATGTAAATTGGTTGAAAGTTCAAATATGTGTCCTTGGTTGCATGCTTAGGTACCATGCACGAAATGGGAATGAACGTCAAACGCCTGTCACTCTAATTCTTGGTTTTCAAATTCTAGTAAATCCAAAACTCGTCTAAAATTCATGAAACTTGGCATGCTATCATGGAGCGGCATCAACATGCCGTGGTAAATTTTTTGTCCCATTTGGGGCAGGTTTGGGTATAAGCTTCTCACAAACCAGAGCTTCTCATAACAAGCCTGATGGTTTCGGTAGGGAACGTCCCACCTTTGGGGATGAAATGATATCCGCTGCCTATTATTGCTTTCAAAAAATTTCTAGTGTTAACAGAGAACAAGAGGAGTGTTGTGTCAATTTTTGGGATTTTTCGGGGTTCATTTGGACATTTTTATGCATTAATTGAGTTTTCGATGCATTTATGTGCATAATTCAAATTTGAACTACATGCACATGCTCTAATGCATATAAATTGGTTGAAAATTCAAATCTGTGTCCTTGGTTGCATGCTTAGGTCCCATGCACCTATGACAGCGTGCCTCTCCGGGTGCTCCGGGTCCAAAGGTATCCTCTTTGTTTCCTTAGCCGGTTTGAATGAACCCTCAGCTTCCGACTCCTTGGGGTCGGGCGACATCTCTGGCTGCTTGCCGGCCATTGCCACAACCCGATCAAGGAGCCGCCTCTCAGCTGCGATCACCAGGGACTCGGCCAGCCGACTACTCTCGGCCGTGCAGGCGGACGACTTCCTGTAGTCGCAGGCCACGGTCAGAATACCCTTTGAACTTGGCATCTTCATCTTGAGGTAAGCGTAGTGGGGGACCGCCATGAACTTGGCATGAGGAGGTCGGCCAAACAATGCTTGGTATGGGCTTTCAAGGTCCACCACTTCAAACCAAACTGGCTCTCGGCGAAAATGATCTTTGTCTCCGAAGAGGACATCTATCTGGATCTTGCCGATTGGGGAGCAAGAAAGGCCAGGTACAATGCCGTGGAAAACAGTTCGGCTGCTTTGAAGCTGCTTTTGCTTGATTCCTAATTTCTCCATGGTATCCTTGTACAGGATGTTGATGCTGCTGCCTCCGTTTATCAACACTCACGAGAAGCGAGCGGCCCGCCTATCAGTGGCCAAGGTAGCGCTCAGAACCAAGGCGTAGGAGCCCGGATTCGGCATCACCTCTGGGTGATCAGCTCTGCTCCAACTGATAGGCTTCTCGGACCAATGCATAAACTCCGGAGTATCTGATGCTACTGCATTCACTTCCTGCTGCTGCAACCATCTGCTGCGTCGATCATCAGCCATACTGGTGAACACCACATAAGCTCCGTGTTCTTTGGGGTATTCATCTTGTACGGCGCCGACTGGCCTGGCCGCCGGCTGCTGGGGCGGCTGTGGAGGCGGTGGCCCAGCAGGCGGAGGAGGGAGGAGGCCGTCTCCCTTGGCGATTCTGTTGAGCTAGTGGCATTTCCGGGTGGTATGGTTTGACGGCTTCGCGCCGCTGTGGAACTTGCAGGGACCATCCAAAGTCTGCTCGTAAGAGAAGGCCGGCAACCAGTTGGACTTGCCGCCTTTCTGTCGCTTCGCCGGAGGCTGCCCCTCAGGCTGTTGGTCTTCGACTGTCGCAACCTGCCGACTGCTGGAAGTTGGCTGTGGGGCCTTGCGCTTGTGATCATTCTGCTGCTGTCGCCGACTGGTGTCTCCAGCCGGAGTTCTGAGAGCTTGAGGGGCCACTTTGCCAGTCGCACTAACTTGAATCTCTGTCTTCATGGAGGAGTCGGCCGTAGCATACTTGTCTGCTATGACCAGCAACTCGTCGAGGGTCTCTGGCTCGTCGCAGAGGAGCCTGTGCTTGAGGAGGGTGCCTTCTCTGCACCCGGCGGTGAAGTACTCGATAGCCTGCACCTCGTGCATGCCCTCGCAGGAGTTCCGAAGCTCGCCCCATCGCGTGAGGTAATCGCGAGTCGACTCGTCCTGGCCTTGCACGCACAAGAAGAGCTGGCGCGGCTTGGGGGGTCGCTTGTACGTGCTTGTGAAGTTGCGGATGAAAGCCTCGGTGAAGTCGAGCCAACTGTTGATGCTACGGGGCTTCAAACTGCTCAACCATGTCCGGGCCGTGCCCTGGAGCATGAGCGGAACGTACTTCACGGCAACGCGCTTGTTGCCGTTCGCTATGTTGACGGACGTGGAGTAGTCAACTAGCCAATCTTCCCGCTTCACGGAGCCGGTGTACTTGGGCGTGTCTCGGGGGAGCGTGAACCCTTTGGGAAAGGGCTCGTCTCGAATGCGGGGTTTGAAGCAAGGCGGGCCCAGTTCATCATCTTCCTCCAGCGCCAGGGATCGGTGGAGTCGGTCGATCCGGTGGCGGGCGTCGTTCTCTCCGACTCCCTCTCGACGGCCGAGGCGGTCGCCGAGAGTCGGATGCTCAACAGGCGGCGGGGAGACTCGTTTTTCTCTTCGTGGTGGGGGAGGCAGGTAGTCGCCCTGCCGTTCCACTGCTCTTGGGCGGCCGTCTTGGTCGCGCTCGATGGTGATGCGAGTCCGACTGTGGCTGACAGCCGAATCCTTCTCTCTTCTTCCGCGGGCTCCGCCAGTCGGCGTCCGAGATGTCGCGCCTTGATCTCGACGGGGAGGTAGGTTGTCATTTTGTCATTGCGGCGCCTCCGTGCGGAAGCCGGCTTCGTTCTGTGCGGCAGCCGCTTTGAGGAGTCGCTGGTCTCGCTCGGTCATCAAGCGGCGCTCTTCGCCTTCGAAGTTGTCTAGTTCGTCTGCTGCCGCCTGGGCGGCGCAGATGTTCTCCGTAGGCGTGGCATATACGGGGCGATCGGCCCCGAACAGGTTGGCGATGGCCACGCCGCATTGTCGGACCGCGCCTAGGCGGCTAGGCCCAGTCGGCACTGGCGAGCCGCCCACGGTGCGATCCATCTCACGTTGGTAGGCCTCCGACAAGCGTCTCATGCTTGCCAGCTTCTTCGCGCCTTCGACGAGCTGAAGGTGGCGTGCCTCCAACGTCTCGGTGTCAGCGTCCTCCAGAATGGGTGCCGACAGGTCTCGCAGAGCTGCGTCGAGCGGGTCATGAGCTCCTTCACCGGAGTGCTCACCATGACTAATAACGAGCACCTCCGTGACGGCGCTTCTGCCGCTCTCCTCACGAGGGAGTGGCTCGTCATAGATCACCACATTGGAGGGGAACGTGTTGAGCAACACGCTGTCGGAGTCGACCAGCATCGGGTCGGTGGAGCCTATGGAGTCCAAGTCCATGACAGGCTCGCCGGCGACATGGAGATGGTCGAGGAGGCCCGCGAGGAGGCTTTCGGGGCCGCCCGTGCCCGCATCGGATGCAGGCTCATCGGAGATGCTAACCTCGCTGAGAAGGTCAGCGAGGCAACTCGTCACGCAGGCGTCGTCGACGCTTTGTAGCGCGTCAGGGCAAGCGCCATCGGGCATGCCGGGCTGGCTACGCTTGCGGGGGAGGAAAAGGGTTCCCGTCCAAAGCAGGTCTCCGGACGACGGTGCACCTTGCCCCATGGTGGGCGCCAAATGTCGGGGGTTGGGTGCGACATGTGCCAAAGGATGGCTTATCATGGTGGGAGCGAGTAAAACATCGCCGGTGCCAGGAAACGGGATTAGGTGAAGGCATGCACTCCGGCGAATCTTACCCATCTTCGGGGCTCTCCGGGGAGATAACACCCCTACTGCTGCTCTGCGGGGTCTCCGCATGATCACTAAGGCGTAGTGACTACAAGGTTGCTCCTAGAGCTGTATTCAGGAGGTAGAAGGAGGTAAGGCTAGCTCTCTTCCTCCTATATGATCTGGTCTAAGGCTAATGGATGTGAACCCTCTGCATGGGTGCCCCCGGGGGTTTATATAGGCCTACCCCCCGGGGGTACAATGGTAATCCGGCTGGGCGCGGGTTCCAGCCGTTTGTCTCACAGGCCGCCGTCTTCTCCGCCGACTGCTGGGGCCCGCCGACTTGCGGGCCCTGCCGGCGAGTCCGACACTGTAGCCGTGATTCTGATGACGCAGGCTTGGTCACTGGGTCGTGGCAACAGTGCCGCCGTCTATTGGGCGATCACTGTCGTTACTACCCGTCTTGTCTGGTTGATGGCACGTGGGACCCGTGGGAGAGGCCGGACGACTCTGGGGAGCCGACTCCCACGGGGCCGCCTTCGGGGCGTATCCGCCGTCTTCTATGCTCTCACTGACTGGCGGGTCCGCCGTCTCTAAGCCGTACAGGTAGGCCATCGTGGCCACAGTGCGCCGCACACTGTGGCCGAGGTCAGGGCTGGCATGGCAACAGTGCCGGGCCACGCCGGAGATCTCCAGCGGTACGGCACACTGTAGCCATGCTGGCCCCTCGTAAGCAGGAGGTGACGGCCACGCCGTGGTCGTACCCGCCTCGCGTATCACGACGAGTGTAGAGTCGTGGGCCGACTCTCCATAGCCGGCTCCTCCGGAAGTGGCCGGCCATGAGTCGGCTCATCTGGGAGTCGCCATCTGAGACTCGGCTCATCTGGGGGTCGCCATTTGAGACTCAGCTCATCTGGGAGTCGCCATCTGAGACTCGGCTCATCCGAAAGTCGCCGGCCATGAGTCGGCTCATCTGGGAGTTGCCATCTGAGACTCGGCTTATCTGGGAGTCGTCATCTGGGACTCGACTTTGAGGGGCGCGGCCTGCCCCGATGTCTTGAAAGGTTCTGGGGCTCGGGTTAGCCTACCCGTGGCCCATTACTCCGACAGTAGTCCCCGAAGCTGGTGAGGCTCCAAGAGTGACTCGCTGGGGGGCCTCAACAGTTTCATTCTTCCGGTGGTGGAATCTGGGCTTCGCTTGCCGTCTTCCTCTGGGCCGACTATTCAAAGTCGGATTCGTAGAGGGCCGTCCTGCTCTGTGGAGAGCTCGAAAGTCATGGCAGGAGACCAGGCGGCGTTCCTGATACGCTTCCCTCCTGCCACCTGCCGCGGCCCTATCGCGCGATGCCACGTGGCGGGGAGAGTCTGCTGGCCCACACGCATGACGGGACGGGCCGTCAGACGGGGCCCGCCACTACCGCGCCTCGGCACGCGAACGGATCCACTGCGGCCGTGCGAAGGTTGGGCTACCCACGTCGTTACTGCACGCAGTAACTTCATGGGGTAAATTGTGGGGCGGCGTGGGGCTCTGAGCGCAGTTAATCCCACGCCCGCCCCCTCGGCTTCTCAGCCTCCAAGGCTATAAGTAGGGGGGGAGTGGAGCGGGATAGCACGCGCGCCCATCTCCCCCGATCCCCTCTTCCTCTTGCCTCCTCTCTCTTTCTTCTTGCCGCCGGCGAGCAGAACCACACCGCACCAGCCAGCGATGAGCTCTTCCTCCGCCGCCGTGGCTCCGGCAGTGCGTTCTGGCGCGTGGGACGGCTCGGTGGTCGACGACGACCTCATTGAATTCCTCCGCAAGACGCGCCGCCTCCCCGGCGCACACCTCATGCGAGCCCGCACCGCGCCGGCGAGGGAGATATCGCCAGCGCCGGAGGAGGGCGAGCGGGTCATCTTCCGCTCGCACCTCATGCGCGGCCTGGGGCTGTCGGTGAGCGGATTCTTCCGCTCCTTCTTGGAGTTTCACGGCCTCTAGCCGCACCACCTCACCCCGAATACGGTGGTGCTGCTGTCCGCCTTCGCCACTCTGTGCGAAGGTTTCCTCGGCGTTCTCCCCACCATCGAGCTGTGGGGAGAATTCTTCTCATCTAAGCTCGGCACGCACGTCGCCGACGTGCCGGCTCAGTGCGGTGCCTTCATCGCGATGCGGCGCTCGACGGCCGACAACCCCTTCCCTTCCATCTCGCTAATCAAGTCAGTGAAGATGTGGCAGCGCTCGTACTTCTACGTGTAGAACCTCGCCCCCGACGGTGACTGGGTTAATCTGCCGCCTTATGAAGCCGGCGCCCCAGCTGGGAGGCTCCCCAGCTGGTCTCATCGAGTCAAGACGCTGACTCCCGCCGGAGCCGCCGCCGTAGCGCGACTCCAAGTCTTGACGCAGTCGGAGGGCCTCGTCGGGGCCGACTTGCTGGCCGCCTTCGTGGCGCGCCGACTCCTCCCGCTCCAAGGCCGACCTCACCTGATCTATCAAATGAGCGGCCACCGAGACCCGAGTCGAATGAGCACCAAGGAGATGCCCCGCGTGGAGGTGGCAAACATGGTGAACCATATCGCGAACTGCGAGTTCGGGGAGGACTGGCAGTTCGGCAAGGAGCCGTACTCGCGTGCCAACCCCCCTCCAATGGTAAGTCGTATCTCCTTATTGCTTTGTCTTCTTTATAGCCAAATCCGGTTTCTGATTTTCATTGGTTTCTTCTGAGCTAGAACCCCCTCATGCAGCCTACAGCCGGTGTCGCGAGACTGCCCCGCGAGTTCGTCCTCGACCGTGCGGAGAGCGATGTCGACGACCCCGACTAGGGGGCGGCGACGATGGAAGCCGACGCCGAAGGCGAAGGAGGAGGAGTGGGAAGCGGCCTCAGGCTCTCGGCCACCTTCGCTGACTAGCCTGAGGATGACGCCGAAGGGGAAGTCGCCCCGCGCCATCAGCTAAGGGTCGGCCCCTCGGGCGCAGGCTCCTCCGCCGGCCTGGCCTGCCAAGGCGGCGCGAAGAGGCGTCTCGCCGGGCCGAGTGCGCCCGGCGGCAAGTTGAAGAAGTTCAAGGGGGCGGCCGCCGCGACCAAGCGGGAGGAGGCGGCCGCGAAGGCCAACCGCTTCCGTAGGGAAGTGACAAGGCCGCCGCTAGTCTCTGCGTAAGTTTTTTTTTGCTTTTGTCTTTATTTTTCTCCGGTGAATCTTGTCCTAGTCTTCTTTTACACTCCTCCCCTTCTTCCTCAGGGCCCCCCTTTCCCTTGAGAGAGTCACCGTCCCCTCCGTCATGGGGTCGGCAGAGACATCCACCAATACTCGGCGGGTCGACCCCGCCGCCGACCTCCGGGAGGCAACAGAGCGAAACGCGTGGGAGAAGCACGACGAGGAGGAGGCCGATCGCCTGGAGAAGGCGGAGTCCGAGAAGGCGGCTGCCTCTACCCAGAAGAAGCTGGAGGACGCTGAAGCCGCCCTTGCGACGAGACAGCGAGCTGAGGAGGCCGCACGTCGCCAATCGGCATTGCTCGTCCCCCCACTGTCCTCCGCACCGCCGCCTCCGGAATTCACGGGGCAGACCGGAGAAGCCGGCGCTGAGAACCCCATTGTGGAGGAGAGCGGCGAGGCCTCCATGTCGGACACGCTAGTGCCGCCGCCTCCGCCTCCACCGTCGTCTGGGAGAGCCCACAGCAAATAGCCGGCAGGCCCGCCGGTGCCGCCGACTAAGGATGAGGCGAGGCTGCTTCTTCAGGTTGCCTCGCCAGTGCACCGCCGCCTCGAGAAGGCGACTTCGGCGCCTCGGCCCCTGGAGGTCAGAGCCGCCAGCTCGGCCATCCCAGACGCCGAGGCGACGAGTGCCGCGCCCGTTGGGTGGGTGCGCGGAGGCGGCACGGGCCCGCTGAACCAGGCGCTTCTGGATGTCCAAGCGAAGCTTCGAGCCGAAGGCGATGCCCTCCAGATCTGCACCAAGGCGCATCTAGCGTCGCGAGCGGCCGTCCGGGTATGTTTTCCTCTTTGATTCTTGTTTTTCTTGCTCTTCTCTGTGGGGGCGCGCCAGCGCACCCACTAGGTGTAGTCCTCGAGTTTCGGGCCGGCTGCTGAGCAGGCGGCTCGGAACTCCCTCTGGCGAGTTCCAAGTACTTATTTTGTCTGAAATCTTTGTTTGCAGGAGTATCACAACCTCCGTGCCCCTGCCTTCAACCACAATGTTGAGGAGTTGAGCAAGCGGACTGCCGACTTGACGGAAAGCCGGAGTAAGTTCTTTTCCTCTTCTTCGCGGGGGCGCGTTGGCGCACCCACGGGCTGTAGTCCCCGAGATTCGGGCCGGCTGCTGAGCAGTCGGACCGGATCTTCCCGGCGATCTTCCTTCTTTCTTCGCGGGGGCGCGCTGGCGCACCCGCGGGCTGTAGTCCCCGAGATTCGGGCCGATTCATGAGCAGTCGGGCCGGATCTTCCCGGTGATCTTCATTGCTGACGACTTATTTGTCTCTTTCTTTCGTCCTTCAGGGGCCAACGCTACTCTTCAGGAGCAGCTGGGTGAAGTTAACACCGCCTTGCGCGTCAAGGGGGAGGATTGCAGCAAGCTCGCTGCGGAGCGCGATCTGCTTACTGCGTAGCTGGCCGAGCAGAAGGAGCTACTCAAGAAGACGCAGGACAAGGCCAAGAAGAAGGAGGCTGCTCTTCTGGCCGAGTTCGAGAGCGAGCGCTCCTCCTGGACCAACAAGGAGGCGATGCTGACCTCCGGCTTCCACGAGATCGAGGATATCGTCGATGGTGAGCTTTCTTTCTTTGAGTTTCCGACTATGTGTCAGGCTGACTTCTGATTTTTTGACTTGCTTCTTTTTTGTCTTGGCAGACTTCTTCCCTGGCCACTCGCAGGCAGTCCCTCTGGCCATCGAGGCTGATCGTGAGGCGCGGAGGGCAAGCGGCGAGGCGATTGCCGCCAACGCTCCCCTGACTGTCGATGAGCAGCTTCTGAGCATCGAGGCCCGTCTTCGTCCAGCCCATCGGCTGATGCGCCGGCTTCAGCGTGCCGACGCCTAGGCAGTTGCCGCCCTGTGGCCAGACATGCCGGCTCTGTGCACCGCCAGCCGGACTGCCGACTGGCTGGAGGTCGCAGCCGGCCGTCTTGGGGACTGGAAGGGTTCCTCGGCCCGGGCCGGAGCGCGCCGGGCCTTGGAATTCGTCAAGGCGTGGTATCCTGGGCTGGACCTGGACCGTCTGGCCGCGTTCCTGTCAGAGGCCCAGGCCGAGCTGGAGGCTGTGGAAGGCGCCCTTATCGAGCGTGCGGCGGCCAGCGCTGACTACACGGACACCAGTGTCTTCGTCCCCGAGCGGGCTGAAGGCGGCGAGGAGGTGCCGCCAGAGTGGTTCGGGATGAACCTGGAATATGGCGAGGACTCGGCGGAGGTGATTGACTCCAGCACCGAGGAAGAAGGCAAGGTGGAGGACGAAGGCGAGACGGAGGTGCCAGAAGGCGGAGCGGGCGACCAGCCTCAGCTCGACCGCGCCTCTAGCAATGATCCGCGTCCGACCGGACCGACTGCCGCTGGCGGCGATCAAGCCGAGACTGCCCAGCCGACTCCCCCGGCGCCTGACACCGCCGTCTCCTCCGACCCTCTGAACCCGTCTGCTGCTCCCTAGGCTTCCTTCTGGCTTTATTTATCTGTTCTAGAAAGTCTTTGATGAACTTGTTAATTTGCACAATTCCACCCTCGGGGTGTATTTTGAACTTCTGTCTGAAGATTCGGCCAATGGGCCTATGCTTATGTAAATATTAATCCGAGTTCTATCTTTCCTTGCTCATTGCTCCTTTGGCTTTTTCCTTGGCCGCCTTCCCCTAGTTGCCGCTTTGCCAGCCGGCTAACCACTCTGCGGACTGCCGCTGGGCCAAATGCCTGGCTACTTTCGGGAAAGCAAGTACTTGCCTTTCTTTGGAGTTTATTTAACAAGTTGGATAGAAAGCAGCAAGCCGAATATTCGCGAGTCGGCTTGTAAAAGGGGGCTGGAAGCCGACTTAGGCTATGTTGATGTTTTAGGTCCTTAGCCATTTTCATGTGGACGCCCATTCATCCTTACTCCTGCCTACCAATCAGTCGCTCTGCGAACTACGGCTTTTGGCAGGAGACGGCTTAGGCACCGCACACTACTTGTCCGACTTCAGGAAACATTTCATAGCGCCAGACGGCGAGTCCCCAGGCCGACTAGTCGAGCCCGGCGCCAAGCGGCGTAGCAAGAAGTAGCATACTTGAAGGCATAATTCTTATCATACAGATAATCAAAAGGGGCAGTCCCCGAGCTCATCTCGGGGGGCCCAAAGTCTCGGTACTTTAATACAAAGGGGTAGCGTGATACATACTGAATCAACTGTAAAATCTTCGAAGGAGGTTTGCATTCCATGGTCGTTCCGACTCTTTTCCAGAGTCGTCTCTCTTGCGTGCTCGGGGCTTCTGAGCGTCGATCAGGTAGTAGGAGTCATTGCCCAACACCTTGCTGACAATAAAGGGGCGTTCCCAAGGTGCCGACAGCTTGTGCTGGCCGGCTGTCCGCTGGATCAGGCGGAGCACAAGGTCGCCCTCTTGGAAAGATCTTGGCTTGACCTTCCTATTGTAGTATCGGCGCAGGCTCTGCTGGTAGATGCCGGACCGACCGAGTGCCAACAGCCGCCCTCTTCCAGCAGATCGACGCCGTCTTGACGTGCTTCTTCTGCTTCCTCCTCGGTGTACATGGTGACACGCGGGGAGTCGAATTCTATGTCCGTCGGGATGACGGCTTCAGCACCGTAGACGAGGAAGAATGGCGTGAAGCCGGTTGACTTGTTTGGAGTCGTGCGCATACTCTAGAGGACGACTGGCAGCTCCTCAAGCCAACAGCCGGTCGAACGCTCCAGTGGTTCAACCAGGCGGGGCTTGATGCCGGATAGGATGAGGCCGTTTGCTCGCTCTACCTAGCCGTTTGACTGCGGATGGGCGACGGACGCTAAGTCCAGTCGGATGCCCTATGTTGCGCAGAAACGGGCCAAGGCTCCTTTGGCAAATTTTGTGCCATTGTCGGTGATGATGCTATGTGGTATGCCGTACCGAGTCGTAATGTCGGCGATGAAGGTTACTGCAGTCGGACCATTCAGCTTCTTGATGGGTTTTGCTTCTATCCACTTGGTGAACTTGTCCACTGCGACAAGTAGGTGAGTTAGGCCGCCTCGTGCCGTCTTGAATGGTCCCACCATGTCCAGGCCCCAAACCGCAAAGGGCCAGGCGATGGGAATGGTCTTGAGCGCCGAAGCCGGCTGGAGCGGCTTGGAACGGAACATCTGGCACCCTTTGCAGTTTTGGACTAATTCCTTGGCCTCCTTCAGGGCAGTCGGCCAGAAGAAGCCGTGTCGGAAGGCTTTGGCGACGAGTGCCCTTGAAGTCGCATGATGGCCGCACTCGCCTTCATGAATGTCTCTTGGGATTGTTTGGCCTTGCTCTGCCTCGACACAGCATTGGTAGACACCAGTGACACTCCGCCTAACCAACTCTCTGTTGACTATGGTATAGGCTGCGGCTCGGTGTTGCACTTGCCGAGCCAGGATTTCATCAGCTGGCAGCTCTCTGTTTACTAGGAACTTGAAGATGGGCTGGGCCCATGAAGGTGCTGCTATTTCTTTGATTGCCACTATTGCGACTTGGACAAGGGTGGCTGGGCTGGGAGGCGGCGGGCTGGGATCCGCGGCCACTTGCTGGGTCGGTGAAGTCCCCGGGCCGACTGGAGCAGTCCTCGGGCCGAGTTCTGAAGTCTTTGGGCTGACTGTCGCAGTCCCCGGGCCAACTGTGACCGCGGTACTTTTGGAACCGTCTGTAAGGATTTTTGTGCCGTCTGTTGGTGCTCTTGAGTCGGATCCGACTTCTTCGGGGGGAGCTGGCACAAAAATGGAGTCTGATTCTGGCGAAGGCTTGATAAACGGCTTGAGGAGGCGCTGAAGGGCGACGCCGGATGGTATTGCTTGACGGGTGGAGCCAACTCGTGCCAAGGCGTCCGCTTGGTCGTTGTCATTTCTTGGAATGTGAAGGAATTCACACCCCTCGAAATATCCGCTGAGTTACTGCACCAGGAAGCGGTAGCTCGCCATGTTTGCATCTTTGGCGTCCCAGTCGCCAGATGACTGCTGGACCACCAAATCGGAATCACCATAGCACAGGACCCGGCGGATGCCGAGTTCTTTGGCAAGCCGGAGCACGTGAACGAGCGCCTCATATTCGGCAACGTTGTTGGAGGCGGCGAAGTGGATCTGCAGTGTGTACTTGAGTTTGTCTCCTTTGGGGGAGGTGAGGACGATGCCGGCTCCCAGGCCGGTGCGCATCTTGGAGCCATCGAAATGCATTCGCCAATGGGTGGAGTCGGGTGCTGGCGGCAGGTACTGGGTCTCGGCCCAGTCGACAAGGAAGTCGGCCAGTGCTTGTGACATGATGGCGGTGCGGGGCTGGTAGTAGATGGTGTAGGGAGCCAGATCTATGGCCCACTTGGCTACTCGGCCTGAAGAATCACGGCTTCCGATGATCTCGGCCAGTGGTGCGGTGCAAACCACAGTGATTGGATGCTCTTGAAAGTAAGGCTTCGACTTCTTGGCGGCGAAATGCACGCCGTAGCACATCTTCTGGTAGTGGGGGTAGTTCTGCTTGGAGGTTGACAGTACCTCGCTTAGGTAATATACCGGTCTCTGGACGAGGAGCGCCTTGCCTTCCTCCTTGCGTTCGACTATGATAACTGTGCTGACTACCCGGCTGGTGGCGGCAATGTATAGGAGCATAGGCTCTTTGGGAGTTGGAGCCGCCAGCACAGGGGGAGTAGTCAACATCTTCTTCAACTCGAGAAATGCTTCATCCGCCTTGTGGTTCCACTCAAAAAAGGTGGTCTTCTTCATCAGTTGGTACAAAGGGAGAGCCTTCTCGCCCAGCCGACTGATGAATCGGCTGATGGACGCCAAGCAGCCGGCGAACTTCTGCACATCTAACAGTCAGCGGGGGACTTCCATCCTCTTGATGGCTTTGATCTTCACAGGGTTGCACTCTATGCCGCGTTCAGAGACCAGGAAGCCAAGGAGCTGGCCGGCTGGTACTCCGAAGACACACTTCTCTGGATTGAGCTTGATCTGGAATCGGCGCAGATTCTCAAAGGTTTCTTGGAGATCTTCCAACAGTGTCCCACGCTTTTCCGTCTTCACCACCACATCATACACGTAGACGTGGGCATTCCTGCCGAGTTGCTTGAGGAGACACTTCTGCATGCAACGCTGAAAGGTGGCGCCAGCATTCCTTAAGCCGAACGTCATGGTCAGGTAGCAGAAGGCTCCAAACGGCGTGATGAAGGCAGTCTTCAGTCTATCCGCCGGGTTCAGCTTGATCTGGTGATATCCTGAATATGCATCTAAGAAGCTCAACAGCTCGCCTCCGGCTGTGGAGTCTATCACCTGGTCAATTCTTGGTAGAGCAAATGGATCTTTGGGGCAAGCTTTGTTGAGGCTGGTGTAGTCGATACACATCCGCCACTGCTTGTTCTTCTTCAACACTAGGACAGGGTTCGCCAGCCATTCTGGAAAGAACACCTCCATAATGAAGCCGGCCGCTAGAAGTCAGGCTATCTCTTCTCCAACAACTCTTCTTTTCTCTTCTGACAGGCGGCGCAAGGGCTGCCTGACGGGCTTCACATCAGATCGGACATGTAACTTGTGCTCGGCGAATTCCGTCGGTACTTCTGGCATGTCTTTAGGGGACCATGCGAAGATGTCTCGATTCTCACAGAGGAAATCGACGAGCTCGCCTTCCTATTTACTGTCTAGGTTTGCACCTATGACAGCATGCCTCTCCGGGTGCTCCGGGTCCAAAGGTATCCTCTTTGTTTCCTTAGCCGGTTTGAACGAATCCTCAGCTTCCGACTCCTTGGGGTCAGGCGACATCTCTGGCTGCTTGCCGGCCATTGCCACAATCCGATCAAGGAGCCGCCTCTCAGCTGCGATCACCAGGGACTCGGCCAGCCGACTACTCTCGGCCGCGCAGGCGGATGACTTCCTGTAGTCGCCGGCCACGGTCAAAATACCCTTTGAACTTGGCATCTTCATCTTGAGGTAAGCATAGTGGGGGACCGCCATGAACTTGGCCAGAGCAGGTTGGCCAAGCAATGCTTGGTATGGGATTTCAAGGTCCACCACTTCAAACCAAACTGGCTCTCGGCGAAAATGATCTTTGTCTCCGAAGAGGACATCTATCTGGATCTTGCCGATTGGGGAGCAAGAAAGGCCAGGTACAATGCCGTGGAAAACAGTTCGGCTCCTTTGAAGCTGCTTCTGCTTGATTCCTAATTTCTCCATGGTATCCTTGTACAGGATGTTGATGCTGCTGCCTCTGTCTATCAACACTCGCGAGAAGCGAGCGGCCCGCCTATCAGTGGCCAAGGTAGCGCTCAGAACCAAGGCGTAGGAGCCCGGATTCGGCATCACCTCTGGGTGATCGGCTTTGCTCCAACTGATAGGCTTCTCGGACCAATGCATAAACTCCGGAGTATCTGATGCTACTGCATTCACTTCCTGCTGCTGCAACCATCTACTGCGTCGATCATCAGCCATACTGGTGAACACCACATAAGCTCCGTGTTCTTTGGGGTATTCATCTTGTACGGCGCCGACTGGCCTGGCCGCCGGCTGCTGGGGCGGCTGTGGAGGCGGCGGCCCAGCAGGCGGAGGAGGGAGGAGGTCATCTCCCTTGGCGATTCTGGTGAGCCAGTGGCATTTCCGGGTGGTATGGTTTGACGGCTTCGCGCCACTGTGGAACTTGCAGGGACCATCCAAAGTCTGCTCGTAAGAGAAGGCCGGCAACCAGTTGGACTTGCCACCTTTCTGTCGCTTCACCGGAGGCTGCCCCTCAGGCTGTTGGTCTTCGACTGTCGCAACCTGCCGACTGCTGGAAGTTGGCTGTGGGGCCTTGCGCTTGTGATCATTCTGCTGTTGTCACCGACTGGTGTCTCCAGCCGGAGTTCTGGGAGCTTGAGGGGCCACTTTGCCAGTCGCACTAACTTGAATCTCTGTCTTCATGGAGGAGTCGGCCGTAGCATACTTGTCTGCTATGACCAGCAACTCGTCGAGGGTCTCTGGCTCGTCGCAGAGGAGCCTGTGCTTGAGGAGGGTGCCTTCTCTGCACCCGGTGATGAAGTACTCGATAGCCTGCACCTCGTGCATGCCCTCGCAGGGGTTCCGAAGCTCGCCCCATTGCGTGAGGTAGTCGCGAGTCGACTCGTCTTGGCCTTGCACGCACAAGGAAGCTGGCGCGGCTTGGGGGGTTGCTTGTACGTGCTTGTGAAGTTGCGGATGAAAGCCTCGGTGAAGTCGACCCAACTGTTGATGCTACGGGGCTTCAAACTGTTCAACCATGTCCGGGCCGTGCCCTGGAGCATGAGCGGAACGTACTTCACGGCAACGCGCTTGTTGCCATTCGCTATGTTGACGGACGTGGAGTAGTCAACTAGCCAATCTTCCGGTTTCACGGAGCCGGTGTACTTGGGCGTGTCTCGGGGGAGCGTGAACCCTTTGGGAAAGGGCTCGTCTCGAATGCGGGGTCCGAAGCAAGGCGGGCCCAGTTCATCTTCTTCTTCCAGCGCCAGGGATCGTTGGAGTCGGTCGATCCGGTGGCGAGCGTCGTTCTCTCCGACTCCCTCTCGACGGCCGAGGCGGTCGCCGAGAGTCGGATGCTCAACGGGCGGCGGGGAGACTCGTTTTTCTCTTCGTGGTGGGGGAGGCAGGTAGTCGCCCTGCCGTTCCACTGCTCTTGGGCGGCCGTCTTGGTCGCGCTCGATGGTGATGCGAGTCCGACTGTGGCTGACAGCCGGATCCTTCTCTCTTCTTCCGCAGGCTCCGCCAGTCGGCGTCCGATATGTCGTGCCTTGATCTCGGCGGGGAGGTAGGTCGTCATTTTGTTGTTGCGGCGCCTCCGTGCGGCAGCCGGCTTCGTTCTGTGCGGCAGCTGCTTTGAGGAGTCTCTACACTCGCTCGGTCATCAAGCGGCACTCTTCGCCTTCGAAGTTGTCTAGTTCGTCTGCTGCCGCCTGGGCGGCGCGGATGTTCTCCGCAGGCGTGGCATATACGGGGCGATCGGCCCCGAACAGGTTGGCGATGGCCACGCCGCATTGTCGGACCGTGCCTAGGCGGCTAGGCCCAGTCGGCGCTGGCGAGCCGCCCACGGCGCGATCCATCTCACGTTGGTAGGCCTCCGACAAGCGTCTCATGCTTGCCAGCTTCTTCGCGCCTTCGACGAGCTGAAGGCGGCGTGCCTCCAGCATCTCGGCGTCAGCATCCTCCAGAATGGGTGCCGACAGGTCTCGCAGAGCCGCGTCGAGCGGGTCATGGGCTCCTTCACCAGAGTGCTCACCATGACTAATAACGAGCACCTCCGTGACGGCGCTTCTGCCGCTCTCCTCGCGAGGGAGTGGCTCGTCGTAGATCACCACATTGGAGGGGAACGTGTCGAGCGACACGCTGTCGGAGTCGACCAGCATTTGGTTGGTGGAGCCTACGGACTCAAAGTCCACGGCAGGCTCGCCGGCGACGTGGAGATGGTCGAGGAGGCCCGCGAGGAGGCTTTCGGGCCCGCCCGTGCCCGCATCGGATGCAGGCTCATCGGAGATGCTAACCTCGCCGAGAAGGTCAGCGAGGTAGCTCACCGCGCAGGCATCGTCGATGCTTTGCAGTGCGTCAGGGCAAGCGCCATCGGGCGTGCCGCGCTGGCTACGCTCGTGGGGGAGGAAAAGGGTTCCCGTCCAAAGCAGGTCTCCGGACGACGGTGCACCTTGCCCCACGGTGGGCGCCAAATGTCGGGGGTTGGGTGCGACATATGCCAAAGGATGGCTTATCATGGTGGGAGCGAGTAAAACATCGCCGGTGCCAGGAAACAGGATTAGGTGAAGGCATGCACGCCGGCGAATCTTACCCAGCTTCGGGGCTCTCCGGGGACATAACACCCCTACTGCTGCTCTGCGGGGTCTCCACATGATCACTAAGGCGTAGTGACTACAAGGTTGCTCCTAGAGCTGTATTCAGGAGGTAGAAGGAGGCAAGGCTAGCTCTCTTCATCCTATATGATCTGGTCTAAGGCTAATGGATGCGAACCCTTTGCATGGGTGCCCCGGGGGGTTTATATAGGCCTACCCCCCGGGGGTACAATGGTAATCTGGCTGGGCGCGGGTCCCAGCCGTCTGTCTCACAGGCTGCCGTCTTCTTCGCCGACTGCTGGGGCCCGCCGACTTGCGGGCTCTGCCGGCGAGTCCGGCACTGTAGCCGTGATTCTGATGACGGAGGCTTGGTCACTGGGTCGTGGCAACAGTGCCGTCGTCTATCGGGCGATCACTTTCGTTACTTCCCGTCTTGTCTGGTTGATGGCGCGTGGGACCCGTGGGAGAGGCCGGCCGACTCTAGGGAGCCGACTCCCACGGGGCCGCCTTTGGGGCGTATCCGCCGTCTTCTATGCTCTCACTAACTGGCGGGTCCGCCGTCTCTGAGCCGTACAGGTAGGCCATCGTGGCCACAGTACGCCGCACACTGTGGCCGAGGTCAGGGCTGGCATGGCAACAGTGCCGGGCCACACCGGAGATCTCCAGCGGTACGGCACACTGTAGCCATGCTGGCCCCTCGTAAGCAGGAGGTGACGGCCACGCCGTGGTCGTACCCGCCTCGCCTATTGCGACGAGTGTAGAGTCGTGGGACGACTCTCCATAGCCGGCTCCTCCGAAAGTCACCGGCCATGAGTCGGCTCATCTGGGAGTCGCCATCTGAGACTCGGCTCATCTGGGAGTCGCCATCTGAGACCTAGCTCATCTGGGAGTCGCCATCTGAGACTCGGCTCATCCGGAAGTCGCCGGCCATGAGTCGGCTCATCTGGGAGTCGCCATCTGAGACTCGGCTTATCTGGGAGTCGTCATCTGGGACTCGGCTTTGAGGGGCGCGGCCTGCCCTGATGTCTTGAAAGGTTCTGGGGCTCGGGTTAGCCTACCCGTGGCCCATTACTCCGACAACGTGTCTTGATTTTAATGGCTATAGAGGTGTTGTGCGGACAGCTACTTGACTGAACGGGAGGTGTGCGAGCGCAGTCTGGTGTGCAGGCTGACCGAGAGGCGTGCAAGTTGTCCTACAATGGGCAGGCTCACCGGGAAGCGTGCAAGCTGTACGCTACGTAGGCTCATTGGGAAGCGAGCCCTTTGACTTCCATGGCCGCCCGCCTTCGTCTCCATTAATGGTGCCCGAGCTGCTACTTAATACGGGCGGCCTTACTATTCGCCTCCCATTCCCCTCCCTCCCACAGACCTCCACCAACGCCATGGCGTAGAAGGATCATCTGCCACTAGTCTTCAAGTTTGGTGAAGTCGACTCCGAGCCGGAGGAGATAGAAAAAAAGGAGGAATGGGGCCTCATCGACATGGCCCAAAACGAGCTGGCTGCGGTGGTTTCTGCCGCGGCTCCCGTCCTAGCTCCCATCCCCGCGCCCACGCCAGCGACCATCCCCGTAGCATTGACGTGTTGATCGCCAAGCACTATCAGAGAGCTGAAAACCGCGGGCGTCAGCAAGGTCTCCGTGGACCCGCGCGAGCTCGTGTACATGCCAGCGCCCGTGCCCGTTCGTGCCCCTCCACCCACCATGGTGCCGGTCCCCATGCGTTTGGCTGCACCCGCCGCGCCCATGCCCGTGCGTGCGCGCCCCCATCAGCGGCATGAGACGCCTCCGTCGACAGCTACCTGTCAGAGCCGCCAGCTGCGGTCCTCCCGCGCCCCGCCCATCGATCGCGCGACGACATGATGTTTGATTTACAAGTGAAGAACATTCTATGCTACCTTGAAGACTTCAATAATGGCATCCCGGAGGACGACAACGACAAGGACGGCGCCGCACACCGCCTCTGCGCCGCCGGAAATAGTTTTTTTCTTGGGTTTAATACTGTATCTCGATCATATGAATATAAATTCGCAGTGTGACTGAATGAAATATATGGTTTGAGCGAACTTGTGTTTTTCTCTCTTAATGTACAGACTTACCAAACGATTTCCTTTTCAGAAAACATCAATAGTTTTTAAATATAAAACACTCATCGCAACCGTTTTAGTTAGAACACCCGTATGCAAGCCGACAGCTTCCCCAGGAAGCCAAGGAAAAATGGGCCGAGCAGGATTTGTGTAGCTCTTGATCGCAAACGTTTTAGATAGAACAACCGTATGCAAAGTGAGAGCACGATTTGTGCATCTCTTCAACGCAAACAGTTGTTTTGGATGGACCGTGTGCAACCACTTACAACAATTTGGTAAGATTTGCATCCGTCATATTGGTATGTTGCCATTAGCCAAACTAGAAAGATTGACATTTGCTGATCTAGTAACATTGCCATTTGTGAACCTTGTAACACTGCGATTTGTCAAAATATGGAGATAAAAATCACTAGCAGTATCTAATTTTTGCAACTAAAATTCAGTAATTAAACATAGTTTTTATTCATAGATTAAGCAGTCATTCTTTATACAAACAGTTCAACTCGACAGCTGAACCGACCAAAATTTTCCCCAATTGTTGCCAACCACGTACTGAAATAGCTAGTTCTACTTTATATACTAGCTAATTTTAAGTATGTTGTATAGTTCCACCACATCTATAGTCAGATGAATTGAACAAAATAGCCCCTAAATACTACTACTACGGAGGGGCTTTGTACTACTTCCTGCAGCCTCTCCTCTATCGAGCACGCTCAGTAAGAGGCAGAGAAGGAGGAGCCTACTGACGAGCTGGACAACTACAATACGGTGCCTGCCGCTGCTGCACCTTCAGCGACGCTCACCTCGAACGCCCTCTGCCGCTCCAAATGACCCCTCTCGAAGTGGTGGTTCTCCTCGTAGATCTCCTGATTCCTCGCCTCTGAGGCGGCGTGTGCCGCAGCCACGGCGGCAGTAAGGCTCTTTGTGTGCTTGACGAGGCGCTCCTCCTCCTACCACAGGAACTCGATGTCGCACGCAAGGTCACTGACACATGTGCGGGCATCTGCCTCCCTCCTTCGGGCGGCGGTGGAGGAGCGGGTGATGACCCCGACGGTTAATGGTGGGGTGGCGGCCACAGCGGCCGATGATGGGGTGGCAACCATTACCACCACCCCCGCCTTCGGGCTGTGGTGGCGGAGCGGGTGATGGCCATCGTGGCCGGCAATGGGGTGGCAGCCATGACGACCACCTCCCGCCTTCGGGCTGCGGCGGCGGAGCAGACGATGGCCCCGGCTTTCGATAGTGGTGTGGCGGCAATGGCAGTCGGCAATAGCTGCCGACGGGCAGTGGCGGCGAAGCCTATGGTGGGTGTTCCGCGCACACCCAACAGGGACGCCACGCGCACTACACTACACCGGGGACTGAGCCGCCGCCGCGATATAGCCTCATGTAACATCCCAATTTTCAATATGGATGTTATACATAGATCATTCATATGCATTCATATTTTATTTGCATTTTGGATTTATTTTGGTTGTGATCCAATAAATCTTAAGCAACTCAAGGACCCAAGGAGAAAGTTGGAGATTTCATATAAATTTCATTTTTGAATTTGTTCAAATTTGAAAAATGGATCAATTTGATTTCAACAAATTCTTTCCAATTATTTAAAAAAAATAAAAACAAAAGAGAGAAGATAAAAGGACTTCTTCAAAACCGAGGAGAAATTTGGAAAATAAATTTGGAAGTCAAGTTATTTTATTTGCATTTTTTTCGATTGAGTTAGGGAAAAACATGCATTTTTAAAAATTGCATGTAGTCCAGAAAAATGTTCACTTTGTCCCAAATATTAGGAGGGGATGGTGAAAATTATTTCTGGAGTTTTAGGAGTTTTATTTTTATTTTATTAGGATTTTTCTTTGAGGCGCTGTTTTAAAAAAGTCGTGCGTGTCGACTGGGCCGGCCCAGCTGAGCCAGGCCAAACCCCGCTCGCGCCACCGCCCTCGACTCCATGCCCGCACCGGACTCCCGCCGGAGTACGAGCACGCCCCGCCGCCGCGATCCCCTGCCCAAGTCGGTCTCCCCCCAGGCTTTAAAAGCCGACCCCGCCGACCCCCTCCTCCCTCAAGTCGCTGCCACCCAAGTCGCCACCACCGCGCCGCCGACGGTCGCCGCCCCGCACCGCTCGCCGCCCCGCACCGCCTGCCGCCGCCGCGTTAGCCGCCGTCGCTGTTACCAAGCCCCGTTGGAGCCACCTCGCCCGCCGGAGCCACGCCGCCTTGTCGTAGACGCTGCCGGCCAATCCTCCCGAACCAGTATAAAGCCGACCCGGTTCGCCGGTTTATTTTTACTGGTTTATAGGTTTAGATCGGTTTTATTTTTTTAGTTAGTTTAAATAGCGAGCGTTCACCCGATTGGTCCTGTTAATGAACGAGTTCATTCGTTAGTCTCTGTTAGCAGATGTTCGTCCGATAGGTTTTTATTTTTTCCGTTTATTTTCAGCTAGGGACCTATCCGCGAATAGTTTTATCGCGATTTAGCCCCTGATCTTCAAACTAGCGTAACTTTTAGCTCGTTTATCCAAATTAGATGAAACCAACACCTAATTCTTCGTAACGATGCCCTCTTTCCAGTAAACCTACTTGAACATGATTTTGACAATTTAAAATTTGAGTTTAGTTCAGATTAGTATTCGATCTTGTTTTGTTTGTATCTTGAATTTCGTAGCTCCGTTTGAGTTGATTCTTTTTGCAAATCGTAGCTAATCACATGTACCTACTGTTACGATCAAATCCAGATAAAATTAATGCTGCTAGAATTTGTTTTCTATTTAGTTTAGTTGTTTGCTTGTTTCAAGTTTTATTTGGATCTTTTCTCGTTTTCTCTTTGCATCGTTTGATTGATTGCTTATGTATGCTACTGTTTACTACACTATATTTTCCGGAGTGCGATGCTTGTTACTAAGAATGTCTAGAGTTTTCCGATCGTCAGCAAGGCAAGTTACATTTGATCATACTCTTCTATACCCAATTTTTACTATGCATTAGTTTTGACCTTCAAATATTTGCATGAGTAGGATTGGGAACATGTGGTTTGGTTGTAGTACTTGAGGTAGGAACCTAATACTTTTGATCACCCCGGGAATATAAGTTATGCTCAATTATTTCTTAGCCATGCTCGTACACGGGGATTGGATCATGATACACATGGAACTTTGTGAGAGATATTAATTTTGGATAACATTAAGGTGGCACCTTTAATACACATCTGGGTGGATTGGTTGGGGCACCTAGAGACTCCAGTGCTAGCCCATTTGGGAAATCCCGGAGTACCCGTGAGATTTTTCCTCGGTTCGCCACCCAAGCTCAAAGGGATCATATGATATTTCATGCCTAGAAACTTCCGTGTGCAGCCACAAGAAATTATGGGCTCTGGCGTAGTTGAGTAGTGAGCTCTTGAAGAGGTGGACTAGCAGATGTAGGGGAAAGTAGGTGTACTGGTCTACCCAGATTAAAGAGTTAATGCTTCAGAAAGACTATGTCTCGATCTTACGATCATGGATGCAGTCGAGTCTTGTGGGGAAAAGTGTGCAACCTCTGCAGAGTGTATAAACTAATCATGGTTAGCTGTGTCCCCGATTATGGACATCTTGAGTATCTAGAAGTGGATATTATTGTTGATCTCATCACTCTTTAATTAATGAATTGGGTTTAATGATGATGCTTGTTTAATATTGGGATTTGAGTTGGAGAAACCTTCTCAAATATTGGTATAACTTTGTAGTAAATAAAATTTATTCTTTTGTTGTAGGGAAAAACTTGCTTTATGCAAAACATTAGACTTAGAGCCTCCACCAGCCAAATATGCATGTAGATATAGTTCTTGCATTCATTGCTTTATAGTGTAACCCTCCCAGCATATTCCATGTGCTGACCTACATGGCTGCAATGTCTCATGTTGCAGACTTTACCGACGAAGAATAAGGTGCGATAGGTCGTTCTCATGCACTCAGCTATGCCGTTGGAGTTGATGGACTCATTTTATCTTCGAAGCTTCCGCAGTTATTTAGTTTAGATGGCCTTCAGTCATTTTATTTGTGTAACAGATACTCCTTATGAGGACCTCGATGCAATAAGTGTGTGATTGAACTCCGTTATAATTCCTCGAGTACTGCCTGTGTCAGCATACCGATCCAGGGTGACACTTAAGCACTGAGACTTCGGTCCATTGGGATCGTGGTCGTTACAAGATGGTATCTGAGCACACACTGACTGTAGGACGCGACCACTAGGAAAAGCCACGGGATTACTCTTCTTTGCTCATTTCTAATTATCCTCTATTTCTACTCTATAGATGGCGGACCCCAGGAACAAGTTCACTCAGCCGGATGACGGCACCTCTTTCGGACGACACCTGATGGAAGTCACGAAGTATCTGAACATCAGACTACCAAGCTTCAGTCGAACTTTCTCTGCAACTTTACCAGAAGAGGTGCGCTGGAGGATCATAGTTTGTGTACCTGGGAGGACGTTTGTGCCAACAATGGAGCCCATTGATTTTACCTTGGATGCACCAAGTTGTAACTTGGGAAAGAGCATGGCAGCCCACATCACTTTTGGACGCATTTGTGAGGTGTATCACAAGGAGCTTTAAGGCACCGTCTATCAGATATGTGGATGCCGAGACGAGGAATGGAAGATGATTTGTACCATGAAGGATGGATCAATTGCAGCATACATTCAGGAGATGGATCAGCACACTCGTCGATATGAGAACCAGATGTGCTCTATCATGAAGAAGACCAAGAAGCTAATGAAGAGGAGTATCCAGCTAGAATAGGAACTCAAGTCAACACGTGATGGATATGAAGAAGAAATTGTTGTACTACTGGAGAAGCATGAAGACCTGAAGAAGAAGCCAGGAATACCCGTGGAGACCCAGAAGCGAGAACCTGAAGTGGAGATCCGTTCGGAGGACTACACCATCTTGGACGACACCGACATGGACAATGATGAAAATGATGACAGTGATGATGACTACATAGACGAAGCTGGAGCAGACATTATGGAGCCTTCCACCGATCAAAATTTCTAGACGACCACCATGTTACTAGTAGTATTCTTCCAAGTAGTTAGCTTCCATCGATTTGTAATCGTAGTTTAGATCGTTTGTGTGAACCTTGTTTGATATTGAATGAAGTGAATTGATTGTATTTGCCTCCTATGCATGGGTAGTGAAATCTCTCTTAGACCGTATTCTATTCTGATTTCTCACCCCATCTAACCCATCGGATGCCTTCGAGACGTGACACCGGATTCTTGTTCCCACCAGAGCTTACCCAGTTGATCCAGTAGCAGAATGCCTTGATGCAGATGTTAATCCCGAACCAGAACCAGAACAAGAACCAGAACCAGGGCAACAAAACCCCACCCCCACCACCCCCTGTTGACAACCTAGCCCGTTTTCTGATGTAGAATCCGCCGGTCTTCTCTAGCAGCATCGAGCCGATTGTTGTAGATGATTGGCTCCGCAAGATTGGAAGAGAGCGGACCACTGCCGGATGCACAGATGTGGAGAGAGTGCGCTTTGCCGCGTATCATCTTGATGGACCCGCAGCATCTTGGTGGGAGAACTTCACCACCACTTATCCCATTGCTACGGTTACATGGGATCAGTTCCGGCAGGCTTTTCACACTGCACATGTCTCAGCTGGAGCAATGAGTTTGAAGAAGCGTGAGTTTCGCAACTTACGCCAAGGAAGTCATATTGTGGGATAGTATGTGGATGAATTCAGCAAGTTAGCATGTTATGCCCGAGATGATGTGGCCACAGATGCCGCGAAACAGGATAAGTTTCTTGAGGGACTCAATGATGAGCTGAGTATGCAGTTGATGATGGCAACTTTCAACAGCTACCAGGAGTTGGTAGATATGGCCCTCATGATAGGAGGCAAGCAACATCAGCTTGACGATCGCAAGAGGAAGTATTGACAGGGGAGGTACACTTCTGAAGCTCAGCAGAAGCCCCGCTATTCCCCGCACTCGGGAGGACATACATATAACCATGGAGGCCATAACCATGGAGGACATACGCACAATGGAGGAAGTTCACACAACCACAGTGGCCCTAAGAATGGCAATGGGAATGGAGGAAGCAACAGTCAGAACTGTTCCAACCCCGCGACACCCGCCAAGAAGGATCTGAGTCACATTAGTTGTTTCAAGTGAGGGAAGATCGAACACTATGCCAGTGAATGTTCTGAAGCCAAGAATGGAAACGGTATTGGAAGTTCTAGAAAGAAGCCCAACCCCTTCACCAGAGGTCGGGTGAACCACGTCAGTGTGGAGGAGATTGAGGAGCAGCTCGACGCAGTTGTCGGTAAGTTCTTGATTAATGCATTTACATCACTTGTTCTTTTCGATACTGGTGCATCTCATTCATTCATATCAAGGGATTTGTGGATAAGTATAAGTTGCTAACCATAGCCCTTATGCCACCTATGTTAGTAAGTTCCCCAGGATCAGAGTATATGGCTAGTATGGGATGTTATCAGTTGCCAGTAACCATAGGTAGACATGTTTTCCCCACTGACCTCATTGTCCTGGAGTCACAAGGATTGGGTGTGATATTGGGCATGGATTGGCTAGCCAAGTTTGAAGGAAACATCGATTGCGCCAGTAAATCAATTCTACTCACCACCTCAGAAGGAAAGAGGATCAAGTATGTGTCTAGGCATGCGCCGAGGAGGACACACGTGAATTCCCTATCAGGAGTTGTTCAGGAGGAAGTATCAATGGTGAAGGATTACCCCAATGTATTTCTGGAGGAGTTACCAGACATGCCACCAGATCATGATATTGAGTTTTTGATTGAGTTATTGCCAGGCCCGGACCAATATCCAAGAGGCCGTATTGGATGCCCGCAAATGATCTGGAGGAAATTAGGAAGCAGATTAAGGAGTTACTGGAGAAAGGTTATATTCGACCAAGTTGTCACCTTGGGGAGCCCTAGTGCTTATAGTGGAGAAAAAGGATGGATCTTTGAGGATGGTTGTTGATTATCGTGTGCTGAATGAGGTGACGATAAAAAAAATACCCTCTGCCGATGATCAATGATTTGTTTGACCAGCTACAGGGAGCTAAGGTTTTCTCCAAGATTGATTTTTGCTCAGGTTATCACCAGCTGAAGATCCGAGAGCAAGATATACCTAAGACAACTTTTACTACGAGGTATGGCTATATGAGTATACAGTTATGTCGTTTGATTTGACTAATGCCCCTTCCTATTTCATGAGTATGATGAATAAGGTGTTCATGGAGTTTTTGTACAAGTTTGTCATGGTGTTCATGGATGACATATTGGTCTACTCGAAGAATGAAGAAGAGAATAAGGAACATTTGCGCTTGGTTCTTGAGAAGCTTAGGGAACATCAGTTGTATGCCAAGTTCAGCAAATTTGAATTTTGGTTGAAGGAAGTTGGATTTCTTGGACATGTTATATCCAGAGAAGGAATAGCAGTAGACCCTACAAAGGTTGCATCTGTCACTAAGTGGTTGGCACCCAAGTTTTCTTGGACTCGCAGGTTATTATCGGAGGTTTATTGAGAATTTCTCCAAGATAGCGAAGCCCATGGCGGAGTTATTGAAGAAGGACACCAAGTTTAAATGGACTGAGCATTGTGAAGCCAGCTTTCAAGAGTTGAAGAAACGTTTGGTTATAGCCCAATGCTGATTCTCCCAGACATATGCAAGGATTTCCAAGTATATTGTGATGCTTCACGTCGAGGACTTGGAGGTGTGCTTATGCGAGACAGAAGAGTTGTTTCATATGCCTCATGACAGCTTCGACCTCATGAGTTGAATTACGCCACGCATGATTTGGAGTTAGCATCCGTAGTGCATGCGCTCAACACATGGAGGCACTTTCTCATCGGAAACCATTGTGATGTTTACATGGATCACAAGAGTTTGAAGTACATCTTCACACATAAGGAGTTGAACCTCAGGCAAAGGAGATGGTTGGAGCTCATAAAGGATTATGACATGAGATTGCAGTATCATCTAGGAAAGGCCAATGTCGTAGCAGATGCGTTGAGCCACAAGATCTATGTTAACACGCTCATAACTGGAGGGTTACCTCAGGAGCTAGCCGATGATCTTCTAGAACTTCGCTTGGAGATAGTTCCGAGAGGTTATGTTGCAACATTGGAAATTCAGTCCACTTTGCTGGCAAAGATCTGAGAAGCCTAGAAGACAGACAAGGAGTTGCAGAGATAAAGGAAAGGATGAGTAAAGGAAAAGATAAAGGTTTTCGTGAAGATGAGCATGACACCTTATGGTTTGAGGATCATATCTATGTGCCTAACGACCCTGAGATCAGGAAGTTGATTCTTTAGGAGGCTCATGATTCACCTTATTCAATTCACCCAGGCAACACAAAGATGTATCTGTACTTGAAGGAAAGTTTCTGGTGGATAGGAATGAAGAACAATATTGCAGAGTATGTAGCAGTATGCGATGTATGTCAGAGAGTTAAGGCAGAGCATCAGAAACCAGCAGGGTTACTTCAGCCATTGCCGATACCCGAATGGAAGTGGGATAAAGTTGGCATGGATTTTATCACTGGATTACCCATGACCCGTTCACTACCCGAATGGAAGTGGGATAAACTTGGCATGGATTTTATCACTGGATTACCCATGAACCGTTCAGGCTATGATTCTATTTGGGTTGTAGTCGATCGCTTGACGAAGGTAGCCCATTTCATCCCTGTGACGACAACTTATATGAGTGCTAAGTTGTCAAAGATATACATGACCAGGATCATATGTCTGCACGGAGTTCCGAGGACCATCGTATCAGATAGAGGAACACAATTTACTTCAAAGTTTTGGAATCAGTTGCATGAAACTTTGGGTACCAGGCTAGAGTTTAACACAACCTTTCATCCACAGACAAATGGACAGACCGAGAGAGTCAATCGGATTCTGGCGGAAATGTTGAGAGCTTGTACGCTAGATTATGGATCTAGTTGGAATGATAATTTGCCCTATGCAGAGTTCTCCTATGACAACAGTTATCAAGCCAGTTTGAAGATATCCCCTTTCGAAGCTTTGTATGGAAGGAGGTGCAGGACACTGTTATCATGGGATGAAGTTGGGAATAGACAGTTGTTCGGACCAGACTTAATCAGAGATTCTGAGGAGAAAGTTAAGTTGATTCGAGACAGACTCAAGATAGCCCAGTCTAGGCAGAAGAGTTATGCAGATACTAAACGCAAGGAGGTAGCCTACAAAGTCTTAGACAATGCATATCTTCATGTGTCCCCACTTCGAGGAGTTAAGTGTTTTGGAGTCAAAGGTAAGCTAGCACCACAATTTGTAGGACCATACAGAGTTTTGGAATGCATGGTAGAAGTTGCCTATAAGTTGGAATTACCCGAAGGATTGTCAGGAGTTCATAATGTGTTTCAGGTTTTCCAGTTGAAGAAGTGCCGCACAGAGATGGTCGACATTCCTCTAAGAGATACAGTGTCACTGGAAGCAATTCAGTTGGATAGAGATCTGACCTATGAAGAGAGCCAATCAAGATTCTCGAGTTTTCTAGCCGAGTTACTCGCAGCAAAGTCATCAAGTTCTGCAAAGTTCAGTGGAGCCACCATACCAAGGAGAAAGCCATCGGGAGCGAGAAGAAGATCTCTGCAAGGACCACCCACACCTTTTTGCTAACCAACCCAAATCTCGAGGGTGGGATTCATCTTAAGGGGGGTAGGTTTGTAACATCCCAATTTTCAATTTGGATGTTAAACATAGATCATTCATATGCATTCATATTTTATTTGCATTTTGAATTTATTTTGGTTGTGATCCAATAAATCTTAAGCAACTCAAGGACCCAAGGAGAGAGTTGGAGGTCTCATATAAATTTCATTTTTGAATTTATTCAAATTTGAAAAATGGATCAATTTCATTTCAACAAATTATTTCCAATTATTTCAAAACAATAAAAATAAAAGAGAGAAGATAAAAGGACTTCTTCAAAACCGAGGAGAAATGTTGGAAAAGAAATATGGAAGTCAAGTTATTTTATTTGAATTTTATTTGCATTTTTTATTCGGTTGAAATAGGGAAAAACATGCATTTTAAAAAATTGCATTTAGTCCAGAAAAATGTTCACTTTGTCCCCAATATTAGGAGGGAATGGTGAAAATTGTTTCTGAAATTTTAGGAGTTTTAATTTTATTTTATTAGGATTTTTCTTCACAGCGCTGTTTAAAAAAAGTCACGCGTGCCAACTGGGCTGGCCCAGCTCAGCCAGGCCAAGCCCAGCTCGTGCCACCGCCCTCGACCCCGTGCCCGCGCCGGACTCCCGCCGGAGTCCGAGCATGCCCCGCCGCCGCGACCCCCTGCCCAAGTCGGTCTCTTCCCCCGGGCTTTAAAATCCGACCCCGCCGACCGCCTCCTCCCTCAAGTCGCCGCCGCCCAAGTCGCCAACACCGCGCTGCCCGCCGCTGCCGATCCATGCCGCGCCGCCGCCGCTCGCCGCCCCGCGCCGCCCGCTGCTGCTGTTGTTGCGTCGCCGCCCCGCCCCGCCTGCCGATGCCACTGCCGTGCTAGCCGCCACCGCCGCCGTCTCCAAGCCCTGCCAGAGCCGCGCCGCCTCACCATTGACCGCCGTCGGCCAATCCTCCTGAACCGGTATAAAACCGACCTGGTTCGCCGGTTTTTTTGGTTTATAGGTTTAGATCAGTTTTATTTTTTTGTAGTTAGTTTAAATAGTGAGCGTTCGCCCGATTAGTTTTGTTAATGAACGAGTTCATTCGTTAATCTCTGTTAGCGGACGTTCGTCTGATAAATTTTTCATTTTCTATTTATTTTCGGCCAGGGACCTATCCACGAATAGTTTTATCACGATTTAGCCCCTAATCTTCAAACTAGCGTAACTTTTAGCTCATTTATCCAAATTAGATGAAACCAACGCCTAATTCTTCGTAACGATCCCCTCTTTCCAGTAAACCTACTTTAACATGATTTTGAAAATTTAAAATTTGAGTTTAGTTCAGATTAGTATTCGATCTTGTTTCATTTGTATCTTGAGTTTTGTAGCTCCGTTTGAGTTGATTCTTTTTGCAAATCGTAGCTAATCACATGTACCTACTGTTAAGATCAAATCCACATAAAAATAATGTTGTTAGATTTTTTTTGTTTATTTTAGTTGTTTGCTTGTTTCAAGTTTTATTTGGATCTTTTCTCGTTTTCTCTTTGCATCGTTTGATTGATTGCTTATGTATGGTAATGTTTGTCTATGCTAGATTTTCCGGAGTGCGAAGCTTGTTATTACGAATCTCTAAGGTTTTCCGGTTGTCAGTAAGGCAAGTTACACTTTGATCATACTCTTCTATACCCAGTTTTTACTATGCATTAGTTTTGCCCCTCAAATATTTCCATGAGTAGGATTGGGAACATGTGGTTTGGTTGTAGTACTTGAGGTAGGAACCTAATACTTTTGATCACCCCAGGGATATAAGTTATGCTCAATTATTGCTTAGCCATGCTCGTAGATGGGGTTTGGATCGTGATACACATGGAAGTTGTGAGAGATATTATTCTTGGATAGCATTAAGGTGGCAACTTTAATACACATCTGGGTGGATTGGTTGGGGCACCTGGAGAATCCAGTGCTAGCCCATTTGGGAATCCCGGAGTACCATGTGATTTTTCCTCGGTTCACCACCCAGGCTCAAAGGGATCATATGATATTTCATGCCTAGAAACTTCCGTGTGCAGCCAGAAGCCATTATGGGCTTTGGTGTAGTTGAGTAAGTTGCATGAGCTCTTGAAGAGGTGGACTAGCAGATGTAGGGGAAAGTAGGTGTACCAGTCTACCCAGAGTAAAGAGTTAATGCTTCAGAAAGACTATGTCTCGATCTTGTGATCATGGATGTGGTCGAGTCTTGTGGGGAAAAGTGTGCAACCTCTGTAGAGTGTATAAACTAATCATGGTTAGCCGTGTCCTCAGTTATGGACAGCTTGAGTATCTAGAAGTGGATATTATTGTTGATCTCATCACTCTTTAATTAATGAATTGGGTTTAATGATGATGCTTGCTTAATATTGGGATTTGAGTTGGAGGAACCTTCTCAAATATTGGTATAACTTTGTACTAAATAAAATTTATTCCTTTGTTGTAGGGAAAATTTGCTTTATGCAAAACATTAAATTTAGAGCCTCCACCAGCCAAATATGCATGTAGATATAGTTCTTGCATTCATTGCTTTACAATGTAACTCTGCGAGCATATTCCATGTGCTGACCTACACGGCTGCAATGTCTCATGTTGCAGACTTTAACGATGAAGAATAAGGTGCGATAGGTCTTTGTCATGCACTCAGCTATGCCATTGGAGTTGATGGACTCATTTTATCTTTGAAGCTTCCGCAGTTATTTAGTTTAGATGGCCCTCGGCCATTTTATTTGTGTAACAGATACTCCTTATGAGGACCTCAATGTAATAAGTGTGTGATTGAACTCTGTTATAATTCCTCGAGTACTGTGTGTGTCATCATACTGATCCAGGGATGACACTTAAGCACAGAGACTTCGGTCCATTGGGATCGTGGTCGTTACACCTCCCAGCTGGAGCTGTTGTCTGATGACGCCGGAGTGGCTGAGCGACCATGACAGACCGGTGCCATTGGCGATTGTGGGAGAAGCAGACGAGATAAGCTACATGGAGGGAGGGGAAAATGCGATGCAGGACTTGTCGACCGTGAGGGTTTATATAGCAGGCCGGTAAGCATTGGGATTTTGGGCGATTTCACCGAGTCGGCCGGGAAGCTTGCGCGGTAACCTGCGAGGTTGCGCGGGAAAGGGCTCACCGATGATTCATTGGTGCCACCGTTTTGCCAAAAGAATGCCCCCGCGCGCTGTGCAAGCTTGCGCTGTAAGCCTACTGCGGCAGCGGTGTGACAAGACGTGCGAGAGGAGGACGAAGGGCCGCGTACATATACGGTTAATAAGAAAATGTTTGCGATTTAATTACCTACTATACCCCCGTCCTGGTTTATAAGTAGGATTTAACAAATAAAATACAAATGCATGTCGCCAAAGATTATATAGTTGGATTCGTATTTGAACATAGTTTTCAATTATATAATTTTTATAACATGCATTAACATTTTGTTGGTTAAATTTGAGGACAAAGTATGGAATAGAATATAAAGGGGACAATAGACCAAGATGGAGGTAGTAGTACATGGCCGCTCTCTACGCAATGATGCAAGTGTCGGTCGGCTTGTAGGCGACCATTTCCTGCGTGCTCAACTACTCTATGTGTGTGGTTGCTTGCGGTAGGGGCGGCCGCAGCGCGCTCTGCTCTCGTGTCCCTCCGGGTGCTCTGCCCTCGTCCCTCCACACGCGCTGCCAGTGTTTGGGGCAGGCGCATGATCACGCACGTTGTGTGCATGCGGTTGCACCGGGCGCGGCGCGACAATGCAGTTATCCGCTGCAAAAACTGCCATGCGGACGCGCCGAGAATCCAGACCGCCCGGCCCCCATTTATTCCTGCGGCCATTTACCTTCATCTCTCGTGTCACATGATGCAATAAGCACACCCACGATGACACATATAGAGAGAACATCTAGCGGTTCCAATGGCGATCCCCGTGGCTCCAATGGCGCTCCTAGCGGCCGACGACGACAACAGCGGGCACTTCACCACGCTCACGTAGTGGAGAACCACGTGAGGGGGGAGGCCCTCTCAGTGGTGTACATGAATGATCCGGTGTCGGCGGAGAGATCCATCCAAACTATGGAGCAGTTCCTTGCCGACAAGTACCAAGTGGTCGGCTTCGACCTCGAGTACACCATCGGTCATGCCAGGAACGATCAGAAGGTTGCCGTCGCCCAGCTGTGCATGCAACATGACGTCCGCATCTACCACTACCACCTGGCCACAAGGCCTTGTGAACGTTTCTCCAAGTTTATCAACAACTCCGACTAAAATTTCGCAACGGTGGACACCACCAACGATCTAAAAGCGCTCAAGGTTTTGGGCTTGAAATGCCAGAATCTTGTCAACATCCAGGACCACTACAAGGTCTGGGGCAGCGACAACAACAAACTAAACTCCCTGGTTAACCTCGCCTCAGCCATCATCGACCCATACTACATGAAGATGAAGGATGAGAGCAAGAAGGACAAGAAAGTCTGGCACAGTGTTTGGCATGAGAGACTGGATGAACAACACGTCAAGTACGTGACCAAGGACGCGTACACAAGCTACTAGATGTACAGGCGGATCGTTGACATGAGGAAGTGTCTTCTTCATGCCCCAAATGAGGGATTGATCCACATAGCAGTGGCGGGAGCATCACAAGAAGTAGATGACTAGACGATCGTTTCTCCTACTTTAGAATGCATGCAATTGTTTATTGAGGTGTGTGCGAATGATCTGTATAGTCACTCATGTAATTGGAAGTTTATTTCAGTTATATATATATATATATATATATATATATATATATATATATATATATATATATATATATATATAATTCTTTTGTAGACAGAGCAAATCACATAGCTTATTAGCAGCAATCGTCTGTGTTATTATTGGTCTTTGCACACATTTCTGATTACAGACTTGTTTCCCGCGTATCACGCACATCTTGTTCAATTGAAACGTTTCCATTGTGTTGCCTAATCACACACATTTCATCCTAGTGAGCTGTATGCCGTATATCGCACACACCCTCATCTGTCTGCCCATTTCTGTTCTTCTTCATCATCGCAAACTGTTCTTTTGGATTAAATGTTTGCCACTCATCGCACACACACATCTAATATGAACCGTGTTTGATGTCGACGTCGTCGCAAACTTTTTCCATCTTTTTTGATGGTTTTATTACATCACCGTTTGTGATTGATGCATCGCACACAGTTTCGTCGAAGGGTCTCTGATTTGACTGTCGCATTTGGACCATCCTGCAGTAGTGTAAATTAATCTAGTTGGCCAAACCAAAATGATAGATCGGACAGAAATACAAACCTATAATAATCATGCGTAATAGAGTTCAACAAAGACTCAAATAATATTCATCGATAATCTGATCATAAACTTACAATTCATCTGATCCCAACAAATACACCATAAAAAGATAACAAATACACCGTAAAAAAGGTTACATCCAATAGAACTCCAAGAACATCGAGGAGAACATTGTATTGAAGATGAAAGAGAGGGAATACGCCATCTAGCTACTAGCTATGGGCCCGTAGGTCTGTGGTAAACTACAAACACATCATTGCAAGGGCAACAAGTTTGATGTAGAGCCCCTCCGAGATCGATTCTCCCTCCGGCAGAGTGCCAGAAAAGGCCTCCAGATGGAATCCCATGAGAAAAGAAGCTTGCGGCAGCGGAAAAAGTGTTTTTTGTGGCTCTGTGTTGGTTTCCCAATTTTTGAGAATTTATAGAGTTGGAATTAGGTCAAACGGAGCAACAAGGGGCCCATGAGGCACCAGGGAGCACTCTGGTGGCTCGTGGCCACCCCCTTCATCTTATGGCCTCCTAACAAAGCTTCTAGTGTCTCTTATGTATAGAAAAAACCGTCAAAAAGTTTCGTGGCATTTGGACTTCGTTTGGTACTGATTTTCGGGAAAACCAAAAACATGCAAAAAAACAGCAACCGGCACTTGGCACTAAGTTAATAGGTTAGTCCCAAAAAATGATGTATAATTTCATATAAAACATCCAAAATTTATACTATAATAGTATGGAACAATAAAAATTATAGATTCACTAGAGACATATCAAGCATCCCCAAGCTTAATTCAGGCTCATCCTCGAGCAGGTAAATGATAAAAATAGAATTTTTGATGTGGAATGCTAATTATCATATTCATCATGTAAACTTTTTCTTGTGGCATGAATATTGAGATCTGAATCATTCAAAGTAATAGTCTATAATTTGACATAATGACATAAATACCCACACATACTAACAAACAATAATGTCTTTCAGAATATCAACGCTAAAGAAAGTTATCCCTAGCCTGTCATGCTCAATCATTGATCCATTCATAAAACACACTCAATATTAATTATGCCCAATGCACAAGTATGACAATAGTGCTCCCCAGTTGGTGCTTATAAGAGAAGGTGAAGACTCAAAATAAAAATAAAAATAAATAAAAATACCACAGATAGGCCCTTCGCAGAGGGAAGCAGAGATTGCAGAGGTGCCCGAGCTCAAAGCTTAAAACAGAGATAATTTTTTTGAGAGGCATATGATGACCCACAGGTATAGAGGATCAATCGTAGTCTTTTTAATAAGTAAGAGTGTCGAACCCAATGAGGAGCAGAAGAAAATGACAAGTACTTTTCAGCAAGGTAATGTCTGCAAGCACTGAAATTATAAGTAACGAGTAGTTTCATAGCAAGATAATTTGTAACGAGCAAGTAACAGTAATGGTAACAAAAGTGCAGCAAGGTAGCCCAATCCTTTTGAGGCAAAGGACAGGCCAAAACGGTCACTTATGATAAGCAAAGTGTTCTTGAGGGCACACGGGAACTTCATCTAGTCACTTTCATGATGTTGGTTTGATTTGTGTTCGCTACTTTGAGAATTTGATATGTGGGTGGACCAGTGCTTAGGTGATGTTTTTACTTGAACAAACCTCCTACTTATGCTTAACCCCCTCGCAAGCATCCGCAACTACGAGAAAAGTATCAAGAATAAATTCTAACCATAGCATTAAACTTTTGGATCCAAATCAGTCCCTTACAGAATAGCACATAAACTAGGGTTTAAGCTTTTGTCACTCTCGCAACCCATCAGCTAATAACTACTCCACAATGCATTCCCGTAGACCCAAATGTGGTGAAGTGTCATGTAGTCGATGTTCACATGACACCACTAAGGGAATCACTGTTGGGGAACGTAGCAGAAATTCAAAATTTTCCTACGAGTCACCAAGATCTATCTATGGAGAGACTAGCAACGAGGGGAAGGAGAGTGCATCTACATACCCTTGTAGATCGCTAAGCGGATGCGATCAAGAGAACGGGGTTGAAGGAGTCGTACTCGTCGTGATCCAAATCACCGGAGATCCTAGTGCTGAACAGACGGCACCTCCGCGTTCAACACACGTGCAGCCCGGTGACGTCTCCCATGCCTTGATCCAGCAAGGAGAGAGGGAGAGGTTGGGGAAGACTCCATCCAGTAGCAGCACAATGGCGTGGTGGTGGTGGAGGAGCGTGGCAATCCTGCAGGGTTTCGCCAAGCACCGCGAGATATGAGGAGAAAGAGAGGTAGGGCTGCGCTAACAGCAGAAGAACTTCGTGTGTTGGGCTGCCCCTTTGCCTCCACTATATAAAGGGGGAGAGGGGGGCTGCGCCCCCACCTAGGGTTCCACCCTAGGGGCGGCGGCCAGCCCAAGATCCCATCTGGGGGGCGGGCAAGCGGGGGGAGAGGGGAAACTTGCCCCCCAAGTTAGGTGGGTGCGCCCCCTCCCCAAACCCTAGGCGCCTTGGGACCTTGTGGGGGGCGCACCAGCCCACCTGGGGCTGGCCCCCTCCCACACTTGGCCCATGATGCCCTTCGGGGATGGTGACCCCACTTGGTGGACCTCCGGGACCCTCCCGGTGGTCCCGGTACGTTACCGATAAAACCCGAAACTTTTCCGATGACCAAAACAGGACTTCCCATATATAAATCTTTACCTCCGGACCATTCCGGAACTCCTCGTGACGTCCGGGATCTCATCCGGGACTCCGAAAAACATTCGTTAACCACATACAAACTTCCTTTATAACCCTAGCGTCATCGAACCTTAAGTGTGTAGACCCTACGGGTTCGGGAACCATGCAGACATGACCGAGACGTTCTCCGGTCAATAAGCAACAGCAGGATCTGGATATCCATGTTGGCTCCCACATGTTCCATGATGTCGAGGATTTGATCAGTCCTGTATACAATTCCCTTTGTCTAGCGGTATTGTACTTGCCCGAGATTCGATCGTCGGTATGCCGATACCTTGTTCAATCTCGTTACCGGCAAGTCTCTTTACTCGTTCCGTAACACATCATCCCGTGATCAACCCCTTGGTCACATTGTGCACATTGTGATGATGTCCTACCGAGTGGGCCCAGAGATACCTCTCCGTTTACACGGAGTGACAAATCCCAGTCTCGATTCGTGCCAACCCAACAGACATTTTCGGAGGCACCCGTAGTGCACCTTTATAGCCACCCAGTTACGTTGTGACGTTTGGTACACCCAAAGAATTCCTACGGTATCCGGGAGTTGCACAATCTCATGGTCTAAGGAAATGATACTTGACATTTAGAAAAGCTTTAGCATACGAACTATGATCTTTGTGCTAGGCTTAGGATTGGGCCTTGTCCATCACATCATTCTCCTAATGATGTGATCCCGTTATCAACGACATCCAATGTCCATGGTCAGGAAACTGTAACCGTCTATTGATCAACGAGCTAGTCAACTAGAGGCTTACTAGGGACATGGTGTTGTCTATGTACCCACACATGTATCTGAGTTTCCTTTCAATACAATTATAGCATGGATAATAAACGATTATCATGAACAAGGAAATATAATAATAACTAATTTATTATTGCCTCTAGGGCATATTTCCAACAATCACAACATACATACCATAAAAATATCAAACACACATAAAATTCACATGATTACTTGCAACAAGATTTCTCCCATGACCTCAAGAACAAAAGTAACTACTCAGAAATGACAATCATGCTCATGATCAGAGGGGTATTAAATAGCATAATGGATCTGAACATATAATCTTCCACCAAATAAACCATATAGGAATCAACTACAAGATGTAATCAGCGCTACTAGTCACCCACAAGCACCAATCTATAGTTCTGGTACAAAGATTGAACACAAGAGATGAACTAGGGTTTGAGAGGAGATGGTGTTTTTGAAGATGTTGATGGAGATTGCCGTCCCCAAGATGGGAGAGTTTTTGGTGATGATGATGACGATGATTTCCCCCTCCGGGAGGGAAGTTCCCCTGATGGAATCGCTCCACCGGAGGGCAAAAGTGCTCCTTGTGACGCCCCGAGACCGACGCTTCAGAAGACTTCCAGCTATTCCGAGTTTCGCTGTGTGTTTCTTTTGTGCTTGCTCTTTTATTTTTGCATTGCATCATGTCATCATATCATTAATTTAAAAAAATCAACTAAATAAATTGCATAGATCTTTTGATCTATTTAAACCGAGGGAACTCACAAGGTGACTTCTCTTTATAACATATCTTCCAATATTAGGGAGCTATATTAAATATTCCACTAATTTGGAATCACCCATAAACACACTTGCAAAATAATTTCGTTCCTTTTCTGCTTCAAGTTTGGTCTCCAACCTTGCCAATAATTATTTCATCATTTTCCGGAGCTCCACCAAAAATCCAAACATTTTTGGACCTTCCTTTTATCAAGTCCTAGTTCAAACCCATTTGAAATAAATTCAAATGAGTTTGAATTTACATCTTTCAATCATGCCTCTTTCTATTTTCTTGGATCAAGCTCATTTTTATGAGTCCGGGAAAATTATCCCCTTGCGCATTTTCTTTCCCTAACCCCCTCTTCATTTTCGTTCTCTCTAATGCTTTTTGTTAGAAAATATAAGAGAGAGGGAGAAGAGTGCCTAGCCGGCCTCTTAGGCCCAGCTCTAACCCAAGCCGGACCAGGCCAGCCTATCTAAGCCGGCCCAAGGCCCACCTAACCCTCTAACCCTAGCCGCAGCTTTGCCCGATCCTCTCTCCATTCGTTCTCCCCCTGCGCCGCAGCGCACCCGCAACGCCCGTTCGCCGATCCCCTCGCCTCTCTCCTCTCGATCTCTCCCTCTCCCTCGCTCATGCCCCATCCTCACAGGGAGAGAGAGGAGCAAAGCCCTCACGCGCGACCCCGCCGCCGAACATTCTCCGCCTCGCGCCTCCACCTTCGTCGCCTGCGCCTGTGCCCCTCGCCCGTGGCCTCTCGCCTCCTCTGCTCGCAGCCGCCTCGGTCGCAAGCCGTCCCTGCCACCAAGTCCCTCGCCGCCCTGCTCTGCATCGCGGTACCCTCTCCCCTACGCCCGTGGCATCGAGCAAGGCTCGATCCGGTCGTGCGCGTGGACCTCGCGCAGCGCCGCGGCCTCGCCCTTTATCCTCCTGCATCGAGCGCCCCCGCGTCCCCACCGGCTCCCGTCGCCCCTTTGCAGGAGCAGCCCCATGCCCCGCCTCTGCCTTGTTCGAGCAGGGAGGAGGATGCGCCTCCACTCGCCCTCATCGACCAGGAACGCCAAGGCCAAGACCAGCCCCGGGCAGGACCTCGTGTACATCTACACTGCCAAGACTGGACCGACAAGTACCCCAACGTCGCGTGTACCACTACCGTCGACATGAACATCTACGAAAACGTGTACAACTACCGTCGCCACGTGAACAACGACTTCCACTACGCCGTGTACGACTACTTCACACGTCGGCCCGTGAACGTCTACGAGATGTACCACTACCATCGGCCCGTGAACGTCTACTTCCCTCTATGAAACGCGAACCGTCCTGTTTGAACGCTTCGAAGGTATAACCCGAGACGACCGCGATGAGATGCTCGAGTTTTGCACCGTGATCGATTTGTCCTTGCGATGCCCCTCTTGCCATGCCACCGTCCCGTGGGAACCCGGTAGTCAGGAGCACCCCACCACCTCTAGCATGTTGCGCACATCCGCACGCCTCCTTTTGCACCGGTATCTCCGTGAGCTACCGAAACCGATATGTCGCCGTGGCATCATTTTCGGATATGTTGCCGTGGCACCATTTCCGTTTCACCACCGTGGCACCTTTTCCCTTCCGCCATGGCGACAAATGCCTCGTATCATGCTCATGTTAACATTTTCATAAAAATTGCATAAACTCGTATATGTCATCCGCGTCATGATAACAACAATTAAAATGCTTAAAATTGTGTTTGCTTTAAACTACTAAATGACATATGGGGATTTTCCGGAATTGTTGTTTGTTGTTTCCGGCCTCACTTAAACTTGCCTAGTTAGGTAGTTTTATTATGCTTCACCTCTTGCCATGTTTAACAACATTTAATACTGTTGTATATTAACCGAGAGTAAACTAAATAATTGATGTGGTGTTCCGTCAATATGCAACTCGTTGCACATTGAGCTCCACTTAACTTGTAGTGTTGTTTTTGCATATTGCCATGCCATGCCTCTTTAAACCGGACCTGCATCATACTTGATTGTGCATCATGCCATGATTATGATTGTGTGTTCACCTTATTGTTTGGTTCTTTCCGGGTTGCTTCTCTCGTTAGCTTCGGGTTCATTCCGGAGTTGTGAGGATTCGTTCGTGTACGTCTGTTTGTCTTCTTCATGGACTCGTTCTTCTTCCTATTGGGATTTCAGGCAAGATGACCTTTACCCTCGATATCACTTCTATCTTTGCTTGCTAGTTGCTTCGTTCTATCGCTATGCTGCGTTACCTATCACTTGTTTACCATGTCTCCCATATTGCCATGTCAGCCTCTAACCTTTTCACCCTTCCTAGCAAACCGTTGCTTGGCTATGTTACCGCTTTGCTCAGCCCCTCTTATAGCGTTGTTAGTTGCAGGTGAAGTTGAAGATTTCTCCATGATGGACAGGATTATTTTGGGATATCACAATATCTCTTATTTAATTAATGCATCTATATACTTGGTAAAGGGTGGAAGACTCGGCCTTATGCCTGGTGTTTTGTTCCACTCTTGCCGCCCTAGTTTCCGTCATACCGGTGTTATGTTCCCAGATTTTGCGTTCCTTACGCGGTTGGGTGATTTATGGGACCCCCTTGACAGTTCGCTTTGAATTAAACTCCTCCAGCAAGGCCCAACCTTGGTTTTACCATTTGCCACCTAAGCCTTTTTCCCTTGGGTTCTGCAGACTCAAGGGTCATCTTTATTTTAAACCCCCCGGGCCAGTGCTCCTTCGAGTGTTGGTCCGAAATGAGCAGCCTACGGGGCCACCTCGGGGCAACTTGAGGGCTAGTTTTACTCGTAGCTTGACTTATCCGGTGTGCCCTGAGAACGAGGTACGTGCGACTCCTATCGGGATTTGTCGGCGCATCGGGCGGCTTTGCTGGTCTTGTTTTACCATTGTGGAAATGTCTTGTAAACCGGGATTCCGAGTCTGATCGGGTCTTCCTGGGAGAAGGTCTATTCCTTCGTTGATCGCGAGAGCTTATCATGGGCTAAGTTGGGACACCCCTGCAGGGTATAATCTTTCGAAAGCCGTGCCTGTGGTTATAGGCAGATGGGAATTTGTTAATGTCCGGTTGTAGATAACTTGACACTTGACCTCTTTAAAATACATCAACCGCGTGTGTAGCCGTGATGGTCTCTTTTCGGCGGAGTCCGGGAAGTGAACACGGTTTTGGGTTATGTTTGACGTAAGTAGGAGTTCAGGATCACTTCTTGATCATTGCTAGCTTCACGACCATTCCGTTTGCTCTCCTCTCGCTCTTATTTGCGTATGTTAGCCACCATATATGCTAGTCGCTGCTGCAACCTCACCACTTTACCCCTTCCTACCCATAAGCTTAAATAGTCTTGATCTCGCGGGTTTTGAGATTGCTGAGTCCTCGTGACTCACCAGATACTATCACAACAGTTGCAGGTGCCGATGATACCAGCGCAGGTGATGCAACCGAGCTCAGATGGGAGCTCAACACAGATCTGGAGTGTTGCTATGTTTTGTTTCTTAATGATCAGTAGTGGAGCCCAGTCGGGACGATCAAGGATCTAGCAGTTGGGTTATCTTCTTTTCTTTTGGCTTCGTCCGTAGTCGGACTATGTGTGTATGCTGAATGATGTATGTTTTATTATATGTTCATTGTGTGAAGTGGCGATTGTAAGCCAACTCTTTATCCCATTCTTATTCATTACATGGGATTGTGTGAAGATGACCCTTCTTGCGACAAAACCACAATGCGGTTATGCCTCTAAGTCGTGCTTCGACACGTGGGAGATATAGCCGCATCGTGGGTGTTACAAGTTGGTAATCAGAGCCATCCCCGACTTAGGAGCCCCTTCTTGATTGTTTGCTGGCGTTGTTGAGTCTAGAACAAAAAAATGTTTTGAGTCTTAGGATTATATATATCGGAGAGTAGGATTCTTTTTACTCCTCAGTCCCTTCGTCGCTCTGGTGAGGTCTCCTGACGTAGATGTTTTGTCTTTCCTCTCCTCAAATTTCACTAATTTTTTTAGGATCACGCGGGTATCTTGGAATCGTTCCGATGGTTTTGTGACGAGAACATTATTCTTGGTGCCTCCTGTCTATTATGTGGCTTTGACCTGGGGAGTTGAGCTCTAAGGTGTTGTCATCACAATTTTATCTTTGCAGTTCTGGAATACCTGAGTTTTGCCGACATCGAAAATCTCTTTTATGCAGTTGTTGGTGAGATAACCTCGATAACCCAGTACTAGGGCGAGCTCGAGAGTTTTGCCATAGATCGTATAACGAATGCTTTTCAAAGGTTGAGGTACACGATTTCCAAAGGTTTCTTGGTTATGTGTTGACGGATGGATACAGCTTGGATGTAGGTATTGTTAGTTTTGGGTGAGATATATATTGCTTCCCCTGTATCCCCAACACCAGATTGCATAACCAGAAAGTTTCGGGAGTTTTATAGGTGGGAATTCAAGTAGCTCCTAGAATATCTTTTCGACAGATGCATGATATGAGATTGGGGTTTGACGTCTAGTGGTCCGCCTTTCCACGGTCATTTTTATAGTGGTCTCGTTGTGTCTTAAAGAACCCTTGGCTATGCTGGTTCGGGGACACTTCGTATGTCATGTGCACTGCCTTGTACATGATGGTGCTGTACACTCGAGCCCGTGTGGGCCCCACCATGAAAACTTCGGATGGAATCTCTATCATATGTTTGTTCTGGCTTATTCTGCAAGCCAAATCCTTTGTTTTGTTTTGAGTTGTGGTATTCGAGTTGCTCCGAAGTCAAATGTTGAATCCATACCTTTCCTAAATGGTGTTCTCATATTTCTACGGGAGTGCTAATCCTTATTGATCTTTGAGATTGCCATGTTAATTCTTTCCGACCGGCGTGCTTCTCTTCAAGTGGATCCGAACATTTCAACATTCGCAAGAGCAATTCTAAGTTTTCTCAACGGTGTTTGTTTCGTTCATCTTAAGTTGTCTTTGTTTTCCCGCCCTCCCACCCTTCCTTTTCTTCAAGGACTCATATATGTTAATCAAGTATCCATTTATTCATGTGAAGTCACTTCACCCTTTTCAATCAATGTTTTGATCCGGGGATCCCTCGTGAAGACGCTAACGGAGCTTCAAGTTCATCATTCTTCGTCTCTTTTCTTCTCCGGTGGATTTAACTCAAGCTTTCGGTGTTGATCATATCCTTTTCCTCGTTCAAATGCTATCCCATGCCGGTGCATCTCATATTCGTTCACCTCTCTCTCTTCATATCCGAAGTGCCGAGGATATCTCAGAAGATTTGTGTCTCCATTATCAAGATCCGTTCAAGCTATTTGGAGATTATTATCTCATTCAAGCCATTTAATTCAACCGGTGCAATCTCTCTTCAAAATCGTTCAAGGGTGTCCCTTTGAGTGGGCCCTAACCCACAGGTCTTTTCCCAGGAACTTACCTGACTCTTCTAATTTATCCGGAGCGATTCTCAAATTCTTTCAAAGTTTGACATAAGAATGATTTCTCAACAGTCAAATATATTCTCCAAGTTCGCTTTCATATTCTTTTCATCGCTGGTTCAACCTTTCTGCTCTTCATTCCGGAGTATCTCAACAATTCATGGTGGTTCTCATCTTCATTCTCAACAATTGAAGACCGAAGAAGGATTTCTCTTAAATCTTGTCCATTCTCTTGAAGATTCATGGTTCTAGCTTTATACCATCATCTCATAATTGTTTTCGATTGTGAGAATTCTTTTCAACCATCCGGAGCATTTCATGAGTTGTTTCCATTTCTTTCCTCCGAAGGCCATCGTGTCATAATTCTTCATTCTCAGCATGTAGCTATCGTTCTCCAAATCTTACCGGTGCATCGTTCAAATATCCTCTAATTAGTTCATGATCTCTTCGTTCTCATATATCTAAATTTCTCAAGTATCTTCGTTTGTTTTCAAACTCTTCTCGGTGTTTTGCTATCTTTTCTTTTCTTACGGTGGTTCGTTCAGGATTTCACTTCCTTCGTTATCATATCAAATATTCGTTCTTTCCAAATTCCAACGGTGGTTCCATCAAGACCTTCTCAAGTTTTGCGCTATATCTCTCTTAATCCTCTCTATGAGAATAAGTAGTATGACAAATCCATTGCTTGTCATCAATTTAATTTGATGAAGGATAAGCATACAATAAATCTTATTCTTATTTCCGCGAGGTGATTCAATTCTCTTCTTTCGATGATTGTTCATGATGAAGTAATTCTCGGCTCTAGTGCTTCATCTTTTCCTTTTCCGGAGTTCCAAGTTTTCTCGGTTATATCGTCGCGAAGCTCCATCTAAATCATTGCAAGGATTCACCTTGTGTTTTCAACTTCTCTTTCTTTCTATCATCCTTTTATTACCGGAGTTCTTCATGGAAGCTCTACATGATGGTTCATCAAGGATTCCTTTCATCCTTCAATTGTTCTTCAAGATTTCTCTCGGAGTTATGATCCGCCAAGCTATACCCAAAAAATTAAACATGGTGCTCAACACATGTTTTGTTTTGAGGAGTTCAAGCATTCTTCATCTTGCATTCCGAATTGCAATCCTTTCTACCTTATATTTTGAGATGGTGTTATGTCACTCTTGACATTTTCCTTCATGTTAAATGATTCACATGTTGTCAAGAATGAGGTATTTTAAATCCATATCTCTTCGTTGGAGTTATCTTGTGTCATATTTCACCTAAAGCCTTCCCGAAGGAATGTTGTATTGTGGTGCTTATCAATGATCCAAGTTTTCTCCTATCCTCTCAGCAAAAGCAGTTTTCATCTCTTCATTGATCTCAAGCAATCAATTGTTTCCGTTAGTGGCAGAATTTCACCTCATAATTTTGAGATGTTTTCCATAAGCCCACAACAAGCTTATCCTTTCGTTGTTGATTTTCCAACAACTCTGTTCAATTCTTCCTTGCAAGGATGCTTTCCAAGCTCATTTGTGGTGGAAGTTGGCATTTTCTTCTCCATTCTGTTATTCCAATGATCTATCTTCTATTCTTTCTTCCGGAGGCATTGTGATGTTGTGCTCTTCACCCATCACGTCATTTTGTCAAGATCATGTTCTTTTCTTGCTTATCCATTTAACCGAAATGTTGTGTCATCTCTTCAAGTTCTTTTCATTTTATCAAGTCTTGCATCTCTTTTCAATCGGAGTGCTGTCCGAATTTGTTCTTCCTTGTTCCTTGTTTATCTCGTTTCAACCAGAGTGGTTCCAATTCCTTCTTGTCCATTGTACTCGTCATTCATAGCTTTGCAACCTCCAAGGTTCACATGGTGTTCCTTATTTCTATTTTTCTACCGCAGTGCTCTCAATTGTGTTCAACTCCATTGTGTTCTCTCTTTCAACTTTTCAACCTCTCAAGGTTCGTGAATTCACTCGTTCTTCAAAGAAGCAACTTAGTTTTACCTCTTCTCTTCCTCTCCGTTTCTCTCCGGTGCCATTCTAGATCTCGGGACGAGATCCTCTTGTAGTGGTGGAGTGTTGTGACGCCCCGAGACCGACGCTTCAGAAGACTTCCAGCTATTCCGAGTTTCACCGTGTGTTTCTTTTGTGCTTGCTCTTTTATTTTTGCATTGCATCATGTCATCATATCATTAATTTTAAAAACTCAACTAAATAAATTGCATAGATCTTTTGATCTATTTAAACCGAGGGAACTCACATGGTGACTTCTCTTTATAACATATCTTCCAATATTAGGGAGCTATATTAAATATTCCACTAATTTGGAATCACCCATAAACACACTTGCAAAATAATTTCATTCCTTTTCTGCTTCAAGTTTGGTCTCCAACCTTGCCAATAATTATTTCATCATTTTCCGGAGCTCCACCAAAAATCCGAACATTTTTGGACCTTCCTTTTATCAAGTCCTAGTTCAAACCCATTTGAAATAAATTCAAATGAGTTTGAATTTACATCTTTCAATCATGCCTCTTTCTATTTTCTTGGATCAAGCTCATTTTTATGAGTCCGGGAAAATTATCCCCTTGCGCATTTTCTTTCCCTAACCCCCTCTTCATTTTCGTTCTCTCTAATGCTTTCTGTTAGAAAATATAAGAGAGAGGGAGAAGAGTGCCTAGCCGGCCTCTTAGGCCCAGCTCTAACCCAAGCCGGACCAGGCCAGCCTATCTAAGCCGGCCCAAGGCCCACCTAACCCTCTAACCCTAGCCGCAGCTTTGCCTGATCCTCTCTCCCTTCGTTCTCCCCCTGCGCCGCAGCGCACCCGCAACGCCCGTTCGCCGATCCCCTCGCCTCTCTCCTCTCGATCTCTCCCTCTCCCTCGCTCATGCCCCGTCCTCACAGGGAGAGAGAGGAGCAGAGCCCTCGCGCGCGACCCCACCGCCGAACCTTCTCCGCTTCGCGCCTCCACCTCCGTCGCCTGCGCCTGTGCCCCTCGCCCGTGGCCTCTCGCCTCCTCTGCTCGCAGCCGCCTCGGCCGCAAGCCGTCCCCGCCACCAAGTCCCTCGCCGCCCTGCTCTGCATCGCGGTACCCTCTCCCCTGCGCCTGCGGCATCGAGCAATGCTCGATCCGGTCGTGCGCGTGGACCTCGCGCAGCGCCGCGGCCTCGCCCTTTCTCCTCCTGCATCAAGCGCCCCCGCGTCCCCACCGGCTCCCGTCGCCCCTTTGCAGGAGCAGCCCCATGCCCCGCCTCTGCCTTGTTCGAGCAGGGAGGAGGATGCGCCTCCGCTCGCCCTCATCGACCAGGAACGCCAAGGCCAAGACCAGCCCTGGGCAGGACCTCGTGTACATCTACACTGCCAAGACCGGACCGACAAGTACCCCAACGTCGCGTGTACCACTACCGTCGACATGAACATCTACGAAAACGTGTACAACTACCGTCGCCACGTGAACAACGACTTCCACTACGCCGTGTACGACTACTTCCCACGTCGGCCCGTGAACGTCTACGAGATGTACCACTACCGTCGGCCCGTGAACGACTACTTCCCTCTACGAAACGCGAACCGTCCCGTTTGAACGCTTCGAAGGTATAACCCGAGACGACCCCGATGAGATGCTCGAGTTTTGCACCGTGATCGATTTGTCCTTGCGATGCCCCTCTTGCCATGCCATCGTCCCGTGGGAACCCGGTAGTCGGGAGCACCCCACCACCTCTAGCATGTTGCGCACATCCACACGCCTCCTTTTGCACCGGTATCTCCGTGAGCTACCGGAACCGATATGTCGCCCTGGCATCATTTTCGGATATGTTGCCATGGCACCATTTCCGTTTCACCGCCGTGGCACCTTTTCCTCATGTTAACATTTTCATAAAAATTGCATAAACTTGTATATGTCATCCGCATCATGATAACAACAATTAAAATGCTTAAAATTGTGTTTGCTTTAAACTACTAAATGACATATGGGGATTTTCCGGAATTGTTGTTTGTTGTTTCCGGCCTCACTTAAACTTGCCTAGTTAGGTAGTTTTATTATGCTTCACCTCTTGCCATGTTTAACAACATTTAATACTATTGTATCTTAACCGAGAGTAAACTAAATAATTGATGTGGTGTTCCGTCAATATGCAACTCGTTGCATATTGAGCTCCACTTAACTTGTAGTGTTGTTTTTGCATATTGCCATGCCATGCCTCTTTAAACCGGACATGCATCATACTTGATTGTGCATCATGCCATGATTATGATTGTGTGTTCACCTTATTGTTTGCTTCTTTCCGGGTTGCTTCTCTCATTAGCTTCGGGTTCATTCCGGAGTTGTGAGGATTCGTTCGTCTACGTCCGTTTGTCTTCTTCATGGACTCGTTCTTCTTCCTATCGGGATTTCAGGCAAGATGACCTTTACCCTCGATATCACTTCTATCTTTGCTTGCTAGTTGCTTCGTTCTATCGCTATGTTGCGTTACCTATCACTTGTTTACCATGTCTCCCATATTGCCATGTTAGCCTCTAACCTTTTCACCCTTCCTAGCAAACCGTTGCTTGGCTATGTTACCGCTTTGCTCAGCCCCTCTTATAGCGTTGTTAGTTGCAGGTGAAGTTGAAGATTTCTCCATGATGGACAGGATTATTTTGGATATCACAATATCTCTTATTTAATTAATGCATCTATATACTTGGTAAAGGGTGGAAGACTCGGCCTTATGCCTGGTGTTTTGTTCCACTCTTGCCGCCCTAGTTTCTGTCATACCGGTGTTATGTTCCCGGATTTTGTGTTCCTTACGCGGTTGGGTGATTTATGGGACCCCCTTGACAGTTCGCTTTGAACAAAACTCCTCCAGCAAGGCCCAACCTTGGTTTTACCATTTTCCACCTAAGCCTTTTTCCCTTGGGTTCTGCAGACTCAAGGGTCATCTTTATTTTAACCCCCCCGGGCCAGTGCTCCTTCGAGTGTTGGTCCGAAATGAGCAGCCTGCGGGGCCACCTCGGGGAAACTTGAGGGCTGGTTTTCCTCATAGCTTGACTTATCCGGTGTGCCCTGAGAACGAGGTACGTGCAACTCCTATCAGGATTTGTCGGCGCATCGGGCGGCTTTGCTGGTCTTGTTTTACCATTGTCAAAATGTCTTGTAAACCGGGATTCCGAGTCTGATCGGGTCTTCCTGGGAGAAGGTCTATTCCTTCGTTGATCGCGAGAGCTTATCATGGGCTAAGTTGGGACACCCCTGCAGGGTATAATCTTTCGAAAGCCGTGCCTGCGGTTATAGGCAGATGGGAATTTGTTAATGTCCGGTTGTAGATAACTTGACACTTGACCTCTTTAAAATACATCAACCGCGTGTGTAGCCATGATGGTCTCTTTTCGGCGGAGTCCGGGAAGTGAACACGGTTTTGGGTTATGTTTGACATAAGTAGGAGTTCAGGATCACTTCTTGATCATTGCTAGCTTCACTACCGTTCCGTTTGCTCTCTTCTCGCTCTTATTTGCGTATGTTAGCCACCATATATGCTAGTCGCTGCTGCAACCTCACCACTTTACCCCTTCCTACCCATAAGCTTAAATGGTCTTGATCTCGCGGGTTTTGAGATTGCTGAGTCCTCATGACTCACCAGATACTATCACAACAGTTGCAGGTGCCGATGATACCAGCGCAGGTGATGCAACCGAGCTCAGATGGGAGCTCAACGCAGATCTGGAGTGTTGCTATGTTTTGTTTCTTAATGATCAGTAGTGGAGCCCAGTCGGGACGATCAAGGATCTAGCAGTTGGGTTATCTTCTTTTCTTTTGGCTTCGTCCGTAGTCGGACTATGTGTGTATGCTGAATGATGTATGTTTTATTATATGTTCATCGTGTGAAGTGGCGATTGTAAGCCAACTCCTTATCCCATTCTTATTCATTACATGGAATTGTGTGAAGATGACCCTTCTTGCGACAAAACCACAATGCGGTTATGCCTCTAAGTCGTGCTTCGACACATGGCAGATATAGCCGCATCGTGGGTGTTACACTCCTGCCCAAGTTCCGCCTCGAGACAGCGGCGCTCCGTCCCAAAAGTCTTCCCCTTATTTTTTCTAGGTCAAAATGACTTATATACCAGAAGATGGGCACTGGAGGTGGCCGAGGAGGACACAACCAACCAAGGCGCGCTTGGGCTCCCTGGCGCGCCCAGGTGGGTTGTGCACACCTAGTGGGCCCCCTCTGGTAGTTATTTGCTCCAATAGTTCTTATTTATTCCACCAAAAATCCCCGTGAAGTTTCAGCTCATTTGGACTTGTGCAGAATAGGTGGCCTAACGTAGCTTTTTCAGGTCCAGAATTCCAGCTGTCGGTATTCTCCCTCTTTGTATGAACCTTGCACATTATGAGAGAAAAGGCATTAGAATTACTCCAAAAAGCATTATTATGCATAATAACATTATAAATAACAGTAGGAAAACATGATGCAAAATGGACTTATCAACCCCCCCCCCAAGCTTAGACCTCGCTTGTCGTCAAGCGAAAACCGAAATTGAAAAACATGTCCACGTGCTTAGAGAGAGAGGTGTCGATAAAAACAAAATACGGACATAGAAGCATCATGTATATTATTATAACAGCAACAAACTTTAACATAGAAGTTTTATCATAGACTTCTCATGAACAAGTAACAATTCATCACAACATCGAAGTATAAAGCATAAACTCTATTGAAAACCAACTAACTATGTTCTGAGTCAACTTTGCAACTACAATTCATCATGTTTTTAGGAAGGGTCATGTATCGACATCTTTTTGGCAAGTCCACATACTCAACCATCATATAGTTTTCTATGATTGCTAACACTCACCGCATACACATGAGCAAAATGTTTCAACCGGACACATAGAAAGATAGGGGCTTATACTTTTGCCTCCCAACAAACTCACCTCGAGGGTGATGTCAACAATAATAACTCATGCCACCCATATCCAACTGGATATATGTGCTTAGATCTTTCCTCACCACATGATGCTTGCCAAAATAGAAAATAAAAAAGGAACAGAGAGAAAACTTTGACTCTTGCGTGAAAGTAAATACATAAAAGTAAAAGATAGGCCCTTCACAGAGGGAAGCAAAGATGCCATGCACTTTTTGGTTGTATGTTCAATCCCTTAGTGCAAAAGAACGTCACGCACCTATGACAACTTACTTGAAGGATCTTACTCAATCCTTAGGTAGGTATGGTAGACTCTCGAAAATAAGATTTGGGTTTAAGGGCTTTTGGATGCACAAGTAGTATCTCTCCTTGGTGCAGAATTTTTGGCTAGCAAAGATGGGCGGCAAGCACCACATGTTGAAGGATCTATGAAAATATAACTTCTATGTGAATATGAGCAAACATAAATCATTATGTTGTCTTCCTTGTCCAACGTCAACAATTTGGGCATATAATATTCTGATGGGGGCTCACAATCACAAAAGATTTCCAAGATAGTGTATTTGCATGTGAATATTATCTTCCCTTATTAATTCTATCATGAATTGCATCATTGACCAATGCTATGTTTGTCAATCTCCAATAAAATTTTCTAATTATACTTTTCCTTATGTGGTGTCATTACTTACCATAAGATTAGCATATGATCTTTTTCATTTATTTCCTTTCCTTTTATTGAAACATGAAAGTAAAGAAAGCAAAACTCAAACTAAACTTTATTATATATCTCGCATACTATTACAACAATAGCTCTCTAAGCAAACGCTCGAAAAGAAAGGATCAAACTAAACTTTTATTCATCTAAAGCAAAAGATAACAATGGTCAAACTAAGATAAGTAAAGGAAAAATATAGTGGAGGTGATACGATACTGGGGCACCTCCCCCAAGCTTGGCACAAGACAAGGGGAGTGCCCATACCCGATAATCAATTTTCTTTGGGTGATGAAGAAGGAGGTGGTGGTGATGAAGTGGTAGCGATCTTGTCCTCGGGTTTCCATGGCAGAGGATCGCCATCATAAGAGGAGGAGTGAGTCTCTCGGGTCCTGCAACTCGCAGCCAAACTTATACCTTTAAACCTTACCTCATATTCAAAGACTTGGTTTTGAAGGTCGTAGATCTGGCTCTAGAGGAAGTTGATTTGCATGTTGAAGGAGAAGATGATGTACTTCATGGACTTGCCATCCACCTTGAGATCACGGATGTAGTCCACGCTCATGAGGTGATTGGCATTGAGTCCACGTTCCACCATCCCCTTGCACCGAAAGACTTCCTGCTCCATAGCTTCAATCCTAGCCTCCACGGATCCAGTCCCCTTGGGGCCTTGCACATCGTGGATGTGGAGCACCCCTTCACGCATCTGGATAACTTGAGGGTGCTGCATCACCTCCCGCAAATATGGGTTGATGACGTTCTGGAAGAACTTGTCCTTGGAGGAGCTTGAAGCGGCCATGGTGGATTAGATCTGTCAGAAAACAACAAGGAAAAGAAAAACAAAAGATTTCACTGCGATACGGTGGTCCATGGGTTCGGGGG
>NC_041385.1:451350065-451355509 GCF_002162155.2 Triticum dicoccoides
TATATAAAGATTTTTTTATCTTGGGAAACAAGCAAACGGAAGAAAAACGGCGATCGGAAGGTACCCGAGGTGGGCATGGCAAGCCAGGTGCGCCCTGGTGTCTTGTGCCCACCAGGGGTTCCTTCCTGGTTGTTTCTTATTTTTCCTATTTTTTGTTATATTCCAAAATGGACAGAAAATATTTTTGCAAATTTTTTGGAGTCCGTTTACATACCTTACCACATGCCTCCTTTTTTCTCATGATTCTGGAGTGTTCCGGAAGGTTTCCTTTATGTGTTCTTCTGGTGTCATAGTTTGGATAATATTGCTTTCAACATTAATGGGCTTACCTAAGATATAATTTATTTGTTTCCCATTAACAACCTTCGAGTTAGTACCTTCTACATTATTTATTTTGATAGCTCCAGATCGATAAACCTCCTCGATAACATAGGGTCCTTCCCATTTGGAGAGGAGTTTTCCTGCAAAGAATCTGAAGCGAGAGTTGTACAAAAGAACATATTCTCCAACCTTGAACTCATGCTTTTGGATTATTTTATCATGCCATCTTTTAACCTTTTTCTTTAAATAACTTGGCATTTTCATAAGCTTGGGTTCTCCATTCATCTAATGAGCTAATATCAAATAACCTCTTCTAACCAGCAAGTTTGAAATCATAGTTGAGTTCTTTAATTGCCCAATATGCGTTATGTTCAAAATCAAGAGGCAAATGATAAGCTTTTCCATAAACCATTTTATAAGGAGACATACCCATAGGATTTGTATATGCTGTTCTATAAGCCCAAAGTGCATCATCTAATTTCTTAGACCAATTCTTTCGAGACCTATTGACAGTCTTTTGTAAAATTAATTTTATTTCTCTATTGCTAAGTTCTACCTGACCACTAGACTGAGGATGATAGGGTGATGAAATTCTATGGTTAACATCATACTTGGCAAGCATTTTAAGGAAAGCACCATGAATAAAGTGTGAACCACCATTAGTCATTAAATATCTTGGGACTCCAAACCTTGGAAAATAACTTCTTTAAGCATTTTAATAGAGGTGTTGTGATCAGCACTACTAGTTGGAATAGCTTCTACCCACTTAGTAACATAATCAACAGCAACCAAAATATGAGTATACCCATTAGAGAAGGAAAAGGTCCCATGTAATCAAATCCCCCAACATCAAATGGTTCAACGGCAAGTGAATAATTCATAGGAATTTCTTGACGCTTACCGTTATCACCTATTCTTTGACATTCATCACAAGATAAGACGGACTTACGAGCATCTTTGAAGAGAGTAGGCCAATAAAATCCAGATTGCAATACCTTGTGAGCAGTTCTATCTCCCGCATGATGCCCTCCATAATCTTCGGAGTGACATTTTTGTAGGATTTGTCCATGTTTATGCTCAGGTACACAATGCCTAATAATACCATCTACTCCTTCTTTATAAAGATGTGGGTCATCCCAAAAGTAATGTCTTAAATCATAGAAGAATGTTTTATTTTGTTGGTATGTAAAGCTAGGGGAATGTATTTGGCAACAATATCATTAGCATAGTCAGCATACCAAGGTGTACTATTAGAAACATTTATTGCGGCTAATTGCTCATCAGGAAAACTATCATCAATAGGTAGTGGGTCATCAAGAACATTCTCCAACCTAGACAGGTTATCAGCTATGGGGTTCTCCGCTCCTTTTCTATCAGTGATATGAAAATCAAATTCTTGTAGCAAGAGAACCCATCGAATAAGCCTAGGCTTGGCATCTTTCTTTTCCATAAGATACTTTATTGCAGCATGAGAAGTGTGAACAATTACTTTTGAATCTACAATATAGGATCTAAATTTATCACAAGCAAATAACACTTCTAGAAATTCCTTTTTAGTAGTAGCATAATTTCTTTGTGCACTGTCTAGAGTTTTACTTGCGTAGTGAATAACATTCAGTTTCTTATCAACTATTTGTCCTAGAACAGCACCAACAGCATAATCACTAGCATCACACGTAATTTCAAAAGGCAAGTTCCAATCAGGTGGTTGAACAATAGGTGCAGAAATTAAGGCTTTCTTTATTGTTTCGAAGGCTTCTAAACAATCATCGTCAAAAACAAAAGCAATATCCTTTTGCAAAAGATTTGTAAGAGGCCTAGAAATTTTAGAAAAGTCTTTGATAAATCTTCTATAGAAACCAGCATGACCTAGGAAACTACGGGTACTTTTGATATCTTTAGGACATGGCATTTTCTCAATTGCATCAACCTTAGCTTTTTCCACCTCAATACCTCATTCAGAAATTTTATGGCCCAAAACAATACCTTCATTAACCATAAAATGGCACTTCTCCCAATTCAAGACAAGATTTGTTTGCTCACATCTCTACAAAACTCGATCAAGATTGCTTAAACAATCATCAAAAGACTTCCCATAACAGATAAGTCATCCATAACAGATAAGTCAGAGAATATAGCAGTCATACATCGGTGTCGGTGTCAAAACCGGCGGATCTCGGGTAGGGGGTCCCGAACTGTGCGTCTAAGGCTAATGGTAACAGGAGGCCGGGGACACAATGTTTACCCAGGTTCGGGCCCTCTCGGTAGAGGTAATACCCTACTTCCTACTAAGGGTGGCAATGGTTCGGGTTTGGACCGGGTTGAACAATATCTAATCCATATCCATATCCATGAAGATAGTCTTTGCCCAACCATGGAAATATCCATGGGTGAAAAATTGTGTCCATGTCCAAACCCATCGGATATCCATACCCACTGGATATCCATTGGGTCCTCTTGAGACATATAAATAAGACATAATACAATGTTAACATAAGCTCTTCCAATCTTCACGTCATGGCAGGCTAGGCCTCACTTGTAAACATCAACTTATGGTAAATCAACGCCCACTAACAACCAAATATCATTTAGGCTTTTTTTCTAATAGATGAGAATGACGAGTCATTTAACAAGGAGATAAAAATAAGAGAAGGGGTGTTGGAGTATGTTATGAATGGGATTGAATGTCAACTATTAAAAGTTATGACAGGGATTGTGCAATTTCTTTTGCAAGTTTTAGATAAAAAAGTGTAAAATTGTAGCGGGACATGTGATTGTGGGGTAGGGATAGCAGGTTTTTGCCCAATAAGTCATATTATCGGGTCGGTTTTGGATATATCCACGGGTACAAGATTATATCCATGTCCTACCCACGAGCAATCGGGTCGGGTTTGGGCACCGCCCATGGACACAAAAGCATATCCAAACCCTATCCATTCGGGTCAGATATCCATGGGTATCCATGTCCATGGATAAAATTGCCATCCTTACTTCCTACTTGATTGATCTTGATGATATGAGTATTACAAGAGTTGATCTACCACGAGATCGTAGAGGCTAAACCCTAGAAGCTAGCCTATGATTATGATTGTCTATCGTCCTACGGACTAAACCCTCCGATTTATATAGACACCGGAGGGGATAGGGTTACACAGAACCGGTTACAGAGAAGGAGATCTACATGTCCGAATTGCCAAGCTTGCCTTCCACGCAAAGGAGAGTCCCACCCAGACACGGGACGAAGTCTTCAATCTTGTATCTTCATAGTCCAACAGTCCGGCCAAAGTATATAGTCAGGCTCTCCGAGGACCCCCTAATCCAGGACTCCCTCGGTAGCCCCTGAACCAGGCTACAATGAAGATGAGTCCGGCGCGCAGATTGTCTTCGACATTGCAAGGCGGGTTCCTTCTCCCAATACTCCATAGAAGATTTTGAACACGAGGATCGTGTCCGGCTCTGCAAAATAATTTCCACATACCACCGTAGAGAGCAAAATATTCCACAAATCTAATCTACTGACAACTTTTCATAACGTGACATCACGCCATGGCCTGATCATTACAAACCGTTTTCCCCAGCCTGCCACTACACGTGTTGCGAGGCGGTTTTATTGGCACGTCTTGTCGAAGTAGAGATTGTGTTCCCCTTATCACAGGATTCTCATCAATACGGGTGTGGGTAACCCAACCACGCTTGTTAGTATGACTCCTCGATTTTAGGCAAGTTACAAACGGCCACGCGGGGGACGCTTGATATTCCTCCTCTTTATAAGGGGGCCAAGGCTTGTCCTTTTCTTCCCACGCTCGATCCTTCCCTTCCCCCACCTCGAGTTCTAACACCCAAGGCTTAAGCTAAGCGCTTCGGATCTTCAACCATGTCTGGATCCAATCTTCAAGGCCGGTGGATGGCCTTCTTTGTCACAGAGGAGGACATCAAGAAGCTTAGGGAGGCCAGGTATCTCACCGCCGAAATCCTGCACAGGCTTCCTGCTCAAGGGCAGGTCATCCCCACTCCCAAACCCAACGAGAGTGTCATATTTTTTTCCCACTTCCTCCAAGGGCTAGGTTTTAGTCTTGATCCCTTTGTGAGAGGACTCATGTTCTATTACGGGCTAGATTTCCATGATCTAGCTCCAGATTCCATGCTTCACATCTCGTCGTTTATCATCGTGTGTGAGGCCTTCCTCCGCATCACCCCACACTTTGGCTTATGGCTCAAGACCTTCAGTGTGAAGCCAAAGATGATCGACGAGCGACACGTGGAGTGTGGAGGCGCTATAATAAGCAAAGGCGTAGACACCCTGTGGCCAAAGGGTTCCTTCTTGGAGGTGTCCGACTTATGGCAACAGGAGTGGTTTTACATCACAGCTCCTCGAGGTACAAACCGGGCGTCCCCCCTGCCTTTCGCCTGGGCCCTCCGCCTCAACTGGCATCATGGGTCAACAAGGGGCTGGACTGGGGGCCAGTTGATGATATGATGACATTGCAAAGCCGCATCCGAGATCTCCTCGAGAGGGATGTCAATCTCGTCAAGGTAATGCAAGTAATGCTAGTTCACCGGGTCCTGCCATGCCAACGTCGATCTCTCTGCATGTGGGAGTTAAACCCGGAAGGACCGTGAACTATTCAACAATTCTTCGGCGTGACGCTTGAAGGGATGTATGGACTGTTCTTCGGATCACGAATGAAGTGTCTGGACACAACCAAGGATGCGGGTTTTAACTGCAACCGTCCGGATACCCAAGTAAGTAATTCCGCGACTAAACATGCCATCTTCTATATTTATAACAAGATCATTGTGAAACATTACTCTCGGCCAGGGTTGGATAAGAAAGGTGGAGAAGATCAGGTGTTCGGCCCCCCTTCCCGAAGGCTTGCCGGATCCTTTATTAACCAGGATGCTTGAGCGTGCACCATATCAGGTGCCATCAGGAGAAGAGGAGGGGAGGAATAGAGAAGCCACAGGCGGGCTTCATACCTTACACATCCAAACCGGGGGAGTAAGTGCCTCTGCTAAGGAGGATAATCGGGAGGTGAATCTAGAATTCCCTCTCCCCATGGGAAGAAAAGGACCGCCTCTGAAGACTTGGAAGCAGAGGTGTCTAAACGAGAGAAGAAACCTTC
>NC_041385.1:451355628-451388100 GCF_002162155.2 Triticum dicoccoides
GGAGGGCGTCTTCACCGCACATCGCCCGCAAGGGGGCCATCCCTCCACCGAGCTGTAAGTGAATCAAAAGTACTTTGGTAAATATATCCTGATTTATCTCTAAGAATAATAGCCGAGACCTATCTCTTGCAATCCGGCTCGTAGCCCTTCTCAACAGAGTTTGTCTTCGGGGGATCTTCTTCCGAAGATGATGGAGAGCGAAATGCCTCCTCCTGCCTCCCCGCCCCATGGGGAGGACGACCCCGAGGTGTCGTCACGGAGGATTTCTCCTGATCCGCCAAGGCCAGAAGTTAACACTTCGGCCGCCCGAAGCCTGAAGTATGCGCCTCCCAAGGAGAGCAGCAGGAAGAGTCCGGGATTGTCCGGCACACAGCCGGACACTCTGACGGGTCTTTTGGAGCAAGCGGCTATCTCAGAGGCGCATCATACCTTAATGGGTACGGTGTTTGAGAGGATTTCATTCGCCAAAAGCGGGTTGAATGAAGCTTTTATGAGCCTGCTCAAAGGCTTTGAGGTACGCAGAGTAATATGTATATTTTCGGCTGTACCGCACACGCTAGGTGTGCTCCGTGTGGATAGTAGCCCCTGAGACTCTGGTTGTCGTCCCGAGGCGGCAAACAGAGGATCGTAGTCCTAGGTAATGATCGCACTGCATTATGTGCAGGCAGCTGAGGGTCCGGCGAATGACCGGACTGCTGATTCTGCCGAACTGAAGCGGCAGCTTGACTTGGCGGATGTCGACATCGCGCTTGTGAACAAGCGGCATGACGAGGCATAGGGTATGTATTTTCGGATTGTCAGCAAATATTAAGAGTAGCATGATGCTAGTATATATAATATGCTGTGACTGCAGATGGAGCTGCTGCCGTGGAGACCCTTCGGGCGGAACTTGCCCGAGCCAAGGAACAAGCCAGGAGAAGCGATGCGGCTGCCTAAAGGCAGCCGAAGAGTTAAAAGACGAACAGGCTGCTCATCACCAAAGCAAAGATAAGATAGCCAAGATGGTTGTTGAGCTGAAAGATGTTGCGGCCGATATGAGCTCCTTGAAAAGGAAAGCCAAGCGAAAGCGGCCGACCTAAAGAAGGCCTTGGAAGCGGCCAAGGAAACTCGCTCTGAAATTAGAGGGATAAGGGAGGAGCTTCGCGAAGCCGGAGATATCACGGCTGGGAGGCCCTTTTTGTTGCGGATGAAGTTCGGAGATCCGAAGTATGCCCCTCCGGATCAGTTATGGAGTGCTGCAGACGCGTATGTGGACCTGGCAAAGAGTGCTGCTAATGCGACGGAGTTTTTCAAAGATCAGAAAGATCATGAGGTGGAAAGGTTGTTCTGGTTGCAGTTCAGTGCCCCGGCGCATCCGCTGCCGTTGAATGAAAAGATGGCCACATGGGCCGAGCTCCATAGGTTGTCCGGGCTTGCTATGAGGTCTGTCGTGGATCATCTTTGTCCGAAGGGACCAAGGCCGGACAATTATTTTGGTTTAGTGCAATAATTCCTTGGTGTTGTGTCGCATATCGACGCTGTGAAGAGTTCGGCGTGCGTGGAGGGTGCACGGATGGCTCTTGCCCATGTTAAAACATACTGGACAGGGATGGAGGCCAGCGCTATTGCAACCCGGTGTCCGGCGGGAGGCCAGGACCCAGCCGAGCACTATTTTGAAGATGTCCTAGAAGGCGCCCGTTTAATAGAGGCTCGATGCTCGAAGAGTACCATGTTCGAGTGACATGTATCTCACTTGTAAAAACAATGTTATTTTGATTAGAAAGGCTATGTTTATACTATTGCCCGAAAGTATTATAGTTCCTCCTGTGCGGCCGTTTATGTATGTATATATCCTGAAAGTTTGCAGTCGTCGGCTTCAGCCCCCACGCATATAATGTGGGGGTGTTCGAAAAAGCACGTAATCACACTTGATCCAACGTCTTTGTCCATTAAGGAGGTGATAGCACTGCGAACTAGGCAATCAGACTATATAGCTTTAACACTTTCACTTAGCCATAGGAGTTTGACGGTGGGGATACTATATAGCCCCTGGTACTTCCGCTTTCATCCGAATACGGTGCACGTATGTACATGACCGGGAAACCGGTCCTTCATTAATGCGGAGGAATCGCGAAGATCCCGCTAAGTCATCGAGTGGTTGGCCAGTCTCGCGCTATATCATGACAGTCAGTTTTCGGCTTTCTCTACTGAGGTGCTCATCCAGATGAACCAGGGCACAATCACAATAGTTCTCCCGGTGCCACCTTAGCCGATAGACCGGAATGTAAGGTAGCAAAACACGGGAGTCAGGCAAACCCAACTATTGACCAAAGACATGATTCGGAGCTGATGCATATAAGGCCAAACTCACGACGCCGAACACTCCCTAAGGTATTCGGACTTTACAACATATACTGGGCTGAGTAACACCCTCGATAATGAGCCCTGAGTTTCCAGGTACATGCATTAGTCTGGCGTGATAAAATGCCAATAACGCGAGTACCCCTCCCGGTTGTGTTAAGTGTCCAGAGGGTATAAAGCAACAAGAGACATTAAAAAAGGTTTACGCAGGGTCTTAATCTAAAAAGAAACCTTTGAGCGGGGCCATGTTGCACGTCTGCGCCTTTGTCTCCGTTGTGCCGTATCCTGGAAGGGTGTAGCATGATGATCATCTGTAAAAAGGAAAAACCCAGGTGAAAGATTTCGTGCGAAAAGTTGGTTATTCTGAACGAACCATGAAAATGCAATCTGTTATTGTATTAATAGGGTCAAGCCGAACTATGGGCTTTTTTTACATGCGGGCAGCCCCTAGCACCACCTATGGGGGTATATCCGTTGATCTAAGCTCCGGTTTATCTAGGTTATTACAGCTAGTGGTGCGCTGGACTCGTCTAACTGTGTCCGTGTTCTTGACAACCGATCATTTTGGTTGGAGAGGCCGTTCAGTGTTTGGCTGCTAGAGCCGCCGCATATTCTTCCACACGTAAGGAATGCTTTGTGTTTCCGCTAACTGTGATGACGCCACGTGGACTGGGCATCTTGAGTTTAAGCTAAGCATAGTGCGGTACTGCATTAAGACGAGTGAAGGCCGTTCTTCCGAGTAGTGCGTGATAGCCGCTTCGGAATGGAGCAATGTCGAAGATTAATTCTTCGCTTCTGAAGTTGTCGGGAGAACCGAATACAACCTCTAGTACTAGAGAGCCCGTGAAACGGGCCTCAACACCTGGTATTACTTCTTTAAAGGTAGTATTGCTTTGGCCGATTCTTGATGGGTCTATCCCCATTTTGCGGGCAGTGACCTGATATATCAGAGTAAGACTATCATCGTCGTCCATAAGGACTCGTGTGAGATGGTATCCGTCAATTATTGGGTCGAGCACCAAGGCAGTCAATCCTCCGTGCCGGATACTAGTCGGATGATCCCTGTGATCAAAAGTGATCGGGCAAGCCGACCAAGGGTTGAACTTGGGGGCGACGGGCTCTACAGCGTATACGTCTCCGAGTGCATGTTTGCACCTTCTCTTTGGTATGTGAGTTGCGTAAATCATATTCACTGTTTTGACTTTTGGTAGGAATTTTTTCTGTCCCCCAGTGTTCGATTGTCGAGGCTCATCCTCATATTCACTTGGCGTCTCCCTCCCTTTGTGTTCGGCGCTTAGCTTGCCGGCCTGCTTGAAAACCCAGCATTCTCTGTTGGTGTGATTTGCAGGTTTTTCGGGGGTGCCGTGAATCTGACATAATCTGTCCAAAATCTTATTTAGGCTGGACGGTCCATCTCTACTGCCTTTAAATGGCCTTTTCCGTTAACCGGGTCGAGAGCCCCTGAATCCGGTGTTGACCGCCGTGTTATCTGGGTTGTCTTCATTGTTTCGACACTTGTTTTTATTGCGTTGCGGCTTCCCGTTGCCATCCCTGACTTCGGATGTGCCTGGGCCGCTGGTGCCGCTACGGGCCAACCAGCTGTCCTCACCCGTGCAGAAGCGGGTCATAAGGCTTGTTATGGATGCCATTGTCCTCTGCTTTTCTTGGCCGACGTGTCTGGCGAGCCATTCGTCTCGGATACTGTGCTTGAAAGCCGCTAAGGATTCGGCATCCGGGCAGTCGACGATTTGATTCTTCTTAGTGAGAAATCTGTTCCAAAGCTTATGGGCTGACTCTCCGGGTTGTTGGATTATATGACTTAAATCGTCTGCATCTGGAGGTCGGACATAGGTCCCTTGAAAATTGGCCCTGAAAGCGTCCTCAAGTTCCTCCCAACTTCCAATTGAGTTTTCGGGGAGGCTATTCAACCAGTGCCGAGATGGTCCTTTCAACTTGAGGGGTAGGTATTTTATGGCGTGGAGATCATCTCCGCGAGCCATGTGGATGTGAAGGATAAAGTCCACGATCTAGACCCCAGGGTCTGTCGTTCCGTCATATGCCTCTATATTCACGGGTTTAAATCCCTCTGGAAATCCATGATCCAGCGCCTCATCAGTGAAGCACAGGGGGTGTGCGGCACCCCTGTATTTGGATGTGTCATGGCAGGCTGTCGACGGTTGTTGTGTTCGGTGTTGATTCCGAGCTAGTATTCGATCAATATGATCGTTTTGGTGGTTGTGATCTTTCGCCGGAGCATGCTTCCTAGATCCATAGATGGACCTGGCCATACCGGCTTTTTGTCTAGGAGCTTAGGTAAATCGTGTGCTGACTTGTGTGCGGCATCATCAGCCGCCCTATCACGGCCACAGGGTGGTCGGTCCGGCTGATCAGCCATTTTATTTTTCGGTTGAATTGGCTCTGTAGCCTCGTCATCGAATTCGGGCAGCAGCTTGCGCTTTGGGTAGCTCTTTGTGTGGCGATCGTCACCGTAGTTTTCTTCAGTGTAGAGGACTTTGTTCCATCTGCGATTGAGCCTATCCTACGCGGCCTTGAGCATTTGCTTCTGCTTCTTCAAGCTCCTTGCGGTGGCAATAAGCCTTCGGTGAATGTTCTATTATTCCAAGTGTTTTTCCGGGATGACGAGTTCATCGTCATCCGGACTGTTCTCCTCTCCGGAGACAGGTTGATGAGTTTTACCCTCGGGATCGCCGTCATCGGACATCGGATCCGGACTATGTTCGCCGTCCCCTGGCGCATCCTGCTCCATCGCTGGGTCCATGGGGTCGTTGTTTCCTTTGGAGTCAACCGGGGTGTTGTTCTTTCTTGCGCTGTTATCGCTGTTTTTGCTGTGGCGGGATTTAGAGCGGCGCCTGCATCATCGCTTTGGTTTCTGCTCGAGGGGATTATCCTCCGTTGCATCCTTCCGTTCCTCGCCGCTGTTTTCTTTGGATATATCCACCATGTATATATCATATGATGAGGTGGCTGTCCAGCGCCCCGTGGGCGGTGGTTCATGTTCATCTCCAGCATCGTTGTCCATACCGTTGATGTCTTCGGAGTCGAAGTCAAGCGTGTCGGTTAAGTCATCGACAGTGGCTATTAAGTGGGTGGTGGGTGGGGAACTAATTTCTTCGTCGTTCATTTCCCACTCAAGCCGAACATAGTTTGGCCAAGAGTCTCCTGATAGAGAGAGAGACCTCAATGAATTTAGCACGTCGCCCAAGGGTGAGTGCTGAAAGATATCCGTGGAGGTAAACTCCATGATTGGTGCCCAATCAGATTCGATAGGCACGGACGCACGCGGTTCGGAACTTATGGCCAGAGACGAGTCCGAGGGTCCGATGACACAGATCTCTTTGGAGGTGAAGTCTGTGTTTGGCTCCAGCACCGATGAATGTGCGGTTTCCGGGGCGGGGCCTATCCACCCATCCTCGGATGGCACGATCTGCTCCAGATTAAGGGCCGGGGCAGCCGCAGGTGTGACCTCTCGAACATCGTCCGAGGGCAGATCTAAGTCATGCTCGTTGTGGCTGTCCGGCGCACTTGACATGGGCTCGAATCCGTCGAAGATCAAGTCTCCGCGGATGTCGGCAGTGTGGTTCAAGTTTCCAAACCTGGCCTGATGGCCAGGGGCATAGCTATCGATCTGCTCCAGATGGCCAAGCGAGTTGGCCCGTAGTACGAAGTCGCGGAATACGAAGATCTGTCCGGGGAGGAAAACCTCACCCTGGACCGCGTCGTTGAAGATGATTGAAGGAGCCATCAAGCCTTATTGTGACGACACAGTGGAACTCTCAATGAAAGCACCAATGTCGGTGTCAAAACCGGTGGATCTCGGGTAGGGGGTCCCGAACTGTGCGTCTAAGGCTAATGGTAACAGGAGGCGGGGGATACAATGTTTACCCAGGTTCGGGCCCTCTCGATGGAGGTAATACCCTACTTCCTGCTTGATTGATCTTGATGATATGAGTATTACAAGATTTGATCTACCACGAGATCGTAGAGGCTAAACCCTAGAAGCTAGCCTATGATTATGATTGTCTATCATCCTACGGACTAAACCCTCCAGTTTATATAGACACCAGAGGGGGCTAGGGTTACACAGAGTCGGTTACAGAGAAGGAGATCTACATATCTGAATTGCCAAGCTTGCCTTCAATCTTGTATCTTCATAGTCCAATAGTCCGGCCAAAGTATATAGTCCGGACTAAACCCTAATCCAGGACTCCCTCAGCGGGTGCATTGCATAAACCAAAAGGCATACGTCTATAAGCGTAAGTTCCAAAAGAACAAGTAAAAGCGGTATTTTCTTGATCAGGTTGAGAAACAGGTATTTGTGAAAAACCAGAATATCCATCAAGGAAGCAAAAATGTGTGTGCTTAGATAATCTTTCTAGCATTTGATCAATCAAAGGCAGAGGGTAATGATCTTTTCTAGTTGCTTTGTTTAATTTTCGAAAATAAATTACCATTCTATAGCCTGTAACAATTCTTTGTGGAATAAGTTCATTCTTATCATTAGGAACAACAGTAAGACCTCCTTTCTTAGGGACACAATGGACATGGCTTACCCATCTACTATCAGCTATAGGATAGATTATACCTGCTTCCAGAAGTTTTAATATTTCCATCCTTACCACTTCTTTCATCTTCGGATTCAACCGACATTGGTGATCAACAACGGGTTTAGCATCAGGTTCCATATTAATCTTGTGCTGACATAGAGTGGGACTGATGCCCTTAAGGTCATCAAGAGTGTATCCAATAGTAGCTCGGTGCTTCCTTAGAACTTTCAACAATCTTTGTTCTTCATGTTCTGAAAGGTTAGCACTAATAATAACATGATATATATTCTTCTCATCAAGATAAGCATATTTCAAAGTGCCTGACAATTGTTTTAATTCAAACAAAGGATCACCTTTAGGTGGAGGAGGAACTCCTAGGGTTTCAATAGGCAAATTGTGCTTAAGCAGAGGTTGTTGTTCGAACAAGATTCTATCTATTTCATTTCTTTCGTGCATATGCAAATCATTTTCATGGTCTAGCAGATATTGTTCTAAAGGATCAGTAGGAGGTATAGAAATAGAGACAGGACCAATAATTTCATCGTTACTAGGCAATTCTTTCTTATGATGCTTTCTACTAAACTTGGAAAAATTAAACTCATGAGACTCATCGCCAAAACTAACACCGACAGTTTGTTTCTCACAATCTATTTTAGCATTAACAGTGTTCAAGAAGGGTCTACCAAAGATAATGGGGCAAAAGTCATCCTATGTGGAACCAAGAACAAGAAAATCAGTAGGGTATTTTATTTTCCCACACAAGACTTCAACATCTCTAACAATCCCAGGTGGTGTGATGGTGTCTCTATTAGCAAGTTTAATAGTAACATCTATGTTTTCTATCTCAGCGAGTGCTATGTCATTCATAATTTCTTGATATAAAGTAAAAGGAATAGCACTCACGCTAGCACCTATGTCACATAAACCATGATAACAGTGATCTCCTATCTTAACTGAGACAACAGGCATGCCAACAACAGGTCTATGTTTTTCTTTTTCATTGGGTTTGGCAATTCTAGCAGCTTCATCACAGAAGTAAATAACATGCCCATCTATGTTTTCAACTAGGAGATCCTTAACCATAGCAACACTAGGTTCTACCTTGATTTGTTCAGCTGGTTTAGGTGTTATAATATAACTTTTATTGACCACAGTTGATACCTTAGCATGTTACTTCATCCTAACAGGAAAAGGTGGTTTCTCGATGTAAGCAGTAGGAACAAGTAGATCAACATTGTAAATGATAATTTCTTCTTTAGCAACTACACGTTCTTTAATTTCTTCTTATTAGGGGGACGATATTTAAACCACTTCTCTTTAGGGAGATCAACATGAGTAGCATAAGATTCACAAAAGGAGGCTACTATCTCAGAGTCTCGTCCATATTTAGTGCTAAACTTTTGAAAAGCATCGGTATTCATAAAATATTTAACACAATCATACTTAATCTTAATACCTGACTCTTTACCTTTGTCAAGTTCCCAATCTTCAGAGTTGCGTTTAATTCTTTCTAAAAGATCCCAGGAATTCAATAGTCTTCTTCATAAAGGAACCAGTACAAGAAGTATCGAGCATGGATCGATCATTATGAGAAAGCCGAGCATAAAAATTCTGAATAATAATTTCTCTTGAGAGCTCATGATTGGGGCATGAATATAACATTGACTTAAGCCTCCCCAAGCTAGAGAGATACTTTCTCCTTCACGATGCCAAAAATTATATATATAATTCTGATCACGATGAACAAGATGCATAAGATAATTTTTTTGATGGAATTCCAATTTCAACTGATTCCAATTCCAAGATCCAATATCATCGCATAGCCTATACCATGTCAATGCTTTTCCCTTCAAAGATAAAGGGAAAAATCTTCTTCTTAGCTTCATCTCCGGGTAAACCTGCAAGCTTAAATAATCCACAAATTTCTTCCACATATATCAAGTGCATATCAGGATGTTCGGTTCCATCTCCTGCATAAGGATTAGCTAGCAGGTGTTCTATCATACCCGAAGGAATTTCATATTCAGTATTTTTAGTAGGTGCAGTGGGTTGAGGGTAAATTAATTGTGGTTCCGATCGAGGTGAAGATACCCCGAAAAAAACCCTCAATGGATTGTTCTCCATAGTAACAAGTGACAATAAATTTCGGCACGTAGTAATAATTTTTCCTTACCAATTTCCACTTACCAAGAGTGCTTCACTCCCCGGCAATGGTGCAAAAAAGAGCCTTGATGACCCACAAGTATAGGTGATCGATCGTAGTCCTTTCGATAAGTAAGAGTGTCAAACTCAACAAGGAGCAGAAGGAAATGACAAGCGGTTTTCAGCAAGGTAATGTGTGCAAGCACTAAAATTATAAGTAACGAGTAGTTTGATAGCAAGATAATTTGTAACAAGAAAGTAACATTAATGGTAAAAAAAGTGCAGCAAGCTAGCCCAATCCTTTTGAGGCAAAGGACAGGCCAAAACGTTCTCTTATGATAAGCAAAGTGTTCTTGAGGGCACACGGGAATTTCATCTAGTCACTTTCATCATGTTGGTTTGATTTGTGTTCGCTAGTTTGATAATTTGATATGTGGGTGGATCGGTGATTAGGTGTTGTTCTTACTTGAACAAACCTCCTACTTATGATTAACCCCCTCGCAAGCATCCGCAACTACGAGAAAAGTATTAAGAATAAATTGTAACCATAGCAATAAACTTTTGCATCCAAATTAGTCCTATACGGAATAACGCATAAACTAGGGTTTAAGTTTCTGTCACTCTCACAACCCATCATCTAATAACTATCCACAATGCATTCCCTTAGGCCCAAATGTGGTGAAGTGTCATGTACTCGATGTTCACATGACACCACTAAGGGAATCACAACATACATACCTTCAAAATATCGAACACATATAAAATTCACATGATTACTTGCAACAAGATTTCTCCCGTGACCTCAACAACAAAAGTAACTACTCACAAATGATAATCATGCTCAAGATCAGAGGGGTATTAAATAGCATAATGGATCTGAACATATACTCTTCCACTAAATAAACCATATAGGAATCAACTACAAGATGTAATGAACACTACTAGTCACCCACAAGCACCAATCTATAGTTCTGGTACAAAGATTGAACACAAGAGATGAACTAGGGTTTGAGAGGAGATGGTGTTGTTGAAGATGTTGATGGAGATTGCCCTCCCCAAGATGGGAGAGTTGTTGGTGATGATGATGATGATGATTTCCCCCTCCTGGAGGGAAGTTCCCCCGGCAAATCGCTCTGCCAGAGGGCAAAAGTGCTCCTGCCCAAGTTCCGCCTCGAGACGGCGACGCTCCATCTAGAAAGGCTTCCCCTTATTTTTTTCTAGGTCAAAATGACTTATATACTAGAAGATGGGCACCAGAGGTGGGCCGAGGAGGGCACATCCCACCAGGGCGCGCCCAGGTGGGTTGTGTCCACCTGGTGGGCCCCCTCTAGTAGTTATTTGCTCCAATAATTCTTATTTATTCCATAAAAAATCCCCGTGAACTTTCAGCTCACTTGGAGTTGTGCAGAATAGGTGGCCTGACGTAGCTTTTTCAGGTCTAGAATTCCAGCTGCCGGTATTCTCCCTCTTTGTGTGAACCTTGCATATTATGAGAGAAAATGCATTAGAATTACTCCAAAAAGCATTATTATGCATTAAAACATTATAAATAACAATAGGAAAACATGATGCAAAATGGACGTATCAGCATGCTTTTCTTGTTAACGTAACGACTGAAAGTTTCCAATATCTTCCATGCTAGACACATTATAGGCGGTTCCCAAAAAAAGATTTACTCCACCTCCACCATTCTATCACAATCCATTACTAGCCGTATCCATGGGTGCCTTCCAAACTTTCAACTTTCCAAGGGGAAGTTTATTTCATTTTTTATTTATTTTGATTCATTATGGGACTGTGCATCTCTATTACCTACCACTTTCTCGTGCAATGACAAGTGAATAAACACTCATCGCGAGAATAGCCCATCAAGCATGGAAGATATTGTCCACCCCATGTTGCTCCATGAGCGGTATGAGCACACAAAACGGATAATTATTTGAATGATTAGAGTTGGCACATGCAAATTTACTTGGAACGGCATGTAAATACCGCATATAGGTAGGTATGGTGGAATCATATGGAACAACTTTAGTTTTAAGGAATTGGTTGTACAAGCAGCATTCCTGCTTAGTACAAGTGAAGGCTAGCAAATAGATTGAGAAGCGACCAACCAGAAAATGAAAACGGTCATAAACCTGCATTGAGAATAACTAACACTGAATAACGAACCATAGGTAGGATATAACTTTATTGCGTAACTATTGACTTCACGTGCATGCATAGGGAATCACAAACCTTAACACCAATATTCTTACTGAACCACAATTACTCACTAGCACAACCCACATATCACCATCTTCATATTGCAAAACTAGTGCAAGGAATCACACTTATCATATTCAGCGATCTACATGGAAGTTTATATTATATCCCTCTTGAATATATATCACATTAGGACCAAATTCATAGCTTGTGCATATTAATATTACTATTATCAACTCCAAAAATAATATAAGTGAAGCATGAGAGTACATGTATTTCTTTAAAATATAACCACCGCTGTGCTCAAAATGATATAAGTGAAGTACTAGAGCAACTGCCAAGCTCAAAAGATATAAGTGAAGCACATAGAGTATTCTAACAAATCATGATTAATGTGTGCCCCCCTCAGAAAGGTGTATCCAGCAAAGATGAGTGTGGCAAACTAAAATGTAAACAAAGCAAAGAGTCATATATTACATAACTCTCCAAGCAAAACTCATATCATGTGATGAATAAAAATATAGCTCCAAGTAATATTACCGATAGTTGGTAGAAGAAAGAGGGGGTGCCTTAGATGCTTGGGAGTCCTTGAATATTATCTTGGGGTGCCTAGGATATCCCCAAGCTAAGGCTCTTGCCACTCCCTATTCCTTCATCCATCATGATCTCACTCAAAACTTGAAAAATCCAGCACACAAAAGTCAACAAAAACCTTTGTGAGATCTGTTAGTATAATAACCAAATCACAAACTTTAGGTACTGTTGTAAACCCATTCATATATTATTGTTGAATTACAACTAATGTATTCTAACTTCACCATGACTTATACCCCCTGATACAATCCATAGATTCACCAAAACAAGCAAACAATGCAACGAAAACAGAATCTGGCAAAAACATAACAGACTGTGGTAATCTGAATTATCATTATGCTTATGTAAATCCGAAAATTCTGAACAATTAAGACAACATGGTAAATTTGTATATCAATCATGTGTACAAAATTCAGAAGTTTTCCACATTCCAGTGAATTTAGAGAACTCCAGTACTGGGTGCAAAAGTTTCTATTTTTTCTAGAATCAAATCAACTATCATCCAAATCATCCCGAAGGCTTTACTTTGCACAAACACTAATTTAAACACAAAAACACAACAATAACAGTAGCATAATTGTGTGCACACCAAAAAACAAAAAAACAAACAAGAAAAACTAAGATAACTATTGGGTTGCCTCCCAACTAACGATATAGTTTTACGCCCCTAACTAGGCGTAATGCATAGTTTCAAGTGTTGTAATCTTTAGTTCCCAACTCCTCAATCACACATCCATACTTCCTAGGAGTTCTAACATACATACTTTTAACAATTACACTCCTAGGAACAAAGTTGAGGAATTTATTCTCGTAGATGGGTTCCTTTATCAAATCAATGAAATTGGGGTGAACACTAATCATTTTAAGATCTTCACTACCATGGCTAGATGCGTGTTGGAAATATGCCCTAGAGGCAATAATAAAATGATTATTATTATATTTCCTTGTTCATGATAATTGTCTATTATTCATGCTATAATTGTGTTATCCGGAAATCGTAATACATGTGTGAATACATAGACCACAACATGTCCCTAGTGAGCCTCTAGTTGACTAGCTCGTTGATCAACTGATAGTCATGGTTTCCTGACTATGGACATTGGATATCGTTGATAACGGGATCACATCATTAGGAGAATGATGTGATGGACAAGACCCAATCCTGAGCATAGCACAGGATTGTGTAGTTCGTTTACTAGAGCTTTTCCAATGTCAAGTATCTTTTCCTTAGACCATGAGATCATGTAACTCCCGGATACCGTAGGAGTGCTTTGGGTGTACCAAACGTCACAACGTAACTAGGTGACTATAAAGGTATACCACGGGTATCCCCGAAAGTATCTGTTGGGTTGACACGGATCGAGACTGGGATTTGTCAGTCCGTATGACGGAGAGGTATCTCTGGGCCCACTCGGTAATGCATCATCATAATGAGCTCAAAGTGACCAAGTGTTTGGTCACGAGTTCATGCATTACGGCATGAGTAAAGTGACTTGCCGGTAAGAGATTGAACGAGGTATTGGGATACCGACGATCGAATCTCGGGCAAGTAACATACCGATTGACAAAGGGAATTGTATACAGGATTGCTTGAATCCTCGACATCGTGGTTCATAAGATGAGATCATCGAGGAGCATGTGGGAGCCAACATGGGTATCCAGATCCTGTTGTTGGTTATTGACCAGAGAGTCGTCTCGGTCATGTCTGCGTGTCTCCCGAACCCGTAGGGTCTACACACTTAAGGTTCGGTGACGCTAGGGTTGTAGACATATTAGTATGCAGTAACCTGAAAGTTGTTCGGAGTCCCGGATGATACCCCAGACGTCAAGAGGAGTTCCGGAATGGTCCGGAGGTGAAGAATTATATATAGGAAGTCAAGTTTCGGCCATCGGGAAAGTTTCGGGGGTCACCGGTATTGTACCGGGACCACCGGAAGGGTCCCGGGGGTCCACCGGGGCCACCTATCCTGAAGGGCCCCATGGGCTGAAGTGGGAGGGGAACCAGCCCCTGGTGGGCTGGTGCGCCCCCCCCCCTTGGGGCCCCCTGCGCCTAGGGTTGGAAACCCTAGGGGTGGGGGCGCCTCCACTTGGCTTGGGGGGCAAGCCACCCCCCTTGGCCGCCGCCCCCCTTGGAGATTGGATCTCCTAGGGCCGGCGCCCCCCCCATAGGGGCCCTATATAAAGAGGGGGGAGGGAGGGCTGCGCACCTATGCTCCTAGCGCCTCCCTCTCCCTCTGCAACACCTCTCCCTCTCGTAGAGCTTGGCGAAGCCCTGCCGAGATCGTTGTTGCATCCACCACCACGCCGCCGTGCTGCTGGATCTCCATCAACCTCTCCTTCCCCCTAGCTGGATCAAGGAGGAGGAGACTTCTTCCCAACCGTACGTGTGTTGAACGCGGAGGTGCTGTCCGTTCAGCACTAGGATCATCGGTGATTTTGATCACGATGAGTATGACTCCCTCAACCCCGTTCTCTTGAATGCTTCCGCTCGCGGTCTACAAGGGTATGTAGATGCACTCCCCTCTCTAGTTGTTAGATGAACTCCATAGATTGATCTTGGTGAAGCATAGAAAATTTTTATTTTCTGCAACGTTCCCCAACAGTGGCATCATGAGCTAGGTCTATGCATAGTTTCTTTGCACGAATAGAACACAAATTTGTTGTGGGCGTAGATGTTGTCAATCTTCTTTCCACTACTAGTCTTATTTTGCTTCGGCGGCATCGTGGGATGAAGCGTCCTGGACCGACCTTACACGTACGCTTACGTGAGACAGGTTCCACCGACTGACATGCACTAGTTGCATAAGGTGGCTAGCGGGTGTCTGTCTCTCCCACTTTAGTTGGAGCGGATTCGATGAAAAGGGTCCTTATGAAGGGTAAATAGAAATTGGCATATCACGTTGTGGCTTTCAGTAGGTAAGAAAACGTTCTTGCTAGAACCCTATTGCAGCCACGTAAAAACATGCAACAACAATTAGAGGACGTCTAACTTGTTTTGCAGCATATGCCTTGTGATGTGATATGGCCAAAAGTTGTGATGAATGATATATATGTGATGTATGAGATCATGTTCTTGTAATAGGAATCACGACATGCATGTCGATGAGTATGATAACCGGCAGGAGCCATAGGAGTTGTCTTAATTATTGTATGACCTGCATGTCAATGATTAAACGCCATGTAATTACTTTACTTTATTGCTAAACCGTTAGCCATAGTAGTAGAAGTAATAGTTGGAGAGCAACTTCATGGAGACACGATGATGGAGATCATGATGATGGAGAGCATGGTGTCATGCCGGTGACGAAGATGATCATGGCGCCCCGAAGATGGAGATCAAAGGAGCTATATGATATTGGCCATATCATGTCACTATTTGATTGCATGTGATTTTTATCATGTTTTTGCATCTTGTTTACTTAGAACGACGATAGTAAATAAGATGATCCCTCATAATAATTTCAAGAAAATGTTCCCCCTAACTGTGCGCCGTTGCGAAAGTTTGTTGTTTCGAAGCACCACGTGATGATCGGGTGTGATAGATTCCAACGTCCACATACAACGGGTGTAAGACAGATTTACACATGCAAAACACTTAGGTTATCTTGACGAGCCTAGCATGTACAGACATGGCCTTGGAACACAAGAGACCCAAAGGTTGAACATGAGTCGTATGGAAGATACGATCAACATGGAGATGTTCACCGATGATGACTAGTCCGTCTCACGTGATGATCGGACACGGCCTAGTTAACTCGGATCATGGATCACTTAGAGGACTAGAGGGATGTCTAATATGAGTGGGAGTTCATTAAATAAATTGATTAGATGAACTTCATGAACTTACTCTAAAAACCTTTGCAAAAATGTCTTGTAGATCAAATGGCCAACGCTCATGTCAACCTCAACTTCAACGCGTTCCTAGAGAAAACCAAGCTGAAAGATGATGGCAGCAACTACACGGACTGGGTCCGGAACCTGAGGATCATCCTCATAGCTGCCAAGAAAGCATATTTCCTAGAAGGACCGCTAGGTGAAGCACCCGTCCCAGAGAACCAAGACGTTATGAACGCTTGGCAGTCACGTGCTGATGATTACTCCCTCGTTCAGTGCGGCATGCTTTACAGCTTAGAACCGGGGCTCCAAAAGCGTTTTGAGCAACACGGAGCATAAGATGTTTGAGGAGCTGAAAATGGTTTTCCAAGCTCATGCCCGGGTCGAGAGATATGAAGTCTCCGACAAGTTCAATAGTTGTAAGATGGAGGAAAATAGTTCTGTCAGTGAGCACATACTCAAAATGTCTGGGTTGCACAACCGCTTGTCCCAGCTGGACATTAACCTCCCGGACGAGGCGGTCATTGACAGAATCCTTCAATCGCTCCCACCTAGCTACAGATCTTCGTGATGAACTACAATATGCAGGGGATGGTGAAAACTATTCTTGAAGTATTTTCAATGCTGAAGTCAGTGGAGGTGGAAATCAAAAAGGAACATCAAGTGTTGATGGTCAATAAAACCACTAAGTTCAAGAAAGGCAAGGGTAAGAAGAACTTCAAGAAGGACGACAAGGAAGTTGCCACGCCCGGTAAACCAGTTGCCGGGAAGAATTCAAAGAATGGAGCCAAGCCTGAGACTGAGTGCTTTTATTGCAAAGGGAAGGGTCACTGGAAGCGGAACTGCCCCAAATACTTAGCGGACAAGAAGGCCGGCAACACTAAAGGTATATGTGATATACATGTAATTGATGTGTACCTTACCAGTACTCGTAGTAGCTCCTGGGTATTTGATACCGATGCGGTTGCTCATATTTTTAACTCAAAGCAGGAGCTGCGGAATAAGCAGAGACTGGCGAAGGACAAGGTGATGATGCGCGTCGGGAATGGTTCCAAGGTCGATGTGATCGACGTCGGCATGCTACCTCTACATTTACCTACGGGATTAGTTTTAAACCTCAATAATTGTTATTTAGTGCCAGCTTTGAGCATGAACATTGTATCTGGATCTCGTTTAAATACGAGATGGCTACTCATTTAAATCCGAGAATAATGGTTGTTCTATTTACATGAGAGATATGTTTTATGGTCATGCCCCGCTGGTCAATGGTTTATTCTTGATGAATCTCGAACGTGATGTTACACATATTCATAGTGTGAATACCAAAAGATGTAAGGTTGATAACGATAGTCCCACATACTTGTGGCACTGCCGCCTTGGTCACATTGGTTTCAAGCGCATGAAGAAGCTCCATGCTGATGGACTTTAAGAGTCTCTCGATTATGAATCATTTGACACATGCGGACCATTCCTCATGGGCAAAATGACCAAGACTCCATTCTCCGGAACAATGGAGCGAGCAACCAACTTATTGGAAATCATACATACTGATGTGTGCGGTCCAATGAGCGTTGAGGCTCGCAGAGGCTATCGTTATGTTCTCACTCTCACTGATGACTTAAGTAGATATGGGTATGTCTACTTGATGAAACATAAGTCTGAGACCTTTGAAAAGTTCAAGGAATTTTAGAATGAGGTAGAGAATCAACGTGACCAAAAAATAAAGTTCTTACGATCAGATCATGGAGGAGAATATTTAAGTCACGAATTTGGTACGCACTTAAGGAAATGTGGAATCGTTTCACAACTCATGCCGCCTGGAACACCTCAGTGTAACGGTGTGTCCGAACGTCGTAATCACACTTTATTGGATATGGTGCAGTCGATGATGTCTCTTATCGATTTACCGCTATCATTTTGGGGATACGCCTTAGAGACAACTACATTCACTTTAAATAGGGCACCGTCTAAATCCGTTGAGACGACACCATATGAATTATGGTTTGGGAAGAAACCTAAGCTGTCGTTTCTAAAAGTTTGGGGATGCGATGCTTATGTCAAGAAACTTCAACCTGAAAAGCTCGAACCCAAGTCGGAAAAATGCGTCTTCATAGGATACCCTAAGGAAACCATTGGGTATACCTTCTACCTTAGATCCGAAGGCAAGATCTTTTTTGCCAAGAACGGGTCCTTTCTAGAGAAAGAGTTTCTCTCGAAAGGAGTAAGTGGGAGGAAAGTAGAACTCGATGAAGTACTACCTCTTGAACCGGAAAGTAGTGCAGCTCAGGAAAATGTTCCTGTGGTGCCTTCACCGACTGGAGAGGAAATTAATGATGATGATCAAGGTACTACGGATCAAGTTGCTACTGAACTTCATAGGTCCACAAGGACACGTTCCACACCAGAGTGGTATGGCAACCCTGTCCTGGAAATCATGTTGTTAGACAACGGTGAACCTTCGAACTATGAAGAAGCGATGGTGGGCCCAGATTCCAACAAATAGCTTGAAGCCATGCAATCCGAGATAGGATCCATGTATGAAAACAAAGTATGGACTTTGACAGGCTTGCCCGATGATCGGCGAGCGATAGAAAACAAATGGATCTTTAAGAAGAAGACGGACGCGGATGGTAATGTTACCATCTATAAAGCTCGACTTGTCGCTAAGGGTTATCGGCAAGTTCAAGGGGTTGACTACGATGAGACTTTCTCTCTTGTAGCGAAGCTGAAGTCCGTCCGAATCATGTTAGCAATTGCCGCATACTATGATTATGAGATATGGCAAATGGACGTCAAAACGACATTCCTTAACGGCTATCTTAAGGAAGAACTGTATATGATGCAGCTGGAAGGTTTTGTCGATCCTGAGAATGCTAACAAGGTATGCAAGCTCCAGCGATCCATTTATGGGCTGGTGCAAGCATCTCGGAGTTGGAACATTCGCTTTGATGAGATGATCAAAGCGTTTGGGTTTATGCAAACTTATGGAGAAGCCTGCGTTTACAAGAAAGTGAGTGGGAGCTCTGTAGCATTTCTCATATTATATGTAGATGACATACTTTTGATGGGAAATGATATAGAGCTTTTGGACAACATTAAGGCCTACTTGAATAAGTGTTTTTCACTGAAGGACCTTGGAGAAGCTGCTTACATATTAGGCATCAAGATCTATAGGGATAGATCGAGACGCCTCATAGGTCTTTCATAAAGCACATACATTGATAAGATATTGAAGAAGTTCAATATGGATCAGTCCAAGAAAGGGTTCTTGCCTGTATTTCAAGGTGTGAGATTGAGCTCGGCTCAATGCTCGACCACGGCAGAAGATATAGAAGAGATGAGTGACATACCCTATGCCTCAGCCATAGGGTCTATTATGTATGCCATGCTGTGTACCAGACCTGATGTAAACCTTGCCGTACGTTTGGTAGGAAGGTACCAAAGTAATCCCGGCAAGGAACACTAGACAGCGGTCAAGAATATCCTGAAGTACCTGAAGAGGACTAAGGATGTGTTTCTCGTTTATGGAGGTGACGAAGAGCTCGTCGTAAAGGGTTACGTTGATGCTAGCTTCGACACAGATCTGGATGACTCCAAGTCACAAACCGGATACGTGTATATTTTGAATGGAGGGGCAGTAAGCTGGTGCAGTTGCAAGCGGAGCGTTGTTGCGGGATCTACATGTGAAGCGGAGTACATGGCAGCCTCGGAGGCAGCGCATGAAGCAATCTGGATGAAGGAGTTCATCACCGACCTAGGAGTCATACCCAATGCGCCGGGGCTGATCACCCTCTTCTGTGACAACACTGGAGCTATTGCCCTTGCCAAGGATCCCAGGTTTCACAAGAAGACCAGGCACATCAAGCGTCGCTTCAACTCCATTCGTGAAAATATTCAAGATGGACACATAGATATTTGCAAGGTGCATACGTATCTGAATGTTGCAGATCCGTTGACTAAACCTCTTCACGAGCGAAACATGATCAACACCACAACTCTATGGGTGTTCGATTCATCACAATGTAACTAGATTATTGACTCTAGTGCAAGTGGGAGACTGTTGGAAATATGCCCTAGAGGCAATAATAAAATGATTATTATTATATTTCCTTGTTCATGATAATTGTCTATTATTCATGCTACAATTGTGTTATCCGGAAATCGTAATACATGTGTGAATACATAGACCACAACATGTCCCTAGTGAGCCTCTAGTTGACTAGCTCATTGATCAACTGATAGTCATGGTTTGCTGACTATGGACATTGGATGTCATTGATAACGGGATCACATCATTAGGATAATGATGTGATGGACAAGACCCAATCCTGAGCATAGCACATGATCGTGTAGTTCGTTTGCTAGAGCTTTTCCAATGTCAAGTATCTTTTCCTTAGACCATGAGATCGTGTAACTCCCGGATATCGTAGGAATGCTTTGGTTGTACCAAACCTCACAATGTAATTGGGTGACTATAAAGGTATACTACGGGTATCCCCGAAAGTATCTGTTGGGTTGACACGGATCGAGACTGGGATTTGTCACTCGTATGACGGAGAGGTATCTCTGGGCCCACTCGGTAATGCATAATCATAATGAGCTCAAAGTGACCAAGTGTTTGGTCACGGGATCATGCATTACGGCACGAGTAAAGTGACTTGCCGGTAATGAGATTGAACGAGGTATTGGGATACCAACGATCGAATCTCGGGCAAGTAACGTACCGATTGACAAAGGGAATTGTATACGGGGTAGCTTGAATCCTTGACATCGTGGTTCATCTGATGAGATCATCGAGGAGCATGTGGGATCCAACATGGGTATCCAGATCCCGCTGTTGGTTATTGACCGGAGAGTCGTCTCGGTCATGTCTGCGTGTCTCCCGAACCCGTAGGGTCTACACACTTAAGGTTCGGTGACGCTAGGGTTGTAGAGATATTAGTATGCAGTAACCAGAAAGTTGTTCGGAGTCCCGTATGAGATCCCGGACGTCACGAGGAGTTCCGGAATGGTCCGGAGGTGAAGAATTATATATAGGAAGTCAAGTTTCGGCCATCGGGAAAGTTTCGGGGGTCACATGTATTGTACCGGGACCACCGGAAGGGTCCCGGGGGTCCACCGGGTGGGGCCACCTATCCCAGAGGGGCCCATGGGCTGAAGTGGGAGGGGAACCAGCCCCTGGTGGGATGGTGCACCCCCCCTTGGGCCCCCTGCGCCTAGGGTTGGAAACCCTAGGGGTGGGGGCACCTCCACTTGGCTTGGGGGGCAAGCCACCCCCCTTGGCTGCCGCCCCCTTGGAGATTGGATCTCCTAGGGCCGGCGCCCCCCTAGGGGCCCTATATAAAGAGGGAGGAGGGAGGTTGCACACCCATGCTCCTGGCGCCTCCCTCTCCCTCTGCAACACCTCTCCCTCTCGTAGAGCTTGGCGAAGCCCTGCCGAGATCGCTACTACATCCACAACCACGCCGTCGTGCTGCTGGATCTCCATCAACCTCTCCTTCCCCCTTGCTGGATCAAGAAGGAGGAGACGTCTTCCCAACCGTACATGTGTTGAACGCGGAGGTGCTGTCCGTTCAGCACTAGGATCATCGGTGATTTGGATCACGACGAGTACGACTCCCTCAACCCCGTTCTCTTGAACGCTTCCGCTCGCGATCTACAAGGGTATGTAGATGCACTCCCCTCTCTCGTTGCTAGATGAACTCCATAGATTGATCTTGGTGAAGCGTAGAAATTTTTTATTTTCTGCAACGTTCCCCAACAATGCGGTACCCTTGTTTTTAGGAACATACATAAACTTGAAATTCTTACTAGGACGAGTCTTTTCAATAGTTTTGACAGAGGAAAAAGCGGAAGCCAAATTATTAATAATTTCTTCCAACTTGTCAATCCAAGCGGGACTTTGTTCCACCCTTTCATTAATTATTGGATATTTTTCTTTTAGCATCTTGAAAGTATTTCCTACCTTTGACCCAAATTGAGTAATGTGATTATGAATCTTTTTATTGAAATTTTCAATGTCCTCTATGGTAGGCATTTTATTCTCAATAGCTTCTAACCTTTTCATAACATGCTCCAAAGTCAATGCAGTTTCATTAATAGTAATAGGTGGTGACCACACTAAATTTCCCATATCATTGAAAGAGTCCATAGGGTGACTACTCAAGAAATTCCCTCCGGTAATAGTATCAACTTCAAGCACAAATCTATGCGAAGTAGTAATACCCACATAAAAATTGAGAAGGAGAACAGTAGTGGGCCGCTTACGAGTTGATCTATTATGAGCATCACAAATCCTATGTTAATGATATTTCAAATTTTCTCCCCCCCCCCTTTGTTTAAAATTGAGAACTTCATTATCAGGGGTACACATAACAAGAGAAGAACTAGCCATACTGATAAAGCAAGCAAACAAGCAAAAGGCAAATGGAAAATATTTTTGTGTTTTTGTGAAAACGTTTTTAGAAGTGGGGAGATGAAAACGAGAGGCAAAAGGAAAATAATGCAAATGCAAGGAGATGAAAGCTTATGCATTGGTACGTGATAGATGTTGATGATGTCTCCCTGGCAACGGTGCTAGAAATTCTTCCTACTACTTATGAGTTGCTTTGAGATTTCCCCGAAGAGGAGGGATGATGCAGTATAGTAGAGATAAGTATTTCCCTAAGTTAAGAACCAAGGTTATCAATCCAGTAGGAGAACCATTGCTACACCTCGTTAGCAGTACCTACACACAAAACAAAAAATACTTGCACCCAACATAAACAAGGGGTTATCAATCCCTTGGCGGTTAATTGCAAGGATCAAATCTTGTAGTGCTAGATAGATAACAAAAACACAAAATAAAATAAAGTAAATAAAATTGCAGCAAGGTACATTTGGATTTTAATATATGACAAAAATAATACCATGGGCCATAGTTTTCACTAGAGACTTCTCTCTTGAAAATAACATACGATGGGTAAACAAATTACTGTTGGGTAATTGATATAAAAGTGAATTATCATGACAAAATCCAAGGCAATGATCATGTATTTAGGCATCACGTATGAGACAAGTAGACCGACTCCTGCCTGCATCTAGTACTATTACTCCACACATCAACCGCTACCCAACATGCATCTAGAGTATTAAGTTCATAAAGAACATAGTAACACCATAAGCAAGATGATATGATGTAGACAAACTAAACTCAATCAATATGAATAAAGCCCATCATTTTACCCTTAATGGCAATGATACAAATATGTGTGAAATGATCTAGATGATGACTAGAGGGGGGTGAATAGGCGTTTTAAAACTTTTACAAATATGGCTTTATCCTAATGCGGAATTAAACTAACGGATACTTTTCATGCCCAAATCCTAAATATGCTAGGCTCAACTAAGTGCACCAACAACCTATGCTAAACAAGATAGGCACTAAAGGAAACTAGAAAGCACAAACTATATCACAAGATAAGGAAATGTAGGAATTACTAAGCAATTTAACTAGCACAAGATATATCAGTATGAGCAAGTATGAATTGCGGAAAGTAAAGGGTGTGGCTATGAGATAACCACAAGTGAGTCGGAGACATGGATTTATCCCGAAGTTCACACTCGTGAGAGTTGTCGGGGGTTGGGTGCGACATATGCCAAAGGATGGCTTATCATGGTGGGAGCGAGTAGAACGTCGCCGGTGCCAGGAAACGGGATTAGGCGAAGGCATGCACGCCGGCGAATCTTACCCAGCTTCGGGGCTCTCGGGGAGATAACACCCCTACTGCTACTCTACGGGGTCTCCGCATGATCACTAAGGCGTAGTGACTACAAGGTTGCTCCTAGAGCTGTATTCTGGAGGTAGAAGGAGGCAAGGCTAGCTCTCCTCCTCCTATATGATCTGGTCTAAGGCTAATGGATGCGAACCCTTTGCATGGGTGCCCCGGGGGGTTTATATAGGCCTACCCCCCAGGGGTACAATGGTAATCCGGCTGGGCGCAGGTCCCAGCCGTCTGTCTCATAGGCCGTCGTCTTCTTCGTCGACTGCTGGGGCCCGCCGACTCGCGGGCCCCGCCGGCGAGTCCGGCACTGTAGCCGTGCTTGTGATGACACAGGCTTGGTCATTGGGTCGTGGCAACAGTGCCGCCATCTATCGGGCGATCATTGTTGTTACTCCCCATCTTGTCTAGTTAATGGCGCGTGGGACCCGTAGGAGAGGCTGGCCGACTCTGGGGTGCCGACTCCTACGGGGCCGCCTTCGGGGCGTATCCGCCGTCTTCTATGTTCTAACTGTCCGGCGGATCCGCCGTCTCTGAGCCGTACAGGTAGGCCATCATGGCCACAGTGTGCCGCTTACTGTGGCTGAGGTCAGGGCTGGGCATGGCAACAGTACCGGGCCGCACCGAAGATCTCCAGCGGTACGGCACACTGTAACCATACTAGCCCCTCGTAAGCAGGAGGTGATGGCCACGCCGTGGTCGTACCCGCCTCGCCTATCGCGACGAGCGTAGCATCATGGGCCGACTCTCTATAGCCGGCTTTCCTGGAAGTCGCTGGCCATGAGTCGGCTCATCTGGGAATCGTCATCTGAGACTTGGCTCATCTGGGAGTCGTCATCTGAGATTCGGCTCATCTGGGAGTCGCCATCTGAGACTCGGCTCAGCTGGAAGTCGTCATCTCAGACTCGGCTCTGAGGGGCGCGGCCTACCCCGATGTCTTGAAAGGTTCTGGGGCTCGGGTTAGCCTACCCGTGGCCCATTACTCCGACAGTAGTCCCCGAAGCTGGTGAGGCTCCGAGAGTGACTCACCGGGGGGCCTCAACAGTTTCACTCTTCCGATGGTGGACTTTGGGCTTCGCTTGCCGTCTTCCTCTGGGACGACTATTCGGAGTCGGATTCATAGAGGGCCGTCCCACTCTATGGAGAGCTCGAAAGTTGTGGCGGGAGATCAGGCGGCGTGCCTGATAAGCTTCCCTGCTGCCGCCCGCCGCGGCCCTATCGCGTGGCGCCACGCGGCAGGGACAGTCTGCCGGCCCACGTGCGCGACGGGACGGGCTGTCAGGCGGGGCCCGCCACTACCGCACCTCAGCACGCGAACAGATCCGCTGCGGCCGTGCGAACGGTTAGGGTTCCCACACCATTACTGCATGCAGTAACTTCGTGGGGTAAATCATGGGGCGCCGTGGGGCTCTGAGCGCAGTTAATCCCACGCCCGCCCCTCGGCTTCTCACCCTCCAAAGCTATAAGTAGGGGGAGGGAGTGGAGCGGCATAGCACACGTGCCCATCTCCCCCGATCCCCGCTTACTCTTGCCTCCTCTCTCCTTCTTCTTGCCGCCGGCGAGCAGAACCGCACCACACCAGCCAGCGATGAGCTCTACCTCCTCCGTCGCGGCTCCAGCCATGCATTCCGACGCGTGGGACGGCTCGGTGGTCGACGACGACCTCATTAAATTCCTCCGCAATACATGCCGCCTCCCCGGCGCTCACCTCGTACGAGCCCACACCGCGCCGGCGAGGGAGATATCGCCGGCGCCGGAGGAGGGCGAGCGGGTCATCTTCCGCTCGCACCTCATGCGAGGCCTGGGGCTGCCGGCGAGCGGCTTCTTCCGCTCCTTCTTGGAGTTTCACGGCCTCCAGCCGCACCACCTCACCCCGAATACGGTGGTGCTGTTGTCCGCCTTCGCCACTCTGTGCGAAGGTTTCCTCGGTGTTCTCCCCACCATCGAGCTGTGGGGAGAATTCTTCTCTTCTAAGCTCGGCACGCACGTCGCTGGCGTGCCGGCTCAGTGTGGTGCCTACATCGCGATGCGGCGCTCGACGGCCGACAACCCCTTCCCTTCCATCTCGCTGATCAAGTCGGTGAAGATGTGGCAGTGCTCATACTTCTACGTGAAGAACCTCACCTCCGACGGCGACTGGGTTAATCTGCCGCCTTACTAAGCCGGCCCCCCAGCTGGGAGGCTCCCTAGCTGGTCAAATCGAGTCAAGACGCTGACTCCCGCCGGAGCCGCCGCCGTAGCGCGACTCCGAGTCTTGACGCAGTCGGAGGGCCTTGTCGGGGCCGACTTGCTGGCCGCCTTCGTGGCGCGCCGAGTCCTCCCGCTCCAAGGCCGGCCTTACCTGATCTGTCAGATGAGCGGCCTCCGAGACCCTAGTCGGATGAGCACCATGGAGATGCCCCGCGTGGAGGTGGCAAACATGGTGAACCATATCGCGAACTGCGAGTTCGGGGAGGACTGGCAGTTCGGCAAGGAGCCATACTCGCGCGCCAACCCCCCTCCAGTGGTAAGTCCTATCTCCTTATTGCTTTGTCTTTTTTATGGCCAAATCCGGTTTCTGATTTTCATTGGTTTCTTCTGAGCTAGAACCCCCTCATGCAGCCTTCAGCCGGTGCCGCGAGACAGCCCCGCGAGTTCGTCCCTGGTCGTGCGGAGAGCGACATCGACGACCCCGACTTGGGGGCAGCGGCGATGGAAGCCGACGCCGAAGGCGGAGGAGGAGGAGCGGGAAGCGGCCTCAGGCTCTCGGCCACCTTCGCCGACTGGCCCAAGGACGACGCCGAAGGGGAAGTCGCCCCGCGCCATCAGCTAAGGGTCGGCCCCTCGGGCGCAGGCTCCTCCGCCGGCCTGGCTGGCCAAGGCGGCACGAAGAGGCGTCACGCCGGGCCGAGTGCGACCGACGGCAAGTTAAAGAAGTTCAAGGGGGCGGCCGCCACGACCAAGCGGGAGGAGGCAGTTGCGAAGGCCAACCGCTTTCGTAGGGAAGTGAGAAGGCCGCCGCTAGTCTCTACGTAAGTTTTTACGCTTTGTCTTTATTTTCCTTCGGTGAATCTTGTCCGAGTCTTCTTTTATACTCCTCCCATTCTTCTTCAGGGCCCCTTTCCCTTGAGAGAGTCGCCGTCCCCTCCGTCATGGGGTCGGCAGAGACGTCCGCCAATACTCGGCGGGTCGACCCCGCCGCCGACCTCCGGGAGGCGATGGAGCAAAACGCGTGGGAGAAGCGCGACGAGGAGGAGGCCGACCGCCTGGAGAAGGCGGAGACCGAGAAGGCGGCTGCCTCCGCCCAGAAGAAGCTGGAGGATGCTGAAGCCGCCCTTGCGGCGAGACGGCGAGCCGAGGAGGCCACGCGTCGCCGATCGGCGATGCTCGTCCCCCCACTATCCTCTGCACCGCCGCCTCCAGAGTTCACGGGGCAGACCGGAGAGGCCGGCACCGAGAACCCCGTCGTGGAGAAGGAGAGCGGCGAGGCCTCCATGTCGGACACGCTAGTGCCGCCGCCTCCGCCTCCACAGCCGTCTGGGAGAGCCCACGGCAAACAGCCGGCAGGCCCGCCGGTGCCGCCGACTGAGGATGATGCGAGGCTGCTTCTTCAGGTTGCCTCGCCAGCGCGCCGCCGCCTCGAGAAGGCGACTTCGGCGCCGCGGCCCCTGGAGGTCGGAGCCGCCAGCTCGACCATCCCAGACGCCGAGGCAACGAGTGTCGCGCCCGTTGGGTGGGTGCGCGGAGGCGGCACGGGCCCGCTAAACCAGGCGCTTCTGGATGTCCAAGCGAAGCTTCGAGCCGAAGGCGACGCCCTCCAGATCTGCACCAAGGCGCATCTAGCGTCGCAAGCGGCCGTCCGGGTATGTTTTCCTATTTGATTCTTGTTTTTCTTGCTCCTCTCTGTGGGGGCGCGCCAGCGTACCCACTGGGTGTAGTCCCCGAGTTTCGGGCCGGCTGCTGAGCAGGTGGCTCGGAACTCCCTCTGGCGAGTTCCAAGTACTTATTTTGTCTGAAATCTTTGTTTGCAGGAGTATCACAACCTCTGCGCCACTGCCTTCAACCACAATGTTGAGGAGTTGAGCAAGCGGACTGCCGACTTGACGGAAAGCCGGAGTAAGTTCTTTTCCTCTTCTTCGCGGGGGCGCGCTGGCGCACCCGTGGGCTGTAGTCCCCGAGATTCGGGCCGACTGCTGAGCAGTCGGGCCGGATCTTCCCAGCGATCTTCTTTGCTGATGACTTATTTGTCTCTTTCTTTCGTTCTTCAGGGGCCAACGCTACTCTTCAGGAGCAGCTGGGTGAAGTTAACACCGCCTTGCGCGTCAAGGGGGAGGAGTGCAGCAAGGTCGCTGCGGAGCGCGATCTAGTTACTGCGCAGCTGGCCGAGCAGAAGGAGCTGCTCAAGAAGACGCAGGACGAGGCCGAGAAGAAGGAGGCTGCTCTTCTGGCCGAGTTCGAGAGCGAGCGCTCCTCCTGGACCGACAAGGAGGTGATGCTGACCTCCGGCTTCCACGAGATTGAGGATATCGTCGATGGTGAGCTTTCTTTCTTTGAGTTTCCGACTATGTGTCAGGCTGACTTCTGATTTTTCGACTTGCTTCTTTTTTGTCTTGGCAGACTTCTTCCCTGGCCACTCGCAGGCAGTCCCTCTGGCCATCGAGGCTGATCGTGAGGCGCAAAGGGCAAACGGCAAGGAGATTGCCGCCAACGCTCCCCTGACCGTCGATGAGCAGCTTTTGAGCATCGAGGCCCATCTTCGTCCGGCCCACCGGTGGATGCGCCGGCTTCAGCGTGCCGGCGCCCAAGCAGTTGCCGCCCTGTGGCCAGACATGCCGGCTCTGCGCACCGCCAGCCGAACTGCCGACTGGCTGGAGGTCGCAGCCGGCCGTCTTGAGGCCTGGAAGGGTTCCTCGGCCCGGGCCGGAGCGCGCCGGGCCTTGGAATTCGTCAAGGCGTGGTATCCGGGGCTGGACCTAGACCGTCTGGCCGTGTTCCGGTCAGAGGCCCAGGCCGAGCTGGAGGCTATGGAAGGCGCCCTTGTCGAGCGTGCGGCAGCCATCGCCGAGTACATGGACACCAGTGTCTTCGTCCCTGAGCGGGCTGAAGGCGGCGAGGAGGTGCCGCCAGAGTGGTTCGGGATGAACCCGGAATATGGCGAGGACTCGACGGAGGTGATTGACTCCAGCATCGAGGAAGAAGGCGGGGCGGAGGATGAAGGCGAGACGGAGGTGCCAGAAGGCGGAGCGGGCGACCAGCCTCAGCTCGACCGCACCTCTAGCAACGAGCCGTGTCCGACCGGGCCGACTGCCGCTGGCGGCGATCAAGCCGAGACTGCCCAACCGACTCCCCCGGCGCCTGACACCGCCATCTCCTCCGACCCTCCGAACCCGTCTGCTGCTCCCTAGGATGCCTTCTGGCTTTATTTATCTGTTCTAGAAAGTCTTTGATGAACTTGTTAATTTGCACAATTCCACCCTCGGGGTGTATTTTAAATTTCTGTCTGAAGATTCGACCAATGGTCCTATGCTTATGTAAATATTAATCCGAGTTCTATCTTTCCTTGCTCATTGCTCCTTTGGTTGTTTCCTTTGCCGCCTTCCCCTAGTTGCCGTTTTGCCAGCCGGCTAACCATTCTGCGGACTGCCGCTGGGCCAAATGCCTGACTACTTTGGGGAAAGCAAGTACTTGCCTTTCTTTGGAGTGTATTTAACAAGTTAGATAGAAAGCAGCAAGCCGAATATTCGCGAGTCGGCTTGTAAAAGGGGGCTGGAAGCCGGCTTAGGCTATGTTGATGTTTTAGGTCCTTAGCCATTTTTCGTGTGGACGCCCATTCATCCTTACTCCTGCCTACCAATCAGTCGCTCTGTGAGCTGTGGCGTCTGGCAGGAGACGGCTTAGGCGCCGCACACTACTTGTCCGACTTCAGGAAACATTTCATAGCGCCAGACGGCGAGTCCCCGGGACGACTAGTCGAGCCCGGCGCCAAGCAGCATAGCAAGAAGTAGCATACTTGAAGGCATAATTCTTATCATACAGATAATCAAAAGGGGCAGTCCCCAAGCTCGTCTCGGCGGGCCCGAGGTCTCGGTAGTTTAATACAAAGGGGTAGCGTGATACATACTGAATCAACTGTAAAATCTTCGAAGGAGGTTTGCATTCCATGGTCGTTCCGACTCTTTGCCGGAGTCGTCTCTCTTGCGTGCTCGGGGCTTCTGGGCATCGATCAGGTAGTAGGAGTCATTGCCCAACACCTTGTGTAACGCCCCGAGACCGACGCTCCAGAAGACTTCCATACATTTCGTGTTCGGTGTGTGTTTTATTTTTTGTTTGTCACATTCATCATGTCATCATGAGCATTGCATCGCATGTTTTCTTAAAAACTTGCACCTGTGGATGGTTGCTGCTTCTTCCTCGTATCTGTTGACCTTTCTCAAGACCGACCATTCGTTTGTTGTCCGGCCATTTGAACCTCTCTGCACAGTGCACCGACCCCCTCGCGCGCGTCCGAAACTTGCCCAAACCCGAACCGGTATGTCGTTACCGATGGATCCGGATCATCCCCTAACGTCTATAAAACATCTCCGTTTTTGTTTTTGGACTCCCTAGCATATTTATTCTCGTTCGTCCGATTTTGATCGGAGGGACTAGGTAGCCCTAAGCTAATTCTTCCTATATATAGACCCCTAACCCTAAAATTGAGGAGCCTTGTCCCATCCTTCCGTGTCTGCCGCCGCCACTGTTTTCTCGGGATCTCCTCCCGATCCATCCAGTCGATCCCCACCTCCTCGATTTGCAAACCCAGCCAACCACAGAGCACTCCCACCTCGAGCTCCTGCAAGATCACCACACAGCCTCGTGCCTGAGCACCTCGGTCCCCTGCCTTGCCGCGTCCGCCTCCCGCTCCAACCTCGTCCATCAGCAGCTCCAGCCGCCGAAGATGAGCTCCGTGCCGTCCCTTCCCTTCCTTCTCCTGCCTTTTTCCCTCCTCTCTGTATCTCATATCTCTCTCATGTTCTCTCTGTACCAGGATGCATCCGCCAAGACGCCTCCCCTGCCCTGCTCCCTCTTCTTCGTCGTGAAGATGCTCGAGGTCCCGAGCAGGAGCGCTCGGCCTCGTCCCCTCGTGCCGTCGCAGGCGACGACCTCCTTCGGCCGTGTCTTCCCCATCCCCGTCGACGGCCCGCTGTCTACAGGCCATCCCCGTCCTCTGCATCGCCATGGACACCCAGCTGGAGCTCCACGCCCCGCCTTCTCCGCTTGGAGCGTCGTCACCTCCTCTGGCGCCCCAAGTCCCCGTCGCCGCAAGCCGTCCGGCCTCGGATCCGCCAAGATCCGGCAGCCCACGTCGAGCATCTCCTCTTCCCGGCCGTATCCTCGTCGTCCGCGCCCCCGCCCGCTGCCATCTTCTTCCCGGAGATCCACCGTCGCCGCTCCAAGCCGCCGCTGCATCCCCTGTTTCGAGCGATAGAGCACAACGGGTCATGCCTGCGTTGACCGGTCGCCTCGCTCATCCAGCGCCTCGTCCCGCTCCTCGCTCGTCGACCGCGACCACGCCTGGGCCGCATCTCGCGCAAGGCCCAGCCGCGCCCCTTTAGCCATCCGGCCCAGCAGATCCGGGCCTAAAGCCCATGGGTGAGCAGCCCAGCCCCTCCACTCTGTTCAGCCCAGCATGCACCAGATTCAGCCCATTGTGTTTTTTCCCCTGCTGCGATTTTAGACATTATCTAGAGTATTACAGATTTGCAGAAAAACCCCTAGACTCCATGCATATAATAACTCATGAACCATGCATCTTTTGTAAATAATATATATATGTAAAATGCTTAGAATTTTGTGTAGATTAATAATATGCCATTTTCAGCCCATGTTAAAATGCTTAAAATGCAGTTTGTTTAATTTTGCTTAGATAATATGTTAATATGATTTATTTCATAACTAAATAACCATAGCTCGGTTTTAAATGTTCTTTATATGTAAATGGGGTGGAAAAATGCCTAGTTTAACATGGTGTACTTTATTTTCCTGTTTAACAACTCTAAAATTATGTAATAGGCAGAACAGTACCAAAACTAGAATATGCACATGTGGATTTTCCGGAATTGTTGTTTCGTGGTTCCGGCCTCATTTAAACTTGCTTAGATAGGTAGTTTTATTATGCCTCACCTCTTGCCATGTTTAACAACATTTAATTTTTTTTGGTAGCTTAAACGAGAGAGAACTAAATAAGTCATGTGGTGTTTCGTCAATATGCAACTCGTTGCATATTGAGCTCCACTTAATTTGTAGTATTGTTTGTTGCACTTTGCCATGCCAAGCCTTTTTAAACCAGACATGCATCATACTTGTTTGTGCATCATGCCATGTTTATGCTTGTGCATTTACCATGTTGTATGCTTCTTTCCGGTTTGCTTCTCTCATTAGCTTCGGTTTCGTTCCGGAGTTGTGAGGATTCGTTCGACTTCATCCGTTCATCTTCTTCATGGAATCGTTCTTCTTCCTTGCAGGATTTCAGGCAAGATGACCGCTACCCTGGATCTCACTACTATCATTGCTATGCTAGTTGCTTCGTTCCATCGCTTTGCTGCGCTACCTATCACCTGTTTATCAAGCCTCCCATATTGCCATGAACCTCTAACCTTTGATACCTTTCCTATGCAAACCGTTGTTTGGCTATGTTACCGCTTTGCTCAGCCCCTCTTATAGCATTGTTAGTTGCAGGTGAAGTTGAAGATTGCTCCATGGTGGACAGGATTATGTTGGGATATCGCAATATCTGTTATTTAATTAATGCATCTATATACTTGGTAAAGGGTGGAAGACTCGGCCTTATGCCTGGTGTTTTGTTCCACTCTTGCCGCCCTAGTTTCCGTCATACCGGTGTTATGTTCCCGGATTTTGCGTTCCTTACGCAGTTGGGTGATTTATGGGACCCCCTTGATAGTTCGCTTTGAATAAAACTCCTCCAGCAAGGCCCAACCTTGGTTTTACCATTTGCCTCACCTAGCCCTTTTTCCCTTGGGTTTCCGGAGCCCGAGGGTCATCTTTATTTTACC